>NC_080063.1:16612796-17212796 GCF_026212465.1 Amaranthus tricolor | reverse complement strand
CCGTATTATTAATAAAGTGATTGGAATCTTTAAAGATTTTATTTTGATCGTGAATCTTTTCTAGAGCAATAGTAAAAGGATTGTTCCATTCAATAGCCAGCATTATTGCTTATTTCCCATGTGAATCTTTCACCTAATAAATTTTATAAATCATTGATATTTATCAAATACTTCCTTCGTTCCGAAATACTTGCTACATTTTGATTATGTGCACTATTATCATTCAAGTTTATATTATATATTGCGATTAATATGTAAATAAAAATATAGTCAAGTAAGATATTGTCTGAATTCTCTAATCGCATACTTTCATAATATTAACTTTTTATAATTTTTATAATTGTATAATTACATATAAATAAACAAAATAACGTATTAAAATGCATAAAAAATTAAATATAGCAAGTATAATGAAACGGAAGAAATATAAAACTATACTCTTCACATCCAAACCATTTAGCTCTATTTAATTTTAGCACAAAGATTAATTTGAGTAATATAAATTTAAGTTGTAGAATATATAAAAATAAAAGAGACTATATAGAAAATAAGAAGTAGTGAGTCAAATTTAAAAATTAAAATGAATTAAATTTATTAGGACGATTAAAATAAAAAAATTAAAATAAATAGTTAAGTTCAAGAAAGGATTACATGTTATCATGTATTCTGAGCTAACTATGATAGACTCAATATTTACATGGGTTTCTTATAAAAGCATGGTTTACTTGCTTCCAACTGTATCACTATAACAGAAATAATAGAGCTGGTAAATTAAGATAGATGCACACGTGACGCCTACTATGTACAATACTACAATTATACTTATCTTCTCAACTTGTACAACTCGTATACAATATACTAGTTACTAAATGTACAAGCCACTTCCTCAAGTGAGGGTATTAAACTTTATTGATAATGCACTTCCCGTTTTATATTAGTTGTAATATTAGAAAATATGATACTATTTATTTATTACTTTTAAATTGTAATTAATTTTAATTTATAAGTTAAAATATAGCTAAGTGAGATCTTGTTTGATTCGTTTTAATGCAAAGGTTATTATTATCAAAATTTTATAATTTTTAATATACGTAATTAGAGATATTAAAGATTGAATTAGTATATTAGACTGCTTGAAACAACAAATGTTACAAGTATTTTAGAATTGAGGAAGTACTAGATGAGACTCAAAAGGAGGTAAAGTATAAAAGATAGAATGATGTAAATAAGAGATGAAGTCACATGAGATTAAATCAAGTAGGATTAAGACAGAGTATATTAAATGTCAATTTTGTACATATAACATGATCGAGTAGAGATATTATAAAAAATGGTTTTAGGTGAATATCCAATAAAATGTGATCATAGGATTAAGGGGATGGAAAGAATGAAGAGTCGTAACTGAGATATTATATGATTAAGGTGTGCATATCAAGCGTAAGGGCAAGTTTGAGAGTTAAGGTAGAATAATTTCCTAATTTGGTAAAAATTACATTGGTTATATATATCCTTAAATTTTTACCCTTAGTCACTTTTTAGAGACTGCTTTTAATACAAGTTGAAGAGTATTGTTCGAAGTAAAAAGATTTAACTTGCACCCGAAAGTGTCAAAGTTTAAGACCGTAAGAAAGATTAAAATTATTATTGCGGAAATTACGGGAAATATTATGGAAATATATGTAAATCTTTGTTAGTATCCTTAGGTGATTTGATTAGGATATTTTCAACACTTCAATATCTTGTATTTTGGGTAGATTAGTGGGTTTTCCATAATTAGCCAAGATCTTGATTACTAGGATATAAACACATAAAATCCATTGGCCTTCATTGAAGAAAATACAGAGAAAAGTTTTTCATGTATCTCTCTTTCATGGTATAAGAGCAGGTTAATTATTATTATCATTATTTTTTTTTAATTTTTTTTTCTTGCTTCTTCCAATTTAACGAAGTCTTTTCACCTTCCTCTTTTTTTTACACCTTCCTCGTTCTCTCTCCTCTCGATTTTTTTTTCTCTGTTTCTCCTTTCTTTAGAAATGGCTGGTAATGAAGATAACCCACCACCATCACAAATTGCACCAAAAGGACAAAAGGATCAGTGTATAGAACATCAATAACTGAACATTAAGGACAAAAGGTGGACGAAGATGACAAGGATGACCCTTACTTCTCGATGTATAGAACATAGAAGTTTAACGGGATCAGTGTAAGATATTATTGAAAACTCATTCACAAAAACTAGTTAGATTTATTTAAAATTACTACATAATTTTAGACCAAATCAAATCAAATGTTCAATACATGATCGAAATCAAACCAAACCGTTTTATATATGATTGTTGATGTTTATGGTCGGGTTTAGTTGAACCAGCCCATTTTACATGTTGCAAGCTCCCTAAGTTGTCCCCTAATTTATGTCTTATATTCTCTCCTTCGTAAATTGTGAGTTACAAGACACTGACTGGCCACCACATGCATCAAAATCAGCAAAAATTATCCATTCAATTAATTTTTCTATACTAGCTACTACCATATTAGTATTGACTATTTGAGGTGTTTGTTTGGGTGTTTAATTAGATTTTTTGAATGATATATTGAATTAAGCTTATTTGATTATTATATATGGGTTAATATCATGTAAGAATAAGTTATGTTTAATTTTAATTAATTAGGTTAATTTTAAATAACTCTAAATAAACTTATGAAAACATTAAATAGAAACAGAGAAATTACTAAAATTCAATCTCACTTTTGCTTATTGAGTTTGATAATTGATGCTAAACCTCTTATACAATGGCCATATACCGCCATAAAAGTAGCATTATACTTTCTACATTTCATTATACTTGCTATAGTGATAGTTAATTGGAGTGACAAATTTGAACATTTAATTTTATCAACTAATTTGACCAGCTAATTATAAACACGTTAATGGGAGCAACATCTTTATTTTCTTTGATAAGAGTAGGGGTGAAAGTTTGGTTTTTGGTTTGGATTCTATACAAATCCAAATCAAATCGAATAAAATTCGGTTTTGATATTTTCAGTCCAAATCCAAATCATAATATTTATAATCCAACGTGAACCGAATCGAATTTTAAAATATCAATCCAAATTGAACCGAATAGACCGAATTGCACCGATTTGTATATTTTGCACCGAAAATCAAATTTGCAGGTATTGTTTCAAATTTATTCTTTCTAAAGCTCCTAAATCAATATTAATAATTTTAGGGTTTTTAATTTGAACAAGTAAAAAACTTTTAACAAAATTCTAAAAATAAGGGCAAAAATTCAAACAAATCAAATGGAAGATATAACATGTCTTTAACATTTTGGTTTTTTCGATTATTCGGTTTTGTTGGACCCTAAACCGAGTCCAAACCAAACCAAATTTAAAATATAGTCAAATCAAATTACTTATTCGATTTGATTCGGTTCGGTATTTGGTTTTTCACCAAATTACTTACATCCCTGGATAAGAGTATGGTTTGTTGTCTTTCAATCTCCTCTATTAGACCCAAAATATAGCTATTTTTATTGTAAAATATTTAATTAGTTGATTCTTAACATATTGTTTCAACTAGAAAATTTACCATACAATAGCATTAGATGGTTTAACCAGTCAACTATATATCTATACCTAAATAAGCTATAATTTTTTACACGCTATTTTGCCAAACTCTCTAATGTTTTTTCTTCTTGTTTTATTTTTAAATTCATTTATTTTTATGTTATCATTCATCCATTTTTATTTTATCTTAGAGAGTACATCATTTATTTTAGAGAGTACAAGGTAGGCCAAAGGAAGAGAATGAGAGTAGCGAAATCGAACCCAAGACCTTATATAGTAAAAGTTGTATATGTTTCAACTTTCAACTGAAACATATTTGATAATTTTTTTGTTTATTACTCTAACAGATATTAGTAAGGTATGATTCCTCTATTTTATTTGTAACATTTCAGTTTATATGAAAGCCTTTTAAAAGATATATATTTCCTTCATTTCAGTTAGTTTGTCCCATTTATTAATGGCGTCCAAGATTAATAAATTGGAAACAATATGTTCAAATAGTGTGGTATTTAAAAATTAAAGAAAAAATTAAAAGTAAAAATGATGAAATAATGCTTAAAAATAAAATGAAAAAAAAATTATTGAAGACAATAAAATTGAAATTGGACAAATTCATTAGATTATAAGGTGTAGCAAATATAGCGAACGGATAAACATAAATAGAGTTCCTTAAAAAATCTAGTTGAAAGAAGCAGCCCACTTGCAACTATTTTCTGACCTGATACAAAAGCTAATCAATAATCATGTAGTAGGAGTAACTGCAGGAAGTGCAAGTAGCCTACAATGATGCAACCGCTTTTCATACATGGTCCAGACTCTTTTATATTCCTATTACACTTGATACTTTTGGATAGAGTATTGTATCAATCCGAGATAACTAGTATAGACATTCGTATAATATATGATTTTTTAGTCAATATATATATAAGTATATGATATTAAAAGAATAAAAATAAAGATATTATGCAGTAGAAATGCTTAATTTTGACAATTATATATATAAATTAATTCTGTAATTTTGAAAATTGTCAACATTATATCACAAAAACTTATATGCGGTCACCTCACGCGTGCATCCAAAAAACTTTATACTTGTTATGTTAAAGCCTTAAAAATACCCATTTGAAGACTTAAAAAGCCAAAATGTAACACTTAAAACCCCTATTTCAACCTTTGATCTTTCTTCTCCAGATGCTTAACTTAATTTTTTAGCTATCAACTTTAACCCCCTTAAAATATCCATTCCACCACTTAAAATGTCAATTCTAACTCTTAAAACCCTTACTCCAACCCTTGATTTTATATTTTACTTATTTATTCTAACTGTAAAATATCCATTTTAAGAGTTATAATGTTTATTCCAATGGTTTAAAATTTTTCAAATTCAAGACTTAAAATACTATTTCAAGGTCCAAAATTCCATTTCAAGCTTTAAAATAGTAGCTTTAAAATTATGGGTTGGACCTGTAAATGGTCGCACATATGCGACCGTCTCACAAGAGATTTGCTGATAATATATTATACAGTATGTTATATTCTCCAATTTACTGAATTTAACTATAAATATATACTAATTAACATAGTTTAATGATAGAGATATTGATCAAGATCAAATATCAATCATTTTTTAACCAATGATATAATTAATTTTAGTTGTAGCACTTGATAATTTTTCATGGTTTTTAGTAATAAGGTATGATCAATTCAAATTTCGGTCGAGCAAGAGACACAGGATAAACAAAATCAAAGTCGTTGCTCTTTTTTCCATGGCGTACTTATGCTTGTACCGAAATGAAAACTTATATTCTCCATAGTACGCCCCCTCCATGCATAACCTTCCCAAGCTATATAATCACCTCATAAAACTCTTTTCTTTAATTATGATTTCTAAAACATTTGCTTAATTTGGCTAAGAGAAACCATTGAGATTAATCTCAATCTCCCATACTCTAAACTCTACAAGTCCGACTCAATCGCATGAGCAGAGCATGAGCGACAGCTCAAGGCTTCTCAAGGCTTCGTTACTTTGAGGGCTTAATTTTTCAAATATATTCGATTTTTTGATTAAAAATTTAAAAAGCAATGTTTTTACCTAAAAGAGCAATATGTGCAAATTTTCATATAATTTATGTCAATTATTTCATAATTAATAACGATTCATTACCTTGATAATAAGTACTTCTATTTTTAATTATTGATTTTTAGTGAGTGGGTATATTGTTTGAATTTTTTTTTAATAATACCTGATTTATTAATAAAGAGTCATACGACATTAGATAAAAATTAACAAATACATAACAACTTTAATCAAAGATAATTCAAAATTAACAAAACTACGATCGTTGTATATTAAATTAGGCAATTCTGAATATCGTCTTCCACATTGTTGTTTGACACAGCCTTTTACGAGGGGGTCTTTCGATCTGTTGTAGTCTTGAGATAGAATTGAATTTGATATAGTTGATGGTAATTGCAATTTTGTTGTTTGCTGCATTATCGCATTAATCTCTACCAACAAATCAACTACAAACCAAACTTCATAGCTCCAAACTCTCACGAAAAGAGAAATCAACCCTAATATATGGGTAGAATTAACCCAATAAATGGGTAGAACAACTCTCCTGTAGAAAGAGGATAAATATTTATTCTAATCATATTAAAAAAGTTTTAAATGGAAAAATTTAGAGGCTTACCATGATAGCCCAAACCAATTAAGAGAAGAGATAAGAGGGAAAGGGTTGGTTTTTAGAATGAGTTTTGAAGAATATCAAATAAGGTTTCATTGATGTTAATTGAATATAAGTAACTACGTAGTTTTATTCTTAATTTATTGTTTTTTATTTGTTAATTAGATTAATGAAATAAATTTGTGATTTATTGTTGTCATTTAAAAAAAATAGACATATACACATTCATACTTAAAAATAAGGGTTGTTTCAAGCAAGGGAAGAGGCGAGTTCGTGGGGATTATATCGATTTTAGCTAATATTTTTTAATGTTTGGATTTATTTTACTTTTTTATCAAACACTAATCAGTTAAATATATTCATAGCCATTAACAAAAGTAAATAAATTTTCTAATTTTTTAAAAATTTTTCGGAGATAAATTTGAACTGTTGATTAATCAATTGATTTGACCAGCTGATTCTATACATACTACATTACTACTTGAAACAAATTGTTCAAAATAATTGATTATTAGAACAAGTAATTTCAACTAGCTAATTTACAAACGGTAGCATTTAATTGTTTGACTATCCAACCATTAATTATTGTCAAAATAAGCCAAAATTATTGAAAATGTTATTTATCAAGCAACCCTTTGATTCTTTGGTCATTCCTGTAATAAATGTCATTTTAATTTTATCCTATCTTCCTATTCTTATATACATAGAATGACTATTTTAATTTCATCTCTTGCATACATTTATGACTTTTTCAATTTAATTTTATTTTCTCTTAAACTTACATATATAATCCTCTAAGATCATACTAAAAATCACTTTAGCCACCTAAAAAGAATTGTTTTTTTTTTTTTAATTTTCAAAATTATACTTTCTTCGTTCTAAAATATTTCCTATATTACAATTATTGATATGCTTTATTGTTCATACTTATTTTACATATTAATACGACTAACGTGTAAGAAAAAATTATGATTAAGTGAGATTTTATTTGAATTTCTAATGACAAACTTTCATATATTAACTTTTTATAATTTTTAGATGTGTATAATTATATATATATATATATAATAACACATTAAATTGCGTAAAAAGTGAAATATAACAAGTATAATAATTGATACGAAGAAACTAATTGTTAATATAAAATTTCTTCCATTACGGGAAACAAATTCAAAGAGAGAAAAGATAAAATAAAAAATAAAAAGACGAAAATTCACTAAAAAAATACTAGTACAGGAATCAAGAAAATATTGACCAAAGCTATGGATTTTAAGAGTCCCAAAAAAAAGTCCCCTCGACCCAATGAGTAATAACTTATAAACAGAAGTTCAGTCATCAGTCATCCTCTTATTGCATTTGCATTACTACTTTTCTTCACAGTGCAGCAATCTCATTCAATATATATACAAAAAACAATACAATTATAAATTATACTCTTTACTTCCTTTGTTTCAAATTGCTTACAAATTAAATCGAAAATATTACACTATTCACTCCCTGCTTTAACTTATGATCAATGTTTAATGTATAAGCTAAAATATATTCAAGTAGAATCTTATTTGATTTGTCTTAATGCAAATATTATTAATATTAAATTTATATAATTTTTTATTATACATAATTAGAGATATTGAAAATTGAATTAATGCATTAAACTCCGTCAAAAAACAAACGTTACAAGTATTTTGTAACGGAGAGAGTATTTTCTACTTCATACTTTCACTATTCCACTGTAATTATTACATTTAACTTTTTATGCAATCCAATGTATTATTTTAATTATTTATATTTGAATTACACAAATCTAAAACCTATAAAAAATTATTATCTTATCAAAGTATTTGATTAAACGATTGAAATAAGATTTCATTTGACTATAATTTTTATTACTCATTAACCATAATATATAAAATAAACTAGAACGATAACTGTGTCAAAAACCGTAATTTAACTAGTACTTCAAAATGGAGTAACTATATTATAATACTCCTAATATAATATATTTTTATATTAATACTTGTATATACATATAAATACATACATATAAAGAAGAAAGAAAGAAAATAAAGCATCTCACCGCCTCTTCCAACCATTTACAAACAGTCCACGATTCATATTTTCTTCACACAGTTTCACCACCCACATTCAGACCTTCTCTTCTGCATGCTGCTGCACCATCCTTCGAGGCACCTTCTCTTTTCACCACCTTTCTTTCCTTTTCTCTCTCCATTTATTTTCATTTTCTTTTTTTTTTTTAAATTTTATTTCCCAAGATTATTATCATGCAACAACAACAGATTAAATCTTCCCAACAACAAATTTCCATTGACTCTCCAACTAGCAACAATAGCTCTTCTTCTTCTATTACTAATAATAGTAATAACATTTCTAATACTATTACTAATAATAGTAATACTAATGGTAGTAGTAGTAAGAGGGGTAGGGGAAAAGGTGGGCCTGATAATAATAAGTTCCGTTACCGGGGTGTCCGGCAACGGAGCTGGGGTAAATGGGTCGCGGAGATCCGAGAACCCCGCAAACGTACCCGTAAATGGTTGGGTACATTTGCTACTGCTGAAGATGCTGCTCGGGCTTACGACCGAGCAGCTATAATTTTATATGGGTCTAGGGCACAACTTAATTTACAACCTTCTCCTCCTCTTCTTCCTACTACTTCTGGGCCCACTACCGCTTCTTCCTCCTCTCGCGGGTCATCATCTTCTGGACCGACCCATTCCCTCCGGCCCATTCTTCCTAAGCCCACTGCCGGGTTTGGGTTCAGCTTCCCTTACGGTAGTGGGTTAGGGTTCGGGTCTGGGGTAGGATCCACCACCTCACCATCTACTACATCCGTTTTGCAATACCCGTTTTACCCGAATATCGTACATGGGCCCGTTCAATGGCCCACAAATATACCCACAACTTCTACTGAGAATTTCAATAGTAATACTATTGGATTAATCAATAATACCAATAACACTAATAATACAAATATTAATACAATTAGTTTGATAAATATTGATAATGATCATTATAATCATCATCATGATGATCATTATCAAATGGTGCAGATACAGGATAAGGGGGTGGAACATCAACCAGAGGATCAAATCCTTTATCAACAACAACAAAAAAATTGTTATCAAGAAGCTGAGTTTCGTCATAGAAGTTTTTGTGATGAGATAAGTTCACTTGTTGGGTCAGTGGATTCAAGTTTATCATTAGGGTCACAACCCATTGGGCATTCGGATCCGGGTCTGGTAAACCTACCCGAATCACCATTAGTTTGGCCCACACCATTGGGTGGTGATTTGGATGAGTATCATCATAGTATTTGGGATTATAGTACTGATCCTTTCTTGTTCTTCACTGATGATCATCAAATTTGATTAGGGTTTTGGTGCAATTAATTAGTTCGCTAATTATTCATGTAATTGCAATTAAGGGGCTAATTAATTTTCATTGGAAAGTTAATTAGTGGGATTTTTCAAGATATATTTGCTCAAAAAAAAGAAACTACATGCAAAATTGCACCTTCTCCCAAAAGGTAGTCTTTATTTGTGAATTCCCAAAGGTGGTTGATTAAGTATTGCAATTAATGACTTTTTTAATTGCAATTAAATTATTAGGGTTGATAGAAGAATTTTATGAAAGAAAATTATAAAAGGGTTTTTAATTTAATTTGGCTTTTGGAAATTGTTTTCTAGTAATTATATTTTCATAAGGTATAGTATTAGCTTAGTAATAGTAATAGTAATTATTATTATTATTATTATTATTATTATTATTATTATTATTATTATTATCATTATTATTATTATATTCTTGCTCTAATTTGTATTGTTTGTTAATTTTGATCAAAAATTAAAGCTTTGCATATTTTTGGACAAAGTGTAATAAACAATATGAAATCGGAGAGGTATGAATTATTAGTAGTAATATAATTTAGTTACTCTATATTTTTGTTTATATTGTTAGAATTATTATTTATTTTAATTATTTTTGTATTGGTGTTCTAAAATATAGATTAGGGTTAAGGGTTTGATAAGTTGGAGATTATGTTGGTCTGCAAAGAGGAAGCAGTATTTTCTTAATAAAATATTTAATTATTTTTATTTTTAATTTAATGTTTGGGGATATTGTGTACATTACCTTTTATATTTTCATTTTTTAATTTTTTGGAATCTATTTTTTTAAGAATTGTTATTGATTATAAGGATTGTTTGATTAGCTTAGTTATCAATATCACTTGCTACTTGCTACTTGCTACTTGCTACTTTAACATACATAACCCATTACAGTGGGTTTGAAGTTTGAACCTTTGTATAGACCATCTCTGAAGCAAACATCATTTCTAAGGCATGGGGCCGGTTTCAAGGTAATTCTCTTGAGACCGGCCCATAAACCAATTCAGTCAGGTTTCTGAGAGACCGTCTCTTTGAAAGACGTCTTTCAAGCCTAACCCATTAAACCTTAATATTCGCTTATTGTATTCTTAATGCTTATTTATATTATCCTTAATGCTTATTTACAGTATACTTAATGACCACTGAAAAAGTACTTAAAATACTTACTTACAATATTCAACATAATAGCCTATTTACCATATTTATAATACCTACTTATAATACCTTTAACACCTATGTAAATATATTTAATGCTCATCGAGTAAGTACTTAAATACTTACAATATTCTGAATGGCGAGTTATAATATTTTTAATGCCTACCGAAAAGATTCTGAATGGCTAGTTTTAATATTTTTAATGCCTATCAAAAAGAAAGAGGGGGAATGTCTCCACATACCAATTAGTACTCTAGTAATATCTTGATGCTTCTAAAAAATTCTAATAGCATTAACTACTCTATTAAGGACTTAATATTTACTAATTTTTAGAGGAATTATGATATGACTAACTAAAATTATTAACAAATTATGTTTTGGAGCATAATAATAAGTTAATGGTGATGGTGTATATGATGGGTGAAGCTTAAAAATATGAAGTCGATTAATAGAAAATTTGTTAAGTTTGTCTCTACTGGCCATAAAATAACTTCGGTCACTAATCGTGACCGTTGTAGCGACAATCTTCAAATTGTCGCTGAGTTCATTGTGAATTGGGACTAAATTTGCTACAAATTTATTTTAGTTCTAAAATCTTCGAGTTTGTTAAGGATGTTTGATCCACTTATTCTGGTGGTACTTGTAAAATTCTCATATCGGATTGCATTATATAACGAATTTCAAAGACAAAGGGATTACTTCTTGAAGATATAGGAATCTAATTCAAAATTAGCAATTTTGTAGCTCATACTATTATAATCTACCACGAAAACTTGGGGTAAAAAAAAAAAAAAAAAACCAAGTCTTAAAAGTGTTTCTTACAAGTGAGTCTTTGACAAAGACTAGCAATTATGAATTGAAGTAAAAAAAAAAAAATGAGATAATAATTTAATTATTAATTATTAATGGCTATTTACCGTGTAGAGTTAACTTGTAGGATTCTAAGAACATAGGTCTTTTAATAATTAAACACGCACCTAATCAAAATGTTGCTTTAATGTATATATTTTTGAATTGTCATTGTTCATCTACATAAATTGGCACAACAATAGTGCAAATGCCATATTTTTTTCAATATTAAAGAATAATCATGTATGAATTGAGCGTAGGTCATCAATTAAGAAGCTTAGAATGCTATTGCTTGGACGTTTACTTCGATCCTTATAGTGACTTTCTAAGTAAACATACTTTATTATCTGGAATGTGCACTCCTTTTTCATGTGGATTTCTTCATGTAAATCTCAATCCATGAAGAAATGCATTATTAACATTTACTACTAGTTGCTACTATACAAGAATGCATCTAATTGTTGTTATTTTTGACTACAGGTGAAAAGTCTCATTAAAATTTATGCCATGTTTATTTTTAATTATAATCTCTAGTGTTATGTTTAAAACTAAGGAAAGGTTGCTTCATATGGTTATGAATGTGCCTTGTGATTGTCCTATTTTAGGCACTCTCTTTCAACACTATGAAGGATCCAAAATGATGGTGGATCTATAGTTAGGAAAAAAGTCCTGCTTGCTTGTCCCAATGCGATAGTGGTCTATTGGCTATGGTATATGGTCACAGTCATTATTATAATATCCCGCTTAAAAGCAGATGAGATGAAAAAGGCTAACGAAACCATTCATACCCATACCCTAGAGAGAGGGCATTAAGAAAATACCCCAAATAGAGAGAACTCTACACATAGAGAGAACTCTGCACATAGAGAGATATGAATAACACCGCATCTCCATGAGAACAGCTACATGTAAAACACAATACAAGTTGAACTAAAATTGAGTCATTGGAATCAATAGATATTAAATGAGTAATACCAAAAAACAAAAAACAAAAAAAGAGACGAGAAAAGTGTATATATATATATATATATATATATATATATATATATATATATATATATATATATATATATATATATATATATATATGTATATATATATATATATGTATATATATATATATATATATATATATATATATATGTATATATATATATATATATATATATATATATATATATATATATATATATGTATGTATATATATATATATATATATATATGTATATATATATATATATATATGTATGTATATATATATATATATATATATATATATATATATATATATATATATATATATATATGTATATATATATATATATATATATATATATATATATATATATGTATATATATATATATATATATATATATATATATATATATATATATATAGGGGGGTGGGGTGATGAAGCCTTCCAATATTCTTGAGCTACTCAATCATGATATGATCATTAAATTTGGCGTTTTAGGGCATGTTTGTATTAGTGTGTAAAAGAAAATAAAAGTCAAACTAAGTAAACAACGTTATTGGACTATAAAATTAAGAGAATATTATTGTTGTTTAATGTTAAAAAATAGCTATAAAGTGATGGAGATGAAGAATAGAAATTCCTAGTCAATAACGGTAATTTGTAAATCACTATAAAAAGACAAAAAAATAAATAAAATTCAAAAAAATAACATAAAATTCCAAAATCTCTCTCCTCTATCAAATCATGCTATATAAGGGTGATTTATAAAGTTAATAAATAATCATAATTTACCTAGACAAACTCGATGAAGAAATAAAAGAATTAGTCTCTCAATTGGGACTAAATATTCACCCTACTAGAATGGAGAGTAAATATTTCCCTCTTTCTCTTCCAAAATATGGTTCTTCATCATGTTTTTCCATCATCATTCTTATACCATAATATCCTTTATCTTTTAATCTAAATTCACATCTACTTACTTTTATTTATATAATTTGACTTTTATTTCCCATTAAATATTTAACCCTAATACAAGCATTCCTTTATTGTTGACGAAGCTAACTGTTATTAAGTTTAGTTAGTAAAGCTTTGTAAAAGTTAGTGTTTAGCTTGTTTTGCCAAAGTTGGTTTTTGTTTAGTTATGTTTTAAGCTTTTAGATTTTTAGGCTTTTTCCTTAAAAGATTCGGTAAGAGTCAACTCTAGATGATTTGTTTCCCTCTTCTTAGTTTCTATTTTTGGATTTACAATTTCTCATAAAGGCTTAGGAGAGGGTCCATCTTAATTGGTTTGGCCCCCTCCTTATGAGTTACGATCATGTTATAAGATGTATGTTTCTTAGTAATAAATTCATTTGACTAATAAAAATACATTAGCAATAAAGCTTATGGATTTATTTCAGAATTTAGAGCATTGAAAATTTTCTATGCATTGTAGGCGGCGGCCTGCACTCCACAGTCCACAATTTAGTGGCAATGTTTTATGCTGGAATACGCAATCAAAATCAGTTACAGTAATCAACCCAATATTTCGCACAAGTTAGGGTCAAGAAGAGGAGGGTGGAGGACAGATCATTTACACTTGATTCACGTAACGTTTGCCAGCAAAAGTAGGTAGAGCAAAAGGCTTAATTACATACGGCCAGAACTTACAAAAGCTAATGATATCTACAAATTATCATAATTCACAATTTAACCAAACTTGGCCCACAAACAGGTATTACAAGTTTTTCAAGCTTACTTGCCGCTTAATCAAAATGACTTTCCTCCTCCTTGGACATGAATGAAGAATCTTGCAAATCCAGATTGTTACAAGTATGTTCAACATCTGAAGCAGAAGTATAACTATTCTTCAAGCCAGCAGTTCTCGTGGACCTCTCAGAAACTGAAGTCAATCCCACAGCTGCAAAGCTGTGAACAATGGCATTAACATCGCTAATCCCACTGTAGAGACCACGGCTTCCAGCAACTACGACACCCTGGTTATCCTCGTCCTTCAAAACAGGAGGAAAACCTCCCAGAAGTGAGGCAGAGGATTGGCCGCTTGATCCTCCAATCAACAGCCTCAAGGTCTCCCTTGCACCTTTGTCTACCATTGATTCACTCTCCGACATCATTGAACCCATCAGCTTGGGGTGCAATGGAGGAATGCTGGTTGTGATACCCGGTCCTGCACTCACCAAGTAGCCTTGGCCGGAAGAGCATACATCAATTACAGGAATGTGCACGATTGGGTCACACATTAAGGGTGTAAAAGTAGGAAATTGTGTGCTTTGCTTAACAAAGGAACGTCTGGTGAGTGGATCTGACAACAATGCCGGAAATTCAAGTGACGGTACACTAGCAAGGTCTAGTGGAGGAATTTGAGGGATCATGCTGAGGGTTCCTGTAGCTGGTAAAAGGGTGGGTAGGGGCGGCAGAGAGAAGGGTTCAGCTAATGAAGTCGGGAGTTTTGAAATTGGTGCCATCGATGGGGTAGTGCATGGGGGGCACCAACAATAATAAGGAGAGGTAAATCCACCGATAGGAGGCATTTGAGGAGTGACATTTGTAGATTCTGGAACACTACGGTTTCCAAGTGATTCCAGAAAGCTCAATGGACAAATGGAGTTGGATGTGAAAGCTTCTGAAGGCTCACCCTTCTCAGAAATATTTAAAACTGCTTTTGTCATAATTGTGCTGCCAACAGCAGGATTATCGCGATCTGCACGTCGCCTTAATTTTTCTCTTGAGGTACTTCTTAAGTAAGCAAGACTCCTTGGTACACCTTCTTTGAATAAGTTGGGCCGTGGACTGAGTATGCCTTGATTTTGTGTATGTCCTTTCATTGTTTGACCACCACTCTGTCTCATACGCATAGGCCTTGCTGTAGTCGAGGAAGATTGCGTATTCTCACCTACATCAACCGCATCTGCTCTTATAATTGTCCAAGGAGCAGACAAAGCTGTTGAAGAAGCTTTGAGATTGTTCACAACAGGGCACACAAGATAGGAACGCAAGTGAGTTGCAAACTGTTCAAGACGTGATTCACTAATGCCAGTTAGTTCAGCCAAGGTTGGTTTCCTCTTAAGCAAATCCTTCATCTGATGCACCACCAAAACAAGAAACGTTCATTTAAGTAAACACATATTAGTAAACGTAGTATTAGTGAAGTTCTCATGTATAGATTCTCACAGATTACTACCAAATTGCACACTCAGTTATTAGAAAAAAATACCTTCAAAAGCAGGTCACATCCTAGTAGCTTTGATTTCTCAGCACACCAGAAGTACATTGTTTCTCCATCAGGAAGCTTCACTAGAAATGACCGACCAGACTGATCTGCAGGTATTTCTTCCACAATTACAGAGGAACACTCAGAAGTATCAGTTAATGTCGCAAGCCTTTCTGTCAGATCGTTGTCCCCAATAAATGAGATACGCAAATCAGATGATGGAAGGAGAGTGAGATTCAGATATCCCCTGACACAAATATAACAATTTGGAATTCAAAAAAAATAAATCTAAAACAATAGACAGAGGTCCAAAAATTCCAGCAGGTAAAATCAGTGCAAGAGAACCACATTAAAAAAAGGAAAATAGTATCATCTTAAGCATCTGATAAGATGATAATATTTCCTCTTGTCAGCTATATCTTTAACCAGATAAAGGCTTTAATTTTAATTAGAACAAGATACAAAATGTAACACACGAAGAAGGACCTGCATTCTATCTTATTAAACTAGTACAATTATACTTGATAAGTTTTATATTTTACTCTCTACATCAATAGAAGTTTTGTATTAATCTCAAAAAACTTTAATTAGGAAAAAAAGATAGTTAGTGCTTCAGTAGACATCATTAACTCAAAATAAATAAATATATAAATAAATAAACAGCTTTACTAAACAAATTCTGAAAATTCAAAATCAACTTAAGTTTGCAAATGTTAGGAAACAAGAAGATCCTAAGAAAATGCATAACATTACATCTAACCATTTTAAGAAGATGAAACAAATTCAGTTATGACTGCTAGAACAACAATAATTGTTCAAAACTACTGCTACTCTCGATTAAATCAAAAAAACATGAAAAAAAATAAACAGCAAGATTCACAAGTTTATAACAGAGAAGGTTGCTCCAAAATTTAAGGAGTAGAATGTTAGGCGGTGACAATTTGTCACATAATCACCCCATGAACTCATGTGGACACACCCATGGGGCACCCATGAGCTCAGGCCCACAAACCCACGGGTAATAAGT
The DNA here is from genome assembly GCF_026212465.1 of Amaranthus tricolor. Taxonomy (NCBI): domain Eukaryota; kingdom Viridiplantae; phylum Streptophyta; class Magnoliopsida; order Caryophyllales; family Amaranthaceae; genus Amaranthus; species Amaranthus tricolor. Next base: position 17,195,913 of record NC_080063.1, on the reverse strand, counting down.
ATTGACTTACATCCAACACTTGATGAGTTTCATTCTTTTCCAAAACCATATGGTATTAGGAGGATTCCTCACCAAGCATCATATACAAAACCACAACCCAATATTTTAGCGATGTGGAATCAAAGTATTTCCAACATAGAAGACAACGAGGTCACAGCAGTTACAGAAAATTATAAATTTGCATAATAAGCAAAAAAAAGGTTTTGAGCAGCACGTCAAAAATAATAAATGTCTTAACATCTGACAGAAATTTTATAATCTTAAAGCTGTACGAATACACAACATAAAGGGTTCTCAAATTGAGTGCAAATAAAGCTGATTATATAAAGTGAGTATGAAACTACCTCAACTTCTTCTTAATTCAGAGATCAATATAGGTACGCCCAATTTACCTACAAGTGAAAAGACATTTTCATTTGGAAGGATGAACATTGTCATCATCAATAAAACATAGGATTGACATCCCTAATAAGTTACTCTACCAGTTCATATGAGACACTTATCACCCATAACAGCTATTCAAAATTCGGCCAGATGACCCAACACCTCATCTGAAACTCTCCTAGACAAAGCAGACCCATAAAAGTAAAGAAAGGCTGTTCACATCACACACAAAACTAAGAAAGATCACCAAAACAAGTATCAAATTATGTCAAAATACATTATAACCAAAGCTAACAAAAAGAGTAAGTTGGATTCTATATCATATATGTAAATCAATAATTCACAAAGAGATTACAGTAATCGTCTACCTCTTATAAATCCCAAGATTTAAAAGTAAAATAAAACACATTGGCACAAAACGAGAGTCAATCACAAAACAATAATACAGATATTGGTGCATTTGGCTACCCCATCGTAGGCTATCCTGAATCCCAAAACGTACATCGTTGAATATGTACTAGCATAGTTATCAAAATTCAAAACCTAGAGTTTAACTAGAAATCAAAACAATACTTCCTACTAGATTCTGAAAGTACCATATAAAAATACAATCAGAAACACACTCCACCTGAAAGCTTAATTTAAGATGGGCGTAATCCGAACAAGTTAGTCCCATGAAAACCTCGGAAAATCCTGTAAAACATGAAATTTTTGTACATGCTTCCAAAAACAAATCAGAAGTACAAACAAAAAAGCACACAAACAAATGAGATACTCCTATACAGTTAAGACCAGAAACAATACCACAAAGAACACAATCAAAGTTAGTGGATGCAGATAAACCGAATCATTAAATTCAAATTACTTTCAAAAGATAAGTTATAACAAAAGGAAATCCATGTTATCAAGTGGGAGAATATAGTCCTAAAAAATATTAAAACAAAGCATCCATCTCAATGTCCTCTTCTAGCATCCACAGAGCATCTTAAAACGCATATATCTTAAAAACATATGCCATTTTCCATCTGTTCCTAAATGTTCTTTAAGTTTTGTTCTATCCATTAACCATTCCACATTATTTGTTTACACTAACTTTTTACCCTCTATATGATTTCATTTCGTATCCCCTATCATTAAATAGCTTGGCCATTATTTGGGGTCAGACGTAAACAACTTTAACCTTGTTATCACAAGAGGTTGTTTCCAATTGTCAATTCCTCCATCACACTAATTAAATTATTTATTCTACATTGTTTATAATCATAAGAAATATAAAGCCAAAACATATCATGATATAATCCAATTAAAACATATTAATTGTTCACACTATAACTATGAACTGTATCCTCAACTTTTCAATTTCGAATACTCAGAAATTTACACAGCCTCTCTTTTAAAACAGGTCTCAATCATAAATGAAACACAAACACAAAAAAAAGTGATTAGCTTAGTCGTAAAGCTAGCATTATATTAACAATAAGGACACAAATTCAAACCTAAACCCCTATTATTTAAAATTATAATCAATATTGTAAATTTTTGCCCTGGCTCAAGTTTCGGCACTGTGTATTGACAACAATATGCCAATAGCAATGTTTATTGGAAGTTTACTTATAGCTTTCTCCAAAGAGGTTTAAAGACAATAAAAAAACAGGAAACAAATGCAGCATTTCTTCAAAAATGTAATCGCACAAATCACATATTTACAACATCAAGCCTTGTTACATGTTCATTCATTTTACCTCAAAGAAGTTGGAAACAACATCGATCCTTGCTTCTCCACCTTTCCGACACGCATGGAAACGAGCGGAACGCATAAACATCTCGCCAACAATCCAACTTCCGATGGTTCAAAGTACTAATTCATCAAAAACATTCAGCAATTCAAAATCATTAGATCAAGAAATCTCCAATAAGGTTCATATAAATTTCAGAAATATCAAGAAAATGAACAAAACCTGGCTGAGATGAGAGAGAAGGCAATCTTCAGCAACACCCGCTGACACATTAATCTTCAACAAAGGCTTTAATCTTTCATCAATACGACAAGCTCCAATGTGCTGAAAATCCAAAGCTTGAAGCCATCGAAGAAAATTACTCTCTCTATCACTTTGTTGCAACAACAGATCTCCATCACCTTCTTCAACTAATATCTCACTCAATCGATTCGTCAAATTCCTCGATCCACTAGTTTCACCGTTCTTCGTTAAATTTCCAACGGAAAACTCAACGTTCGTACTCGTATCTTCCGATTCAACAATCTCGTTGATATTAGACTCCCGAGTATCATCGTCACCGTCGATGCTGCCGTCACCGATCATTAATTCTTGTTCCTCTCGATTCGACATTAACGCAGATTTAAAACCCTAACAAATCAACCTCTTACAATTACTTGTTATAATCGGATTGTTGAATTAACAAATCCAAATATTGAGAAATCGCCAATTTTTCAAAGGAATCGTTCCACAAAATCTGATAACTGATTGCTCCAATCAATCAATATTCATTAAAGTTCGTTGAAAATGGTATCATCAAGAAAAAAACTGAAAAAAGATTGGAGAGAGAAGATGATAAATTTGCACCAAATACACCAAAAGCGTAGCCAGTCGAACTTGCAAGATGAGAAGATAATTCAAGAAAAAGATGATATTTATAAGTAAAAATTGTGGCGGACGTGAAATTCAATGTAAATTAGTTTAATTGGAGAAGGTTAAGTCCGGTGCTTTTTTATTTCACAAATTCTTAATTAAGACGGTAGGGTGAGATCAATTTTATTAAACTGATCCATATATATTTAATGTGTAAAGATGATCACTTACAATTTTAAGGTGATCGATTAGAAATATTGACTAATTATATAAGTCTTTCTCATGATAAAATAATATCGTCTAGCTGTTTTTCCAAAAATAAAAATGTCCATATCATACTTTAAAGTTGAGTGGACCCAATTATTGTAATTTTAAATACATAAATTGGTATATGAAATAGTCACACATGTATATAATTCTTTTGTTTCCTATTGAATATTGATGATCTCATACAAAATATTTATGGGAATTGAGAATTAAGAGAAATAACTTTAGACGATTGATATATTATTTTATTAAATAGTAAATTGAAAAAAAAATAAAAAAACATAAATAATAGAAAATATTAAAATAAAGTTGGTAGTAAAAAAATATAGGGAGGAACTAGGGTCTAAGACACTACCGAAATCCTATTAGACACTATCCTATATCCAAGATCCAACAGAAATAACTTTAAGGGTTCAAATTCAAGTTTGAGTCCCATGAATTTAAGGTTGAAATTAGGGGCTTAATTTTAAACACTTAGAAATTCAGATGAAAAATATTTTTAAAGGTCTGGGTTAGAATTCAAGTCAAATTTTCTAGACCTTAAGATTAGGGTTTGAGTTTGGATTCGACCCAATATGAAAAAGAGTCAAGTTCAGACCCGATCTAAACCCTTGAATGCCTACCTTTAAGTCTTACCAATATGAACACAAAATCCAATTTTAGACTACTCCAAAACATCAATCCAAATCAATTCAGTAATCTAAATGAAAAACACTAATTCTAACCCATATGTGTTAGTTTATAAAAAGCGTAATTGGGTTGACCCAACATGTTTAGACTTACCAAATTGTACAGTCCCAACTCCTCACCCAAACTTGCTGAACATGTCTACCGATGTGCTTAAACCTAATCAAAGTGAAATATTGCGGAACAAAGGAAATAAAGGCGTATACTTCTAAAGAGAAAGCAATGACCATTTTCACGGGTGGGAGTGCTCATCTCATACAAATCGTCCCACCAATCGCTTTCAGCAATCACTATCATATCATCTAAATGAAATTACACTTCCGTTTCCAGTAACTATCTAACATCTACAGAGCTACAAATAGTCCACGCACTGATGGCGCTCAAAATGCTGAGCTCTCACCGAAAGGATACGATTTAGGGAGTGTTTTCAATAATGCTATGAATAGTAATCAAACCATTTTCTCTCGGATTTAACCTTTACGTTTGGTTACCTTGACCATTTATAGGAGGAACAGAGGAACTAGAAAGTGAGGAACAATGCTTTCGTAAACTTGCTTGATTGGCCAATCTCCATCAGAATGAATCTCTTGGTGAAAGGTCATTAGTTTACGTAGTAGTACAACGGGTTTTTACTTTTATATGCATGTGGAAATAGGTATATCATATTGTTGCCAAGGAGAAAGAATGGAGCTTATCATCATAGAGGCTTAGACAATGCACCGTTTTTTCCAAGTAATAAGCGTACACCTTTCACTAGTTCCTCCTTGACCATAAATAGAATGGCAGCTGCAAAAACACTTTGTACAATCTTTGTGCTCATCCCTTTGTAGCATCCAGATAAACCCTCATAACGGATCATCTTCAAGATCGCATCAAATGTACCTGAGAAAGTCAAAGAAATAAGTTTGCGCCCCAACATATACAAGAGATTGTAACGTGTATGCAAAAACTAATAAAAAGTAAAAAAAAAATTTCTTCCAAGGCCTAACAGAGTTCCTGCATACACACAAATAAGCTCCCGAAACATGCTTGTGATCTCAAGTAAAGGAATTATCTCAAGTCACTAAGTTTATTGCGAATTAAGTTCCCATAGCGTATATGTGCCTAATTAGAAATATTTTTTCCTTTTTCTTATTAGGGGAAGGCGGTGGGCAGGCCAATTATTTTGAAATGTAACATATGATCGGCCAAAAATATAATCATTGGCCCACCATTGACCCTTGGAGTTGGGGATGTTTACAATTTTTACAAGAAACATTTAGCTAGTTTTGACAACTGGACACATGGGCATTATTGGAGAGGGAGGAATATTGATATTTACGTCCTATAACCTTTTCAAGCTTCCGGGGTCCTCAGAAAAATTGAAGTGATGCAAAGAAAATAATGCACCAGTTAGTAAATGGTGATTTTGTGGTTATGAGTGTCATACACTGCAAGAGGACCATCAAATTGGTTGGTCTAATTTTGTTAGGTGCTCTTTTTTTACCCCTATTTTACTGCCCTTTTGTGGCTTCAACTGCTTGGAATGCTTGCTAATTCCTAAATCTACCTAGAACATAACTAGGTGGATCACACATGATGTCTGTGATTGTTTGTGATTCACATCAAGGGACAGCTGGCCATTGGACACCTTTTTTTTTCCTTTTCCCTTTCTATTCACCCCAGCTCTGTATGTATGGCTAGTTACTATTTAGGACCCACTCTTTCCTCTTTCGACTCCCCAGAACTGGAGTGGTGTTAGTCACTTCAAAAGTTGAAAAGATAATCTATCACTGCTCAGAATGGGCCGTAAATTCAACACTTAAGAATGTGCCTCGATACCTCGTGACAATAATTGTTGAAAATTCCTGTGTGTAAATGGTTGTACTAGTAGAATAGTATACTATATCATCCCATCATAGTTTTGTTATGCGGTTGAAGCCTGGTGCCTATAGCAACCTGTCCTTGAAGGTAGATGGCACTTAGGTTACTCATAACTGTGTTTCTCTAGTCAAATATGTCCCAGGTAATGGTTTAGGTATGAAGATTTTACGATGGTCTGAGCACTGAACAGGTCCCAGCCTTCCAGGCCTAAATGGTCTATCAAGTTATACTGATGGGGCCTTTAATCTAGTCTTTTTCCCACAATAATTGTGATTCCAATTTTAAAAGGTAGTTCAACTGTCCAGGGGCACCACGTTAGACCTTGTCCAATTCCGGGACTGTATGGTCTTGTCCTAATATATAACATCTCCAAATCCTTGCTCATAATGATTTAGGACTGGTTTGATGACAATTCAGACCAATCTTTAAACTGAGTCTGTTTCAAGGTCGATGGTTAGCAACCTTTATAATTTAATATTCCATACCTCATAAAGGTTTTACCTCATTTCAATGGAGACCATAACAATTAAGCATTATAACAATAACAACTGGATTTCAAAACCAGCAGATCATTCATCAATACCTGCAGGAAACTATTCTTGCTAATCATGACTCATGAAGGAATGGGGGCTCGAGGGACAGAGGGGTGAGGGGCATGGGAAATAAAGCTACTACTTTCCAGAGCCCTCTTTCTTGGTATTGATAAGAGTATGGATTTAGCTTGACGTCAAAAGTGAAGTTTACAATAAATACCACACACCGTGTCCTAAACTGAGTATGAGTAAGTTGCACAGGGAAAGGTCTGATCTTCATGAGACCCTCAATATGAAGCACACCAAAACAAGATCTTTAAGGGTTTCTCTGGAATAACAGTGGAGAAAAAATTAAGCCAGAATCACAAACCTTCATAGTGACACTTCTTGTCTGTGCAAACAATTTGCTTTGCTTGAAGCCTTGCCTGCAAAGAGGGGTAAAGTAAATCAATAGACACTAATGAATAAAGATACAACACAAGTCTTACATAATTAAAGAAAAATGAGTACAAGAGCAAGACTTGCACAATCATCCTTGGTTCCAATAGCCATCTTAGTGGATATTCTTTTTTGGAAGAGAATATAGATTTAAGACATTTCTGCTAAATATTTCAAAATAGGAGATTCAGCAGTCAGAAGACATATTTGAGTCCAACACTTCAACAACCAAATTTCAAAAAAAGGTTAATACCTTACAGCCCGTAGGATTAGGACATAATAAAAACCGCTTTCTAGTTTCTAGCATTTACTGTTCGCATAATAGTCTATTACCTTCACCACCAAAAGAGGATATGTTACAACAGTGGCTCCAAGCTTTGCCAGAGCACCAAGTAAAAATACCTGTCAATACAAAAGCAAACAATTCAACAAAATCTAAACTCAAAAGTTAGAGAGCCAAAGAGTTGAAAAGAGAGGGACAAAAGGTTTCAAATTAAACCAGCAAGGATCGCGTCACATATACAAATGTTCCAATCTCAGACAAGTACTAACCTCTAATGCAGTTACTCCCTTGCCACTATTTTTATTCAGTGCACGCCTCTTTCTCAGCTTTTTCAGCAGGGTCTCATACAGCATGAACTGTATGGATGGATTACTTACCTGCAGACTGTTAACCATAAGTACATAATCAAGCACACACCCTTTGTTAAAATATCAAAACACCATGGATACATACCATTATCAATGTTGGAATGACACCTTTCCAGAAACCCCAAAATCCAGCTTCATCATAAACCTCTTGTATCTACAAAATACCGAGTTTATATTCTTAGAGATAAAAGTTGATGCACCTGAAAACAAGTTTACTCTTTAGGAGAATGAATAAATGCAAATTCAAGATGCAATATAAGCATCCTAAAAGACAAATTAATTCAGAAGAAGCCTGGTATAAGAAAATATAGTCCAGATATACATCCCCTTTTTTTTGGCACGGTAAATCTAAATTACATCTGTTTTATAATGCCCTCCACAGAAACCAAATGTGTAGAAAGTTTAAGATTTTCAAACAAGGAACGAATCGCGAGATCTACTGTACAAAGCTAAAAATTGTCAACAAAAGATGAAGTCACTTTTGAACATCAAACAAGTATACAAGACAAGCTCCAAGAAGACGAACCAAATAGTCTCTAAATATGTTTATAAAAAATTGAATTGAGGAATAAGTAATCACTGGATTGTGAAACCATTTTAAGGTCGCCAGCAACCAGACTGGACCTGGTTCCGCTACAAGGTTGAGTTTCATGCTGGCTTCTGAATAGTGAAATTTAAAAAAGATTTTTTATAAATTCCTCTTTATAAAATATAAATTCCATAGTAACCAGTCATCAATTTTGTTCAGCTGTTTTCATTATTTTAAAGAGGTGAGCTTCAAAGCCTTCAAGGAAATGTTCTGCAACACAAACATCTACTACTCCCTCCATTTCCTGATGATGTTATGGTTACTACAGAAGTGGAATGTGGGAAAAACAAGATAACGGAGAGGCAGAGTCTAGAAGAAACTAATAAAAGTAGGAGAGGGGTGTAGTTCAAAATACTCTGCCAATAGAAGAATAAAGGGATACAGTAGTGGAATGTGGGAAAAACGAGATAATGGAGAGGCGAGTCTAGAAGAAACTAATAAAAGTAGGAGGGGTGTGGGTCAAAATACTTTGCCAATAGTAGAATAAAGGGAAAGTGTTAAAACACAATACCAGATTAACAGAAGCAAAAAGTGTAAAGCTTATCAGGAAATGGAGAGTGTACAGTCTATACATCATGACATGCTTCCAGATGAATATAAACATAGACAAAAATAGTTTAAATGATCCCACTAAAATTGAACTTCTGCTTCTTTTAGTTACAACCTTCGTTCCAAAAATCTCACATATGTAGAACAAAGGTTGCACCTTATAAAACAGAGGAAAAGGCAGAATTTAAAAAATAAGAAAAAAATAAAAAGATTGTGGCTTCTCCAGCAGTATCAAGTCTTACAAGGGAATGCAAAGGCACAAGACAAATCGATATGCAGAACTGGGAAGAACTTTAATTAATAAAAATGGCAAAAGAATGGGCCAAAAGAATAGCAGAACTTGTGTAAGCCAATGGTTGTTGCATCTTTTTTAAAACAAAGCTCAGTAGTCTCTGAAATTCAAAACTGTACCAATCACAAGATCAGGACTACTTAAACTCTTCAGTTTCATGTATTTCAACAATTCTCCAAGAGTAAACAAGAATGTATCTTGGATAAATAGAACAGTGAGAGATATTCAACTTTACATGGCAGATTAACACAACACTATTCCTGCAGTGAAAAGTGAAATTCATTGTAGAACTAGTATTTATTAGCGTAGTAATGATAACATAAGGAAAATTAGTAAGAAAAGAAAAAATAGAGAACAACAGTTACATACTGCATGGCTAGTTCCATATGGTGGAGGCTCCAATCCAATTAGAATTTCTTCAGGTGATCTTAAAGCTTGACTGGGAATATTTTTCTTGGATGCTTTAGTGTGTGTCTGCGGGAATTTAATTTTAATCAACAAATCTAGCATCAGATATAACAATTCTGAAATTAGAAGTTTTTTACACCATTAAAATGGTGTTATGAAAATCTTTCAGCTAAACTTATCAAGTTGACAAAAAAAAAATGCTTTAATTAGTTTAATAACTAAGTTAAAATAAAAAAAAAAATACAATACAGAGGGTGTGAGCATTAAGAACAATAGTAAAAGGAGTTATCCCAGAAACTACAGAAAGGTTTTAGATTCATGAGTAAGCAAGAACAATAGGATGGTAAGAAAATTCATCTTATCTCACGAGTTTCAAAATCAAATCCAATCACTCGATGTTCCAATCATTACTGACGCTCAACAATATGAAAGGAGGCTTATTGATTAGCTGTATAGTTTGTAGCCCAACAGGCTTTACCAACTTGGTACACATGGAATTGATAAACCAGAATATTGATTGGAATCTGAAGCCATTAATGATTTAATTTTTGATTGCTGAGTGCTGACCAAATAGATTTCAATGTCTAGAAAAACAAACATGTTTCTTCCAGTTGAAGAGGATTTCAGTGGAAGCAAAAAGGATTCAATATTATGCAAAATGAATGTGCATAAAGAAGGAAACTAATGCTGCATAGAGTAGAGACCATTCTTATTTTACTTCAAATTATAGCTTTGTACCTGCATGCGGGTGACGACTACCCATATAGGATTTGTCAACAGCACATTGACACACCTGAAAACATGAAACAAAGGGATCAACAAGCGTTTCTGTAACCTGGGTGAATGAAGATAAAAAAACCAATCAAGCTCCATAAAGCAGAGAATAGTTTAAAATATGACAATTAAAAGATCCGGGAGTAATTAGCCACTGCAATATTACTTGAGCAGCATAGCAAGACAAATCAATTTACAATAAAATTAAATCGCCTACTTGATTTACCAAACAAGGGGTTCTCGGAGGAAATTAACGTGAGAGATCATTCGCAACAAAGATTACACTTTATTTGGCCCTATATGGTACATATTTACAATTAGAAAAACTCCAATGATACTCCACAAAACATTCACCTCCTCTATGCAACCCTACGTATTGTCACATGCTCCTCAAAATCCCAATTCTTCGCGACATTCCTCACTCCTATTAACCATGTAATCTTCGGCCCATCTTTTTCTATTCTATATGCTATCACCCAAATTCCAAAAAAAACGACTACAACCCAAAGAGGGTTTGGGGAATAGGATTTACACATTTTTACGCTCACAATAACAAAAAACTTCACATAATAAAGAGTTAGTGAGTCACTTATCTATAATCCATAATACTATACAACCATCAACATTTCATTGTCCCTATTTGTAATAGTGACTTCATCGAGAACGAATAGTAAGATAAGAAAAGTACAATGAAATTTTCAAAAGAAAAAACAAAAAAACAAAAGATAATTACGAAGTCTCTTATGGGAACCTTTGAAATCCACAAAGTCCCACTACTAGTCACACCAACTTATTCTATATAAGATCAGATTTTTGATAGATGGCTTCTTAATGTGAAGCCAACTAATATTCAACCAGTCAAGGGTTACAATCCTTCCTATATTTACAAGAAGTAGTATTCATCTAACTTCATCATTGACCTACTTCTGTAACAAAAGCAAAGAACCTTGCGAAAAGCATCGTGTCAAAGGTACTACAAATTTAAATAAAAATTTTACGAGCTGAAGTATGGCAAAAGGCATGGCATATAAAACCTCCAATTTATCATAGTGAACAATTCCATCATCATTTACTAAACTGATTTAACTCAACTTTCTATTCAACTACTTACAAAGAGCTCCCCCACAACTCCTAGCATTAACTCTTAATAAGGAAAAAGCGCTCACAAGAATGAGCTTCACGAAACTATAGTGAATTATGCAAAGGGAATATTATATATGTCCCAAATCACGACTAGAAAAATAATAGAAAGAGTTCTACTGGTTTCTTATATTCATTAGAACCAAATTCCTTTGTTTTTTACTTTACAAATGTTCGCAACCAAAAAAAAAAGCAAAAAAGAACTCACTAGTTCAAATGAAAAGAGTACAAGTAAACACAATGGAGAACATTGGACAACAAACACTTTGATTAAGCCTTAAGGAGCAAAAACACATCATTATGAACAGATAGCAAAACAGGAAATGTAATCACCCAGACATAGCAGCCACAATCAGTGATGAGAACATGCCAACTGATCCATCTCCAAATCCTCTTTTCCTGTGATCAATTGCAATAGCTTCAGCCTTACCCCTGAATATTTGATAGAAATAATAATATACACCCTGTATCACAATAATATCAAATGAGATTCCAGAAAGAAAATTAAACAAACAAGCAACCACTTAAAGTCCGAAAAGAAACATAAAGACAAAGTCAGCTATTTTGCCTCCACCAACCACCATACCCTTCTTCCCCTGAAGGAAAATTCCTCACACATAGGACAAGGAGGTAAGGAGAAGCATTTGGAAAGCAGAGCAAGGAATGAAGTACATTGTCAATCACATGCCCAGAATTCATCATATTCAACATATATTTGAATATAGTCGAGTAAAAGACATTATTATTATGTTTTGTACTTCTGTCACCGATAGTATGTAAATTGTTACGTAAGAAGCAATCTGTCACAGTTTAGACCTATGGGATATATCATATATGTCCTAAATGACCCAATAGGTCTGAACTGTGACAGAATAGACCTAAACTGTGACAGAATTGGTTCCTATTACCAACTTCATTTTCCCAATCATTTAAGCCGTGAAAGAAATAACCAAAACAAAATAATTAGAAGTCACTCAACATGTTGATACTCCTAACTCTGAGACAAATCCAACTCACATACTCCAACAAAAACAACAGATTATATAATAGCCAGAAGTGCGTCTCTCTTCTATTTTTTAAAAGTTATGTTTAGCAATGTGCCTTTTGTTATCATTAATAAATGTTGCATAAACCTAATCTCTTTAACACCATCAAGGCGCGTAGGTTAGAGTCATTTAATGACATTAGGATAATGTTGCATATTTTTCAATGCAGTTTTAGCTGATCCCATTTTATGAGATTAAAGCTTTGACATAGTTGTTATAATTTGCATTGCAAATAATTTACAAGCTCAAGTAACATGCCATCATCAAAAGGTCGACGACCACACATGTCCATGATTCCTTAAAGGCTTAAACTCCTACCAAAATATTTTGTTTGTCCCAATCATTTTGCTCCATTTTCCAATTTCGATGCATCACCCAGTTTGTTACGTTTTCAATATTTGACCAATGGGACAACAATGTCACTCATCATTGGATCATCTTACCTATAAACAATATCTCTATCTTTGTCTTTTTATCTCACTTACTTTAATCAAAGCTCAATGATGTGCAAAATCACAAATTTCGCAAAATCAACAAAAGAGAGAGATTAACATGTACTCTATCTATGTGCACATAATACTCAAATCCATGGTTAAGACATGCTCTCCCCAACTTATATTTCAACCTAATAAATTCAGTTCTCATAAATTTTTCCATCACTATGAAGCTCACATCTTCATAGTAAATTCATTGCAATTGAATTCTAAATATTTGAGAAGAACAAGTCCTTAATGCTATTTGATCTGCTTCTCGAAAAAACATGGAACACTGGCTGTTAAGCCTATTAGGAGTACTATTTATGTGTAGATAGTGAGATACAGTGATACACCTGCAAGTTATGCAAACATAATAAAAAATTCACAACCACCAAATTTGTACAGCGATTCGCATCAAACTAAAATAAGTTTCAAATTTCACAATGGCATCAACAAAAATGTTGTAAACAACAAAAAATTTTCTCACCTGGGAAGCTGCGGTACCAACTAATGACGGAGCTAAGCCTCCATATAATCTCCCCCATCCTTCATGTTTAACAACCTACACCATTTCTCAAATTCACCAATTTCTTTAAAAAAACATCAAAGAAATTGACATTACTAAAAGAAAAAAAGGACTCAAATACCTCACACATATGGTCAAGAGTTCCAAGTTTTGTCTTCTCCTTTTTCGGATCGCGCTCCGTTTGCTGTCGCGTGTTAACCTAAAAACATCAACAAAAACTTGCGATTCAGTAAAGAAAACATAAATTACAAACCTAATTTTAAACCAAACTGAACAGAAGTCAAAACAAAGAGATTGAAAGAAAATGTACAGTTTGTAAAGGATAAGTGATGAGCTGTGCGATAATACCACCGCCAGCGCCGGCGACGCCATTGATGAGAGCATCAGACATATTCGAAGGATTTTGATCGGAAGGACGAAAAAGGGAAGGGTTTGTGATCGATCAAAAGAGGAGAGAGAGTAAAATCTTGACTTTGGTTGGAACGATGATGGTAAATTGGCTTTAAGTTCAATTAGGTGGTATTTCGATTCTCGACGTTAGTTTACATTAATGTAAGTTTCCCAGGAAAAACGAGAGCGTGATTGTTTCATTCAAGTAAATGTTGCCATCAACTTGGCTATTTGTTCAGGTATACTTATTCAGGTGATTTCGAGTTAAATGTTTTGAGTCAGTTTGAAATTAGGTTAATTTCTCGGGTCAAAGCAAGATTGGTTACGAGGAGAAGTAAATTTTAAATTATCAAGTCTATTTTAAACATCTCTAGGTACACGTGTTCTTGTAACAAATGTAGATATAGTTTTTAATTTTTATTAATTGGGCTATTTAACATGACGTGCCACTACCTCATATAACAATTTGTATTTCACAAAATTTTTAGTAGACTTACTTCATATAATTGTATGTACTCAAAAAATAAAAAAAGGACCAATAAATAAAAATACTCCCTTCATCCTGCTTACTTGGACAAGAGTATAAGCATATAGGGGAAGCATATTGGGGAAGCCAAAAAAAGAGTGCTATAAAAATGTAAAACAATGCAATATGAAGTACTACATTTAAAATTGAATCCCCGTGTGGCTTTACCATTGAAAATAATGAAGATTTAATATTGTGCTTTATTTTTATAGACATAAGTAAAAATTATTTTTTTAATGAAAAATACAAATAATAAAATATTGTTGACGAAAGACAAAAATAGTGCAACAAAAAAGGAGGAACAAAAGTTTGGAATATTATTGTCAATTGGAATTATAGATTGGAATATCCAATAAGAATATACTCGTTTGTCTCTTAAAATTCTCATAACAAAATCAAAATCTTCAACCATTCAAAAAAGAAAAAACAATTTCTACAAATTCAAGTCAAAAATAAATATCATATTTACACGCATAAATTTAAAGATTCATAATAATAGATGAGGCTAAAAAACTTACTAGCAAAAACCATGATCCTTCAAATATTCTTCAAAATCTACAAACCAAGTTAACTAACCAACCCTAATAGAGTGCCTTCAACCTCTCACCTTTATAAACGAAATCTGTTAATGGGGATTCAAACTAGCAAGCATCATTGAAGAAGATGAGTATGGGTCAAAAAGGAGGTCTGCGGGGCGTAGAGAAGCTGCTGCCTCAGTCCGCAGGGCGCAGAGTGCGTTCTGTCTCCATTTCATGGCTCGCGTAGTTGTACACGGCTCGCGAAATGACGGTTTCTTTTCACGGGAGGTGTCTTTTAGGAAGGTTACCTTGTGTTTATTATGTAATAACTTCCTTTTATTGGGCATTAGTATATAAACTCCCATTTTAGGATTAATAGAGGATAATTCACAAAATTGAGAGAGATCACAAGAAAGTCATTAATTTATGAGTGTAATTCTTTGCGATCATACTGAAATTATTTGATCTTGGTGCCCGTGGATGTAACTATTACATTGATAGTGAACCACGTTAAATCTCTCGTGTCAATTTCTTATTTTGTATTGAATTTTTTTATTGTTTCATTATTGTTCACCGAACTTGCTTCCGCTGTCGCATAACACAAAATAACTTGTATAATTTATTGTTTATAATTGAAATACATATTCTGACTCTATAAATTAGCATCATTGTCTTTTTGTCTTTTTGTTAGAAAAATTAGGTTGAAAAATAAGACAATATATACGTAAATGATATAAATAAGTGATTAAAAAGAGGAAAATTATTAGAATATTAGAATTATTTAGAATATCTTAGAATATCATAGAATAATATCTCTTTGATTTCTTGCATTATTTTGTATAATCTTTGTGATTATGTAGAATATTAGGAAATATTCAATTTCCTAAATTATAGTGACAATTTTGTATATATTGACATTATCATTAATGAGAAAGGCAACCGAGTCATTCTTACATGGTATCAGAAGTTTCGGTTTTTTGATCCGGACTCCCTTTTCTATCTCCTTGTCTTTCTCTTCTTCCTTCTTTTCTTTCACCTTTCTTCTTCATGGCCTCTCCCACCAAAATTCATCCCGCTACTTTGATTACTAACATTAAAACAAGTAATCCCATTCAACTTAATAAAGATGGTTCCAATTTTCATACTTGGGTCACTTTATTCAAGCTTCATTGTCGTGCTCACCTTGTGGAATCTCATATTCTTCCCGATGACTCTTCTAAAGTGTTAGTTCCTAAAGATTCCGATTGGCAACGTCTTGATGACATTGTTAGAACATGGATTTATGGGTCTATTAATCCCTCTCTTCTTCAAACCATAGTTCATCCCGATGATTGTGCCTTTGATGCTTGGACTCGTCTTGAGAACAATTTTCAAAATAATAAGACATCCCGAATCCTTCATCTTGAATCTCAATTTAATGACATTTCTTTATCCACCTTTTCCAATGTAAAGTCTTATTGCAATGAAATTGAAAGTATTGCCACTTCTCTTAATAATCTTGGTACTTCCATCACCGACAATCGCTTGGCTCTTCAAGTTCTTCATGGGTTAACTTCGGAGTATAAAACTTTTCGGTCTTTGGTTCAACATATGAATCCTATTCCCTCATTTGATACTCTTCGTTCTATGTTGGAATTGGAAGAACGATCTAATCATAAGCATACTTCTCCCGCTCAACATTCGGCTCTTCTTGCTTCAAACAAAGGTACTTTTTCTGAAAATTCCACTCCATTTATTAACCGCGGCCCTTCTCACCACCGTGGTGGCCACCGCCACCCTCGTCGTGGTGGCCGGACCCACCGTGGCAGCCACCATGGCTCCACCAATGGGTATGGACGCTGGCAGCAACCCCATACAAGGCCTACTGCTTCCCATTCATTTCGGCCCAACATACATTATTCTGGCCCAAGTCCTTCTCCTTCTTCTTCTTATTATGGGAGACCTTCTTGGGCTGGACATACTTGGGCCTAGCCTGCTGCCCCCTTTCCTACTACACCTTGGGCTCCTCAATTTACAAACAATGGATATTCTGATGGTGTTCTTGGGCCACGTCCGGCACAAAGCTATCACACCGGGACTAATAATTCTTCAAATTTTATTCCTATGGACATCGATCATGCAATGAACACTCTTTCTTTATCTACTCCGGATGGGCAATTTTATATGGATACCGGTGCCACATCCCACATGACTCGTTCTCAAGGTACTCTTTTTCCTTATTTTCCTTTAAAGCATCAATTTAATAATGCTATTGTCGTCGGTAATGGTAATTTAATTCCAGTTCTTGGTCACGGGCATGTTTCTTTTCCTTTTTCCCAAAAATCCCTTTCCCTCGAAAATGTCTTACATGCACCTAAACTTATTAAAAATCTCATTTCCGTTCGAAAATTCACTCACGATAATATGGTTTCCGTTGAATTTGATCCTTTTGGCTTTTCTGTGAAGGATTTGGCCACGGGGAGCATCGTCCTGAGATCTAATAGCACGGGTGATCTTTATCCTTTTCCATCCGCACATGGAGCTACTCCTTCATCCTCAATATCATCAGCTTTTTCCGTTTTTTCCTCTAGTATTTGGCATTCCCGTTTAGGACATCCGGGCAATGCGGTTTTAAATTCTTTGTATTCCTCTAGTTTAATTAAATGTAATAAAGATCCTCATTTTGTTTGTCATTCTTGTCCTTTAGGGAAACACATCCAATTACCTTTTGTTAATTCTATGGCTATGAGTTCTAAACCTTTTGATATTATTCATAGTGATTTATGGACATCTCCTATCTCTAGTCCATCGGGATATAAATATTATGTTCTTTTTCTTGATAATTATACTAATTTTTTGTGGACTTTTCCGTTATATCGCAAATCTCAAGTTTATGATGTGTTTGTGAATTTTCATACTTTTATTAACACCCAATTTGAGCTTAATATAAAATCTTTCCAATGCGATAACGAGGGTGAATTTGACAATAATATGTTTCGTCAATTTTGCACTAGTCGAGGCATTTCACTTCGTTTTTCTTGTCCTTACACATCATCCCAAAATGGCAAATCCGAACGAAAAATTCGATCCATAAATAATATCATTCGCACTCTTTTGTGTCATGCCTCTCTTCCTCCGTCTTTTTGGCCTCACGCCTTAAACACGGCCACTTATCTCCTCAATATTCTTCCTTCTAAACTTCTTGGTAATCTTACTCCCACTCATATTCTATACCGTAAGTCTCCTACATATACTCATCTACGGGTTTTTGGGTGTCTATGTTTTCCCCTTTTTCCTTCTACTACCATTCACAAACTTCAACCTCGATCCGCTCCATGTGTCTTTTTAGGATATCCCTCTTCTCATAGGGGTTACAAGTGCTATGATCTCTCATCCCGTAAAATCATTATATCTCGGCATGTTCTTTTTGATGAGACCATTTTTCCTTTTGCTAAAACACCTTCCTCATCTTCTCCAAACTACCAATTTTTAGATGTTAATATTCCCCTTCATTTGCTCACACCAGCCCATACACCACCTTCTGGGCATACTTCGGAAAATAACAAATTTGTAAATAAAATAAAAAAATAACAAATTTGCAAAAATACAGTGCAAATTGAATAAATTATGTAAAACAAAAAAAAAACGTGTTAATGCATTCTAGAATTTAGAGGATAGAGTATACTGGTAAGTTATGAATTGGTAAGTCTATCTTGTCCACATGATTTTACAACTATTAGTGAAAATTAGTTTGTTTATAATTGGAGAATTAACACAAAAAATAAGCAAAATGAAGAAATAAGTGAAAGAGCTAAAAAAAACGTATTTGTGAATAAGATTAGAGACTATGAAAGCCATTATTAAATATACACATAAAGAAAAGGTAAAGTTAGACAACTAGAACTCATCATATGGGCAAAATTATAAGGACATAATAAATAATATCTAAATTTTAGATCAATACACTAGTGAAAAAAAAACCTTATATGTTGCGTAACATATGCTGCAGTTTTATAAAAACGCAGCATAAAAGTTGTAGAAAAATTAGGCAAAAAAAAATGTGTTATATGCTGCGGTTCTCAGAGAATCGCAGCATATACCCTTTTTTTTTTTTATAGAATCCCGCCTTCATTCATGCAGCAGATTCAAAACCCACGAAAATATATTATTTGTTTTAAAAACCCGCCTTACTTCGACATTTGCTCATTTCTCTTCATCTTCTCCAACCTCCTTCTTCAACCCATGAAAATTTGTCATTCTTCCTCTTCTTCTTCTTCTTCTTCTTCAACCTTTAACTTCTTCAAAACCCACAAAAATTGTTGTTGTTCTTCTTTTTCAAAAACCACGTAATTGTTTTAGGACTTCGTTTTTTTAAGGTATAATTTCTTCTTTAAAGCCGACGAAAATTGTTGTTGTTCTTTTTCGTTTTTTTAGTTTTTC
This sequence comes from Amaranthus tricolor, assembly GCF_026212465.1. Lineage (NCBI taxonomy): Eukaryota > Viridiplantae > Streptophyta > Magnoliopsida > Caryophyllales > Amaranthaceae > Amaranthus > Amaranthus tricolor. The sequence goes on along the minus strand of NC_080063.1, from coordinate 17,176,849 downwards.
AAGCTTCATGGCATTCTAAGACTTAGTTTTTGTATGCTAGTTATGTGAATCTCACTTAAGTTTTTTGATAGTAATGGTATTTATTGTTGTCTTTGTTTTTTTTAAGGTATATATTATTGTCTTCGTTTTTGATGCAAGTTATGTGAATCTCACTTAGGTTTTCACAAATTGGTATTTGGATATTGGTATGTGAAGCTATTCTTAGAAGCATACTTAGAAGCATACAACACGAGTGCTTTTTAAACAATCTAAGGTATAATATCTTCAACCTTTTAATTTTTCAAGCTTTATGGTATTTTAGGGTTTATTCAAGCTTCAACCTTTGAACATATGTTGTGTATGAGTTTGTTTTTGTGTATAAGTATGAATTTTAAAATATAAGTTTAAAACTTGAATGTTGTGTATAAGTTTATTCTTGTGTGTATAAGTATGAATTTTAACGTATAAGTTTATAACTTGGGATGTTGTGTATAACTTGAAATGTTGTATAAAATGTTATTGTGCATAAGTTATGTAAGTATAAGTTTATAACTTGGAATGTTGTGTATATAAATTTGCTTTTGTGAATTGTAAGTATGAATTTCAAAGTATAAGTTTATAACTTGAATGTTGTGTATAATTTGAAATGTTGTGTATAAATACGATTGCAAGTATATGTTTATATTATTTTTGTTGTAATATTAAGCTTGGTATGCACAACAAATATATATGTTATTGTATATTAATTTTGAGTTGTATATGTATATTTAAGTGATGATTAATTTGGATGATGATTGGTGATGGTTGAAAAAATATTGAATGATTATTAGTGTAATATTATTATGTATATAGTTATTAATATTTAGTGGCAAGTTAATATAAAATGCTGCGGGTTAAAATCATAGCATATAACGGGAATAAAATCGTAACATATAAGGTCTTTTCCACTAGTGATACTTACCGGGTAGTTTCTAGATGAGGTGATAATTAATAATTGATTGATAAATAATTATATATGTTTTTGTTAGGTAGTTGGTTAATAATAAATGTATACTAACTTTATATTTTTAATACTACCTTAGGTGGGTAGTTTACTCGTGGATAAATAAAGTTTTTTTCAAAAATTAATATAGATCAGAAGTAATAAAAAATAAAAATCAACCACATCATTGTCTATTTTCGTCTATTATTCTAATAAATTTCTTTTATTCAAGTACTTTATAATTAAGTTTTGTTGAAAGAAATCACGTAAAAAAAATAAAGAAAAAATATGGATGAAAAAAGAAAAAAATTCCATATAGAATATCACGCAAATTTATTTGACATATTCAAGTAGCTTAAACAACCATATACCATGTGTGTGAATCATAAATATAATTGTTGTTTTACTTGATGAACTAAACACATCCATAATAAATCTCATCTACAAAATCACCCACTGGCCATTAATGGCGCCAATGGTCTTTCAAAGCTTCCGGAAAAACCCAACTTTCCTGCACCATTTTGTTCTGTTTGCATCTGCGCATACTGAAAAACTATTACACACGGATAACTTAGTAGCTCATTTGAAGAACTGCTCAAATTTTCCGGCTCTACAGTCCCTTCAAGCCTCGATGATCAAAACCAATATAATCGAAGATTATTATGCAATGACCCAATTTATCAGGGTTTGTTCTTCCCTTAATCATATAGAATATGCATATTCAGCTGTTACCCAGATGAAATCACCTAATATTATCGTCTATAATTCATTGATCAGAGGGGAAATTGATTGGGGAAGAACAATTCAAGCTCTGAAATTATACATGAAAATGCTGAGAATACAAATATACCCAACTAGTTATACTATATCTCCATTAATAAAGGCTTGTGGTCAAGCATTTTATGCAAAAACTGGGGAAAATCTTCATTGTCATGTATGGAAAATGGGATTTGATGGTCATCTTTTTGTTATGACTGCAATGGTTGATTGTTATGGGAAACTTGGTAAAATTATTGAAGCACAGAAGGTGTTCAATGAAATGCCTGAGAGAGATTCTTACGCATGGAGTACCATAGTGTCTGTTTATGCTCGATGTGGACATATGGCTTCAGCTAGGTGCTTGTTTGATGAGATGCCTGAGAGGAATGCTACAGCATGGAATTCTATGATTGATGGGTATGCGAGATTGGGGGATGTTGAGGGTGCGGAATTGTTATTTGATCGAATGAGTAAAAAGGATTTGATTTCATGGACTACTATGATCACATGCTATACTCAAAGCAAGGACTATAAAAAGGCCTTATCTTTCTTTGATGAGATGATGAAGAATGGAATTTTCCCTGATAAGAAAACATTAGCAATAGTTGTTTCGTGTTGTGCTCATATGGGAGCTCTTGTTTTAGGAAAGAAGATTCATTTCTATATAACGTGTCATGGATTTTCACTCGATGTTTACATCGGGTCTGCGTTGGTTGACATGTATGCTAAGTGTGGGAGGTTAGACAGAGCATTCTTCGTTTTTCTCAATTTACGAGAGAAAAATCTATATTGTTGGAATTCAATCATCGAAGGACTTGCAGCTCACGGGCATGGCAAATCAGCAATTGCAATGTTCCATAAAATGCTGGGGGAGAATATTAAGCCCAACGGGGTTACTTTCATTAGTGTTCTTAGTGCGTGCACTCACGCAGGACTAGCCGAAGAAGGGCGTGAGATATTCCGAAGCATGATTAATGATTTTCATATTCATCCGGAGATAAAACATTATGGCTGCATGGTTGATCTACTATGCAAAGCTAAGTGTCTTAGAGATGCATTAGAATTGATTGGTAGTATGAAAATTGAACCCAATTCAGTTATTTGGGGAGCCGTATTGAGTGGTGCTAAGCTATGTCGGAACTTTGAGATTGCTGAGATTGCCGTTAGGAAGCTAATGGAGTTGGAGCCTGATAACTGTGGTTACCACAGCCTTATACTTGGTATGTTTGCTGAAGCAAATAGATGGACAGAAGTAAAAAAGGTTAGGACTATGATGAGGGAAGTGGGTATTAAAAAAATTTGTCCTGGGTCTAGTTGGATTGAATTGCAAAATGAATTGCATCAGTTTGTTGCTAATGATAATCGTCACTCTGCTTCGGATGAGATATACGGTTTGCTTGATGAATTGTACGGACAACTGAAGCATGATGTTATGGCAGAGCTGTAGGTGCACTATATTGAAGAGGAAATGCAAGGCTTCAATGGTGTGCAATGCCAGATGATCTTTAAGGGACCAAATGGATATACAATGCAAGACTACTCAGTTTCACTCACTTTAAGCCCTCGTCCTCCTCTTCCAATCTAAGTTTCACTCACTTGATTGTGGAGGAAGGAAATCCGTTACTCTCTTGTTTCACTCACAAAAGGAATAATGGTTGCAAGGAAGAACCCTCAGAAAGTTACACTTTCTTTAAAAAACTTCTGTTTTATTAATGATCAATGAATGAGACAAAACAAAAGAAAGGCAGCCTTTATATAGGCCATCCACACAAAGGAAACAACTCAACCAAAAAATAAAACAAGAAACAAGAACTTAAGAATTTAAGACTAAGCGTGCCTAGTCACTTGTGTTGCACGTGCACTATAGACCGTGCTCCTGATGTGTTAGGACCATGAATGAAAGATGCTTGAACCTTCAATACTTCCTCTTGATTAGGAGGTGAGTCCAAGGTTTCATCCATGTCTTTGGTCTCTGAATTATCTACCAAAGAGTGGTCTGAGATGCTTGTTTCATGGGCTGTAGAAGGTGCTGCTCCTGAAGTTGAGTCATTGCATACTTGGATAGTTTCTGAGTCATCCAAAGCTGAGTCCTTATAAGTTGAGTTGTTTGCTAGTGTTTTCTGAATTGAGCTCATGCTTGGTTCAGTAGGTCAGAGAAAGTACAGTAGAAGAGAAAGGGAATCGAAGAGAAACATGAATCGTATGGACAACTAAAGCATGATGCTATAATATAGTCGAGCAGTGTACTCCTCTGAGCTCTTAGAGTGGCTTGGTAACCCCCAAAGTGTTTACATTTTACAACACTCAGTGTAAATACAAGAATAAAATTATATCATCCTCTCCCATTACTTATATAGGTAAAGCAATGCCATTCTAGAGTACTCTCTGTAACAACCTTTAAGACAACAACGGCAACAATGCCAAAGTCTTGATCCAAAAGATTGGGGTCGGCTGATATCATTTCTGTCGGTCGATCATATGAGTTCTTTTCTTGTATTCATTTTGATTTTAATCCATCTCAATCTGTAAGTCTAAATATTCGTATCTCTTTCCAGTTTTGCCATCCAAGACCATCTCCAGTTTTCTTCGCTCTCATTTTAAGATCTACGAGCTTGTACTTTCTATCTTTCTTATTAGTTCACTCTAATTAGAGCTCAACAGTTATAATAGAAGTATTAAAAGATTTCCTTCTAGATCTTTTGCATAATAGAGTGTAATCAGCCTAAGCTTCCTTCTTGCTTCTAAAAACTACGTGCTAGAGGCTGGGCTTAACCCCTTTCATGACACCTGACTATCTGTATAACAATCGTCTATGACTGAGTCAAGTGAGGCTGGGCTTTGTATCAGATTTCTGGTCTTACATTCATTGTTTTGTCTAGTTTTTCAAATTTCAATTTATCATGCCTATTGTGCTGCAGTTTTAGCTTGCTTGACACTCAATATTGATAAAGGAAGGCACAAGGCACTCGGAGGAGTACCTGGCACGGAGTTCTTTCCAAATTAGATATAGCTGGTGTCGTATTTGAAAGCCTACAGAGGAAAGATTGCCAGGCGGACGAAGATATCTTGGAGCACTAGCTATGCAAAGCTGTAAGTCCTTCTCGCCCCATTTTGGCTTAAATGGATCATATATGCTGGTTTTTGACTTTCTGTTCATTACAAGTTCATGACATGATATTTACTCCTAGATTTTGTAGGTTGTTTTGCTGAACTTGTTAGACCAGCTGTATTAGTTATCATTCTAGGCTTAGATCCCAATTTTCTTCCCAAAGCATACCTTTAATCTTTCTATGATGGAAAACATGAAGCTAGGTTTAGATCTTCCACCTTTTATATGCTCACAGTTTTGCTCTTATCTTTCATGCTAGTTTCAAGAGATTTAACCGATTCTAAACTACTTCCAGTGCGTGATGAAGCAAGGAAGCTTGTTTAGGAGCTCCCTCAGGCTTCAAATAATCTTGAAACTCTTGAGGACGAAAGTGAAATGCTAAAACTGAACATCTAACGGGAGTGCACAAATGAAACAGGGTCTGCAGAAACCACTGTCCATGAGCAAGTGCTGTAGGGTACTTCTCTATCCCTCTTTAGTTCTTTTGCCCCAAATGTATGAAATGGTTCTCACTCACATAAACAAAGCATTTTGGGTTGATATTGATCCCCTAAAGGGACATAGTGTGCACTGAGAAAGTTTCATAAGTTAGTGGTCCTCTCCTTGTAACAGCTGACAGGTTCTCCGCAGTGTAACACGATTCACCATCTGATTCACTTTTTGAATTCGTGATTTCCTTAAAATGGCGCCAATATAGACCAAAACCGACCAAAAGTCGCTTTTTTGATTTGCAATTTACTAGAAAAGTAGTGAATCATGTGAAACTGTTTCTCCATCAATTTCAATTCCAATTGTGTATTTTGTTATTACAATCTAATCCGTAGAAGTATATTGTTTTTTTGTACTTGGAGTGTTTAGGGACTTTAATTATGAGTAACACTTCCTTTGAAGAATTGAAGTGCATATTTGAGATTTTGTTTTCTTTAATTAGAGTGAATATCAACAATACACCAATCGCACCTCTAAGTGTTGTTAAACAAAGAAGCAAAGTCAATCTTTAACCACGTCCAATCCACTCATACCATTGAGTAGTATGATGGAAGTACGGAACGGAATTCATAGGGAACAGTAGGACTCTCTACACTATCCTAATGGTTCATTGTTGGACAACCTCGTTCTTGGGCTATGTGGCAATCTTGAGCAGAGAACTCATGAAACATCTCTACTCATACCTATTTCAAGTTTTGTTTGTGAAGTTACCCTGTGGCCTGTGCAGCTCCTCCGATTTGAGAAGGGAAGCGCAATGGTTGTCTCCTCGGATGATCGATTATGTGAAGGGAGGCTAGTCATGATGAACTTGAAGCTCATCTTCAGACGTGAAGGTCGTGGAAGGTGTTGAGAGATGGGTTTAAGAATTTCCTTTAGTTAATACTTTATACTTCCTCTGTTTCAGAGCAAGTATCCCACTTTTGCGTAAATTTTAAAAAAAAATGTAAGTTAATAGATAAAAATAAAAGTTGGGAATCATGTGAGGGTCAAACGAATTTGAAACACGAATTGCTTTCTAAATAAGGAAATGGGAAACTTGTAGTGAAATTGTCTAAAGTAGGAATGACACTTGCTTTGAAATGGAGGAACTATGGTTTATCTTAACTTGTAGCCTTACTCCCTAGTCCCTACAATCCATGAATTAGAGACCCTTCTATAAGCTATTTTCTTTTTATCGTGGCCCATACTAAATGTCAAAGTAGGTAGTAGCTATGGCCTGTGGCAAGCAAGCTGGCATTGCCTGACTAAGCCGAGATCATCAAATTTTCCAGATATCTGAGCTCAAACAAGCAGAAGGGGCAACATTCTTTAACAGCTGGTTTACCTGCCTAAATTTCTTCTGACTTGGAATCGAACTGCAGGTTGAAATCTCAATTAAATGGAGAAATTTACCAGAATTTGATGCTACCCGGGTTGAATTTGAAGCTCTCAGACTAAGGTTTCACCTTCCTTGAGGCTTCGTAGTTGTTTGGTCGGCAGATAATGCCATCCCTCAGCCAAAACCCCAAATTTTTGTCACGTGCTCCAGCCGAAGCAAGCCAAGAGCAAAAGAATTAGTCCATGACATACTGATAGTTAGGTCATTATCGGGTTCTTGTTAGGATTTGCAAGGGTTTAAGTGGGGATAGAAGCTAAGATTTCTGAGAGGATTTACATGGGATGACGATAATGCTTGGTGCTTAACTTGGCTTGTTGCTTGTGCATGACCGATGACTATGTTCTAAAAGTTCGCTTGGTTGTTTTTTCTTGAGCAGTCCAAAGGAACCATAAATTCAAGGTTACTATGATCTATATATTATGATTTTGAAGTTTTTCTGGTTAGCAGCATTTGGTTTACAGGTAAATTTCCTCAGGAATAAGGCCAGCTTTTATCTTGGAGTATATGATAAAGTTGAGTGAATAATGAGCAATTTGATGGGGGCTTGCAAATTCTTGCAAATTATCATAATATCCAGAATCCCATAAAAGTTATTGTTATGTGTTTGAGCTTTGAAGCACCAACACAAGGTGCCGAGTTTAATGGAAAAATTGATTTTGAGAGGCTAGCTATTGAAGGTGCATGTTTCTTTAATCTTATTGATATGCCAATTGGGACTGATGTTTTAGCTCATATAGCCGACCATAATCTTTTTGAGTTGAGGCATTGGCATTTCATTTATATGCCAACTATGAAGCTATAACGGTAAAAAATAGATCGATTATTGAATCATTTTTTGGGAGTAGATCAAGATTTGCCCTTCATGCTTATTTTGATCAGGCCATCAGGGGTAAGGTTGGAGATTTGGCTAAAAGTAAGGGAAAGGTGGAATTATTCTTTCTTGTAGCTAGGTGCTTAGAATCGAATCTTTGTCACAAGAGTTATAGGAAAAGACTTCAATGACTTGACCAACCCATAATTTGGGCTCCTAATGGACCCAGGACTCGTCGCACAAGGGAATTTTCAAACTCCAAATTAAGATTGATAGCTACTTTTGTCTGTTTTTGTCGATTTATAGTGAGGTTTTAAGTTTCTTTAATGAGATACTGAGAACCTTAATATGGAGCCACATCTTATAAAGGTGTTCTCTGTACTTTCCTATAAATTTCAAATGGTTCACATATCCTTTTGAGTGTTTGATGGGTTTGACGAAATATTGGTTTTGTAGATGATACATTTATGGTAATAAGGACTTGGCATGCATATGGTCTCTGAATGTGAAGGAACTGTAGAATGAGACCTCTTTGGGTGTGACGGAGTTTGGTAAGTGTGGTTCGATAGTAATTCCACCACCTTACGTTTCTGGCTCTATTTTGAGGATTGTGGTGAGGAATGGACGTGTTTAACCGGGTACTATTTGCGAGACTAATTAAGATAACGAAAACATGCTCGTAATTACTCTATATCACGTGTCGTTGATTGTTAATGATCAAGTTTGTGAATTTATGAGATATATCACCCTTTTTAACATTCTCTTTTTCTTTTTGACCGATTCATTTATTTCGGTTTTCTAATAGCTTAAGCACAAAAGCAATAATAGATGATTTTCCTATTTATAAGATTATGGATAAGATTAAAAAAAATTAAATTTATATGAATATATATAAATGTAACAATGACAGTTGTTCATATCTATGATTTTATTATATTATATATATATATATATATATATATATATATATATATATATATATATATATATTTCGTTTTTTTATAAATTCATCCATAATCTTACAAGTAGCAAAATCATCAATTATCGCTTTCATGCTTAAACTATTGGAAAACCGAAACGAGTGGATCGGACAAAATGGGGTTTGATAATGGAAACTTTATCGACACTTCACTCTCAAAACCCATCAATGTTTAAACAACTCATATGCAACATGTCACGAAACCTTTGAATATTGCTCCTTATTCACTTGTACTACATTATCCATTTCTTCATTAGTATATGTCGGCAAATTAATACATAATTGATATGTTTTTTTCTTATTACTAGCTATGTGTCAAATTATATAATATATTAAGTTTCAATGTGGTTAAGGCTCTAGAATATGCTATATATTTTAACATTACATAATCTCACTTAAAACTATAGTCCTCGAGTTATAAGGAAGAACTTTATGGACCGGAAAAATTTAATTTGAAGGACCTGAAAAAAAAGAATGTCATTGAATCAATTCAACCAAAAAACTTAAGTTATGGTCGAAGTCATAGAATATATTAATCTATCACACCCTCTCACATGAGTCTTTTGAGCTTGAAGTGTAGATGCAACGCATGTTCTTCTTATATCAAATGTTTGATATTCTCTTACATTTAACCAAAAACATGTAAGATAATAGTTGAGACGGTTGAAGTCGCGCTGACACCTTATGAAATATTATTTATATTATTAAATAAATTGCCACTTGTTTGCAGTTGCCATTACATGAAGACTTGGACCTTTGACTTTTTACAATATAAGTAATGCTGAAACCACTTGCAGTGAAACACTAGTTGAAATACAGTGTAGGTTAGTTGCACTGATTTTTGTTGTCCTGTAAGAAGATGCAGTAGTTTGGAACTTTCTAAACTGAAGTAGTTACACATACATGCATTTGGAGTATATACTTCCCACTGGAATGACATAAAACGATGTATCATCTTTTTATCTTCGGAATATCATGGCCCAAACTTTTTATGATGTCAAAAAAATGTCCATGCACACTTGCTTCTTTTATTTGATTATACTTGTTATTTTTGACTTTTTATAAAATTAAATTTTTTATTTTTACCATTTAATATTAAATAATACATAACTAAAATTACAAAAAGTTAATATTACAAAAATATGTCATTTTAAATTTTCTTTTACATATTAATCGTGATATATAATAAGCTTAAATGATGAATAATAATAAAATAAATAAATAGTATGTTTGGTTGTTACTTGGATTGATTATGGCTTGTCTGCAATATGATTTGGTGTCTGATTTGAATTGACACCAACTTCCTAAACAATGAACAAATTTCTAAGCAAGTTGTTCCATGTTCTTTGGATCATTTCTTCTTGGAAACTTCATGATCCTTTAGAGAAAAAATCTTATGTGGATTTCGTGGACAATATTTTAGTGTGACTATCCTAAAAATAACTTAAGTACTTCTAAATCTGAATGATTGTACTTGTTAAGTATAAATACTTACTCCTTTCGTTTCTTTTTGTTTGTTCAGTTTAAGTTTTTCCATTTTATGAGAGAGAAATTCAAATTTGATTTTTAAAATATATATTTAAGACAAAATATATTCATGTGAGATCTTATTAGATTCGTCTTGATGCAAAGAATTTTAATATATAATTTTTACAATTTTTTATTATGCGTTCTATGAGATATCGAGGTTCAAAATTTGCGTTGAAATACGTGAAAAAGTAAAGTGGACAAATAAAAAGAAATGCAGAAAGTATTATTTTGTATATTTAAAAGTTTACCCAGACTAAAATAGTGTTGATTAAATCTATAGAAGCTTTTTTTTCTCTTTTATGTTTATAATCCATGATGATAATGATAATTACTAGTAGTTTGTAAGATGGAAGAATATTCATGTGATAGGTAACATAGAAGATGTAATTATAACATTATTTAATTGTAAATTTTGTAATAATATTAGAAATTTGAAATTACTTTCTATTCATCTATTTTTTCTTTAGATTTTGGTTTCTTATCATTCAACTGACTTCACTGTTATTAATCAAAAAGTACATAAATGTGTAACCTTTATGTATTATAAAATTAATAATCTTTTCTTTTAAACGAATTTGCTATTTTTTTTGGTAAAATTAATATTTTATTACAAAAAGAGCGTCAAAATACAAAGGAAGACTTCCGGATTTTTTGATTTTATTGATTCTAATAAATTTGTTCCATTTGTTCTATAATGTTAGTAATTTAATTAACATTAATAAGGTTTTAAGTTATATAACCTAAGTCTTGGCCAGGCTCCTAAGGGGAAGGGAAAGGAAGATTAATAGTTTCCTCCTAAATTTCTTTGATGTTAAAATAATTTGTTTAGTACACAATAAGTCACTCTTTTTTCCAACTCTTTTCTCTTTATTTTTCATCACTTTTTTCCTTTTAGTATCGATTTAAATGAAGAAAATTAAATGATATTTCTTTATTAGTTTAGTTTCCTTGGTTTAATTTATTTTATTACCTCTATTTTCTTCTCTTTAATTACAATCTTTTCATTTTCTTTCATCCAAACATAATAATAATTCAACATTCACAATCTCAAATTTCAATTATCTAATTATATAAAAATATAACATTCACAAATTAACTTTTAGTAAAAATATAATTTTCTCACATTTATATTTATTTAGAAAATTACACATGAGTTGGCAAATGTAGTAATCAGATTCTAGTAGTACTTCCTTCGTATCCAAAGCTATAGTATTAGAGCATCTGCCAGACTAAAGCAAATTAAAATTACTGATTTAATCCACGTGTATATTTTGTATGAGTTGACAACTTCAATCAAGGGCTAATTGATCCTTCCTAATTTTCAAGTGCAAATCTTTATCTCATGATTGATATTTTTGACTTTTTTAAATAAAGTATAATATTTTTGTTTTGTCAAATAGTTTCCCACAGTAATGTTTGCATTTGCCACCTATAAGAATCAATATTCTAATTATAAAAAGTCAACACAAATACTTTCAAAGTAAAAAGTTTAAGATATAGTTAATACACAAAAAATATAAATAAGCAATATCAAAATCATAATTAAAAAAATTAAAAACTAATGATAGTTATACTAATACTCCCTATGTCCCTCACATTTTGCATCTAGTAAGACAAAAAGTAAATGGAGAATAAGAATTACGAGTAGTTAAAATGAAGAGATTTTTAAGTTTGTATATGAGATTAGAAGAAGAATGAGACTATTGCCAATGAAAAGGTATAAAATCAGTGGGATAAATTAAAATGAAAAATGATATAAAATGAGTGAGACATAAAAAAGAATTGTTTAGTTTGGTATTTGTCTACATGAATAAAGAGAAAATACAAATAAATGGAATATAAAAAATATTAATGAAAAACTTTTGATTTTTCATATTTTATCATTAAGTAATTTCATATTTCATCATTAAGTAATGAAATAGTATGACGATTTATAATCAAATTGGGACTTATAAGAATCCGAAATTCCAATTATGAGAAAGTAATATGAACATCTTTAGAAAGCAAAATTTTCATGGCAAAGTAAGATCGAGAAATTAGCATTAGGATTATAACATATTACACAAATACATGGTTAATTAAGCAAGAAAAACAAGAATAAAAAGAAATTAAAACCCCATATTTCTCATCATTACATCTTTGATCCAATGATCCAATACCCCATTAATTTACAACTCAAACCATAATTACCTAACAATTTGAAACAAATTGCATAAATTCCGGGTCAGATTCAAGACCCGCCATTGTCTCGGGCGCTAAAACCACTTCAAGGTCAACACTACCACCACCTTCCCGACCCGGGAAAGCTGAGATCTTACCATCAAATTTATTGGCCCACCCGCTTCGAACTGCTACGGGTCTTCCCCACCCGAAATCATTATCATACATAGGAAACCGAGGCGAACTACCCATTGTTATCATTGCCCCATCAAAATTACCCAAAGGAAAAGTCCTGGGGTTACTCTCCCACTCGGCAACGTACTTTCTTACGGTGTCGTTTCCATGATCCTTCACATTTTTATTCAGCTGCTCCGCGGCCCACCGTAAGTCATTTGATAGAACATCACCAACTACAGCAACGGTTGGGATGCTCTGAATCGCGTTCCCAAAATAAAGAGGGTTCAGTTTCGGTTCTAATCTGTGGCGGCAATTTACCGCCATCCGAAACGTTGTCGTTTTGGTCGAGTTCAGCTTTCTAGCCCGTGTAACACACCGCCATAGCAGAGCACATAAAGATTGAAAAGAAGAGATTTCAACCGCCATTGAATCAGTTTTGTTTATGGTTTGAGGTTTCGAAACGGAAACGGCGTTTCGAATCCAATTTTCAATTTTCGAAACCATTTTTCCATCCTTGTAAGGATCATTGCTCTGTTTACCAAGCAATTCGATCGAAGCCGGAGTTGAAAATTTGCGATTGTTGACCTTTGATTTCAATTCCAATATAGATTCTCTACTAAAGCTAAAGATTCTCTCTCTTAGTGGCTCCTTCTCATTGAAGGTAACCACAGGACCACCTTCTGGAATTTTCAAAATCGCCGAGGAAATTAAAACAGAATCTCGACTAAAATCCGGCGATATCGTAATTCTTTTAACTCCTCTACAAGTTTCCGCAAAAGTATTGAAAAAATTCCAGAAAGAGGTACCATCAGTAACCGAGTGATTCATCGCACAACTGATGAAAACTCCATCGGCTAACTCAGTAACTTGGATCGCCATTAATGGCTGAAAATGACCTTTATAACTGACGGTTCGATCATAACTAAAAAACTCCTTAACGACGTCAGGAGTGTCAATAGGAGATATAATATCACGTATAAAAACATTTTTCGCAGTAGCATGAATAAATTCAACTCCAGCATCATTACAAGTAATGAAAATGTAACCAGAAGAATCAGTTACGAATCGGCCAGCTAAAGCAGGAAATTGAGTGAGAGCATTTGAAAGTCCATCTTTAAGATATGAAATCATTGTTGATGAATTGAATGGAGGTTTTGTAAACAAACCTCCTTTTTGAATATAGTGGCAAGAAAGCATAGGAAGATCAGAAACAGAAAGCTTCAAGTCATCCATGGCGGACGGATGTGAAGGCACAACCGTAGATTTTGAGACGATTGTGACTGATTCTGAGCACGTCATTTTTGGGGGAGAAGGAATTGTGAAGGTACAACAATGGAGGACAGTGATAGAAGATTGTGAGTTGGGAGAGAATTGAGGAATTGTGAGAAGTGGAGTATGGTATTTATAGAGGAAGGGAAAAAGGGTTAGTTAATAAAGTTTGCTGACGTGGATTTTAGTATACTTAAAAAGGCCGATTATGGAGTAATACTCTCTGCATTTGACAGGTTTCTTCAATCATTGATATTAATATTTTTTTAATATATTTAATGTTCATTTCTTTATTTTTTATTTGGAGGTTATTTATTTGATTTTTTTTTTTTTCGTTAGACAAAAGTGGACGAATGTTTTTATTTTCCTTTGTTTAAGACCACCGAGAATTAATTAGACTTTTAATTATTGAAAAACAATTTTAATTCAAATGCTCAAATGTAGTGAAATATGAATGAGAGTGCTTAATAGAAGAAAAATGATATTTATAGTCTCATGATATTTATGTAGTATATATTTAATATTTGTTGTATTTGTATAGTGTTAGTGGCAAAATAGCTTTTAAGCTTGTTATAATGAAATAAAACTTTTAGAATTCATTTAAGCTTATTAAAATAATTAATTAAAAAGTAGAATATAAAGTGAGTTAATAACTGGTCGAAACATATTTTTCAGATTAGTCAGAAAATGATAGGTGATTAATCCGAAGAAAAGACAGAAAATTTTCTCCTTTTGCAGTCCTAATTCTACAAAAATTTATATTAATATTGTGGCATCGAAAATTTGGTTGGAAAAATTCCGCCTAAAAGTCATGATAGTAGAAAATCTGATCGATATTTTTTACCAGACACTGTTAGTCGGAAAACAGTTGAAGTTCACTAACTAATGGGTTATTCGAAAAGTTTCAGTTGGTGTTGCAACAATTTTTTTATAGTGTTGATTGGCGTAAAATTAAATTTTTGGAGATTCACTTAGATTTATGATCATTCTTGTTGGATCCACAAACCGTAAATGATCCATACTAGTAAAAAATAATATATTTTATAACTGAGTCCACACAAATTTATAACCCAACACCTTCTTATAAAGATTTCACACTAATTTAGAGCTACACTTTCTTGATTTTTCGATGTGAAAAATATATAATAATGCTAAATGATCATAGATTTAGAACCTAAATCTGAAGGGATATCATCACTTTGCGGTATAAGAGATTCAAACTATCAATAAAGGATGGTCAAAACCTTTGCACATTCTTTAACAGGGAGAACCAGAAATGATGAGTTTTTATGAGAGCTATAAATAATACTTTTGTTTTGGTGTTTTATTGGGAGCTTGCGTAGTGTCATTGGACTAAACAAATGGCATTTAGACGGTATACTTATGCCTAGCTGATGTGTATATCCGTCCATTCATGTACAATTTTTTTAAGTATACTAGACTGTATAGTATAGAGGGTCACAATCCATACAAAAATAAAAGAAAATTGCAATTCGAAAAAAAAGTTCTATTTTTTTATGTCTTAAAAATTAAGCAACTGATTCACCTCAGACCAACATAAATAAAAGCCACTCATTATAAAATCCATATATATCGGTTTATTTTACCTATGTTACAAACACATAGGTTGAGAGTCATTAATTACATAATTTAAACAATATTTATTTATTAAATTCTTCTAAATATTCTTATTTTCTTATTTACATTAGTTAGTATATGGATAAAATATCACAATGTCTAAGAGTATATTATAGACATTGCTCTTAATTAAATGACTTTGTTTAAATGAGATAATTAATGTTCTTAACCAGTTAACTATGCCTTGTGCCATTGGTTAAACCATTACAATGCTTACAATATTTACAAACTATGAAATTAATTTAAAATTTTAATACGACCTTAAAACAGACCTTGTTCTCATTATTATCTGATATAGTTATCAAATATAATGTTTAATTAAATGATAAAAGGTTTTGAGCTTAAGTTCTCAAATCATAAATTTACAATAATTATTTTGAATAAATTTTTTTTTGTGCTTATAAAATACGTAAATTTTCTCTCAAATAAAAATTATTCTCTAATAATAAAGAAATTATTCCTCACTCTAATAATAATAATTACTAAAGAAACTATTCCTAACTCTAATCTAAACATGAAAATTGCATCATGAATCATGATGGATCATCCATATATCGTGATTAGTATCTATCATTGTAGTTCATGCTAAAATGAAATTTAATCATAAAAACTGTTATATTTTTGTTAATCAAACCTCGTGCAATGTCAAATCTGAATGTTCCATGTCGAGCCTTAGCGGCTTGTGTACCAGCCTATACTAATAAGTAGTATTCGCTTAAATTTATCGTACTAGTTTTATTTGACTTTACACAAATATTAAAAAAATTACTGAAACTACTCAAATAGAAAAGAGAAATAAAACAATTACAGGAATTTGGCAAAAAAGTCTTACCCAACCAAAAGAAGATAATAAATTAAAAGAGAGCATAACTATTAAAAATATCTAATTCAAAATAAAAAGAAATAAAACAAATAATGTGAATAGGAGACTAGACTACATACTCGAGTGTGTATAATGACAAATTGTGGTTGGGGTTTGTGCATTTCTTATCTTACTACTAATTAACGCAGCAAATCGCAAATTTCCAGCATCTCAATATCCAAATCAGTAATCCCCATGCAAACGTATCTCGGTTAATTGGTTTTGGATATTCACTATTCAGTATCACTCAAAGTTCAAAAAGTCATGAGCAAAATTTAAATAAGTCCTTAAAATCTAAATTTACGTATTACTTTAGTTAGTAAAATTAATTTTTATCAATGTATTAAAATATTGCTAAATTTTATAATTATATGGAACCAATAACTATTAAGATAAATACAAATTGCCAATCCTTTTAAGTTTAAAGTTTATATCACTATTATCACTTATCTTAATTGAACTAATAATAAAAATAGTAAATTAAAAATCATCAAGAGAGATTAAATTGCTCACCTAAAATAATTTTATACTGGAATATCCTAATCATTTACAAGCTAATAATACAAATTTATTAACCAATTTATATAATTTTCTTTTTAAACTAGATTGAATGTGAATACATAAAATTTCAAAACTCTCTCTCTATCCATTTAATTTTGCTACACAATACAAAAAATCTATATTTTAATTTTAACCATATAACTAAAATATGAGGCACCCTATAAATCGGAGCCCTGAGCAGTAGGTCATGGTGCTCCCCTAATAGCCGGCCTTGAATTGTTCACCTTTTATGGGACCAAATATTACCGTGCGTTTTACGCCCTCTCATTTATTATTCTCTATATTATTAGACCCACTAATAGCAGAAGTATTAAAAAATAATAATGGAAATAACTAAATTGTATAGAAAATTTTTATTATAACGAAAGGAAATTGGTGAATACAATATATATATTAAAGAGAATATCATGATATGACATTTTATAAACTTGAGTACACTAACTCTTACTATTATCAATTAGTTTTAGTAGTAAATCTCTTTTGGGTTTGTATGTGGGTTACCTCTCCTTTACTTCATTTGGGTTGCCTATGTCAATTTTCTAAAATCTAATATATAATCAGAGGCTTAGAACCCATTTATTGTTAAACCTATATCGCTGAATATTTAATCTTACCACTGATTAAAAGGTCTAATATTATTCAATATAAAAATATAACAAAGTAAAAAAGACAAACTAAAATTAAACTATGTCGGCAACAAGAAAGGGATAGTGAAAGTAGTATATTATAGATGTGCGACTCATTCACAGAGCCGTCTTGAAAAATTTGGGGGCCCTGTGTAAATTTTTATTTTACGACTTATTTATTATAAATATATTTATTTTATTAATTAATTAAACAAAAATTTATTTTCAATTAAGTTTTTTAAAGATGGAACCCTATACGAATAATCACCTCGCACGTCCTCAAAGACTCTATGTTCAATCATAGTCGAGTCGCGGTTTAAACGAACAAAACGGAAGACCCGAATTGCCGTGGATACTACGGGATCCACGAGATACTGGCCGATATCCTTGTTTGGAATTTGTGAACATTATTAAATTCTGATCGTTTTGACTGCAGAGATTACATTATCAACTTTGATTTTGTAGCCTGATATATAGTAGTTTGAGATTTTTATCATGAATTTTAGCATGTGGAAAATTCAGCCACTTTTACAAGTTTAAGTGGTTAATGGTGGACCTTGTGGCTCATATTGCAGCTTCTAGCTTAATTTTGATATTATCTTATATAACTTTGTCGTGAGAGAAATTAAGTATTTTTAAGAAAATGATAATAAATAAAGAGATATAATAAGTTTTGTTGATGAAATTTTAAGAGAGTTAAAATGTATGAATGAGATTAGTGGCAGACCATTATGTAAAAATAGAAATAATACAGATTAAATAAAATGGACCAACATAGGAGTACTCGTTTATTTGAATTTATTACATTAAAAAAACGCAGAAGTATAAAAGATAATCACAGAAATTTAAAATGACAGATAAGTATCACCTAATGAATATCCTATAATAAAACTATTTACTAGTGTGTATATGTTTAGAAAAGTCAATGTCAAGTCGTCTAATTTTAAAAAAAATATTATATAAATAAATTTATTAAATCTATCTGAATTTAATATATTTATTAAAAAAATATCCTATATATAATTCAATATATCTGAATTTATTAAAACTAACTTTAAAATAACATCCAAGAAAAAGTTAATGGTTAATTTAATTTTTTTTTTGTGATATCGTTTACAAGATTTCCTCTTTCGAAAGTATTTCTAAAATATCTTAGATGATCTCTACTCTCGTAAATATCTTATATTTTGTTATGGATGTCGCAATCACTCATCTAGCTTGTTTATATTAGGTTATTCAGAGATTGATAATTATTTTTTAAAAAACT
The DNA here is from genome assembly GCF_026212465.1 of Amaranthus tricolor. Classification (NCBI taxonomy): domain Eukaryota; kingdom Viridiplantae; phylum Streptophyta; class Magnoliopsida; order Caryophyllales; family Amaranthaceae; genus Amaranthus; species Amaranthus tricolor. The sequence continues at coordinate 17,158,273 of NC_080063.1, read as the reverse complement.
TGTGACATCTATTATTTATAGGACGAAAACTAAAACAATAAACATTAATATATATATATATATATATATATATATATATATATATATATATATATATATATATATATATGTATGTATGTATGTATGTATATATATGTATGTATGTATGTATATATATATATATATATATATATATGTATGTATGTATGTATGTATGTATGTATGTATGCATGCATGTATGTATGTATGTATATATTTATTTATTTATACATACATACATACATACATACATACATACATACATACATATATATATATATATATATATATATATATATATATATATATTGTAATAATGAGCTATTTAACTAAAATATAACAATTTGTGATTGTTTAATTAGCGAATCTCTTTAATTTGAATTTAGATTGATCAATTTTTTTCTATAAATTCTATTAAAAAGTTACTATTGTATAGATAACTAAGTAGTCATTAATATTGATTTTTCTACATACATAAAAATCCAATTAAGTTGTAGATAACGAGAGGAATTTATAAACGAGAAATGACAAATTAGATAATAAGTAGAGAAATTGACTTTTTTTTGTTTTTTTTCTTTCTTAAATGAATCTAATACTCATGTAGATGAATTATTTTACCCTCAATCTTGTACATGCAATGAGCTTGACAAGTTTGAAGTGACTTGAAAGCACCGTACTCCGACTCTACCTTTGTTTATATAACACCTAGTTATGTCACAAGTATTTAGATAATAATAAAGATAATAATACGAACATATATATGAATTGTATTGATATGATTAAAAGTGAAAGAAATTAAAAAATATGTCGATATTAACAAAAATATTACCTAAAATAAAAATGTCGGAAAGCAAAAAAACACGTTAACTAGAAAGCATGACAAACTAATAGCAATTGAAGGGAGAGAGTATATCACAAGAAATTCAGAATATTGGAATATAAGGAACTGAACAATCATTTATACATATGTATATTGTCTATATGTTACACAATTTAATCTTAATAGAATTTTCAATCACCATAGAACCGAGCTATATGTAGCTTATGCATAGTCGAGCCTAGCTTCTTACTTGACAACCATAGATCAATCTACAAGTCATTTGTTCAAGAGAAATATTCGGACATTTCTGTATGTGTGTACTACATCAAATATGCTATTATTACTTTTTGGAAAATTGATTTTCCTAAAATAATTCTAACTTTTGATTAACGATGAATAATTTTAATTTTAGAGGCATATACCCAAGAACATTGTTGTCCAAATGGTACCCGGTTTTGCAGGTTAATTACTAAAAAAAATAATATTAAATCAAAAATATTAAAAACTAAAAATAAATTCACTTGATTTCTCTTTTTAATATATTTTTGATTTTTTAATTTTTTTATAATTTAATTTTTTATTTTTATGCAACATGACTTGTTGTATAGGTTAGAGGTTACATTGATGTATTTTTAGCAAACGCTTCTTATAGTTAAGATTATTCATGTTTTATATGTAAGGTTTTTGATCAAATAACGGATAAATAGCCTAAACAGATGCGAACCTAAATTCTAAATTTCCAACTGTACGTAAGTCATAGTACTACAACTCACCTGTATTAAGACAAATAGTATACAAATACTTTGAATCAAACTAACACTATATTTCCTTGTGCAATGAATGTATAATTTGACAGTATTTTCAAGTAAAAATGAGTTGCGCCGACTATTTACATGGTTCTGTATGTTGGTTGTCATTCCTCAAATCCCCAAAATACATAAAAAAGAAAAAATAATAATTAATTAACACTAATTAATCACTTACTAATCCTCTCAATAATCCTAACTGTCATAGTAATTAACAAATTTCAAGTTGAAATACAAATCTTTTGTCCCAAAAAGTCGGTTAATCGAATCTTTCTATAAATATACCCATAAAAACCGCCATTTCTGATATGTCGGCGGGACCTTAATTAATTAATTAATTATATTTATAGTAAAGGATACTGGATACAGTTGCTAGCACTCTAAGATATCATGTTGTAAAAATATGGGATTATTTTAATATTTGACTTGCTTGTTTGGGTTGCATATGGAATTTGATTAATCAGAAAATTAAATTAATTTTAAGATCTTATAGTGTGACATCTGTATGCCAGTTCAAGATTAATCATATAAAAATATATAAAATCCCATTTTTAGCGGATTCTAAGTATGATTAATTAGAACAGATCACTAATTGTTGGCCACTGAATTATAGTAGATAAGTACTGTATCATCAACTTTTTCATGCTCAGGAGTATCTATTATACGCAAATTCTTGAATGGTTGAAATCAACTCTATTAGGTTAACCTGTTGTATAATTACAGTCTTAAACTAATATTAAGGTGATCAGATTTGATAGTTTTAACCAGTAATTGCTTATGATCTTAAAACAACTAATCACTAACCATTTTACGGTGACTAATTATAGTTTTAAAGTAATTAATTATAATTTTAAAGTGATCTCTTTTTATAGTATTAAAATGATCATTAATATAATATTAAAGTGATCACTTATAATTTTAATCGTAAAAGCCAAAAGGTAAAGGATCATTCCAGTATTCTGCACAATGCAGGGTTCGGGTAGCGGATTTTTCTTTTTCTTGAAGGAGGCAGACATACAATACCTGACCCGCTCAAGGAGGGAGTTATGAGGTATGCGCGCAATCAAAAAACCTTTCAGCTGATGTCTGCACAGTGGTCGAATCTTAAACCTTCTACTTTAAATACAAATTTTCTATTCATCGAGTCACAAGCACTTTTAGTATAGTAAAACTTAGCCATACCTAACTTGCTAATTTTTACTCCAAACCTATTCTTTTTCGGTCTGTTATCGAGAATGTAAGAATGTAACTCATAAATTGGTTTTTTTAGTATGTACCATCTATTTCTCGATTATACGTGGCTTAATGATGTTACCATGTCAATTGCAAACTTTAGTTAATTTGTTTTTAGTTTTGATCCGCAAGTCAAGTTAAGAGTGAAGACCCATTTAAAAGAGAAAAAAGTCTTATATAGACTGGATTCACACTATTAAGTTTACAATAACATAGTAATTAAAAGTATTTCTTAATTATTATACATGATTGTACTAGTCAAGTAAAATACGTATAATTGTAATATTTTTTAAGATTGATGCAATAAAATAGAATAAATCAAATTAATATATTTTGTACAACCTTAAATTTATTAACGAGTGTAAATTAAAAAAATTTAATCAAGTTGAATGGTGTGAAAAATGTATATTTATGAATGAAAGACAAAAAAGCACTCTCAATAAAAATAGGGGAATTACACATGGTAGCATTCAATTTTCATGAAATGCCAGTGGTAGATTTTTCCACATGGTAGCATCTAATTTATGCACTATCTAACTGCCGTAGCATTTTTCGTTAAATTCTTGTTAATTTCCGTTTAATTTATCATTTTGTAAGATTTTTCCACATGGTAGCATTCGGTTTTTACTCTAAAATATTTAATTTACCATTTTAACGTTTAATTCACCGGTTAATTTATCAACGCCCTTAAATGTTGTAACAATTAAGTAGATATGTATTAGTGCTTCGAATGCACCTTTGGAATATATGAAATGCACCTTTTGAGCTTATAAAATGCACCTTTTGAATTATTTATTAGTATTGTGATGCACCTTTTGAACTTTATAATGCCAATAATTTGAATGAAAATAAAATTGTTACAACATTTAAGGACTTTGATAAATTAATCGGTGAATTAAACGTTAAAATAGTAAATTAAACATTTGAGGAAAAAAAATTAGATGCTACCATGTGGAATTTCCCATAAAAATATTATAATATAGATTTTCTGAAAAAAAATCACTATTATTTTTATTTTCCTTTTTTGATTTTGTTTATTTTATTACTATTATTTTTTTTTGTACGGTAATTAATTAGGAATTTTTATTAAAAATATACTAATTTAAAACCTTTAAATGTTTTTTTAAGACTATGAAAAAAGTGACGATAAATTTGGTGGAACTGAATGAAGATGAAGCCAAGTTGAAATTTTTTGTTCATTGAACAAAATTACCTAGGTTTTCGCCCATTTGATTAACCTTCTTTTATCAAAATTAGATAATATTTTTAGTTTCGGATCAAACGTACTTTCTTTGGTTTATTATATGCATATACGCAAATGGATGCAAATTAGATATTGATCGATGATAGAATGATAGTATTGAAGACATTAACATTCTTACAAATTCTCAATTAAAGCGATTTAATCATGAGTAATTTAAAATCGGACTAAATAAAATAAAAAAAATTTCTAATCAATAACCGTGATTTGTAAATTATCACAAAAGACAAAAAGAAATAATATAATAAATAAAATTAAAATAACAAAACTCTCACCCTATCAAATCCTACCACATTAGGGTGATTCGTACTTAAAATACTCACTTTTAACTGTTTAATATTTAACACCAGGGGGTATTTGAGGGTGTGCGAGGTGATCGACCGTATAGAGCCCCTATTTCTCCTGTATATAAAAAAGTTAATAAAAAAAGATATATATTAAGTTCATTAATAAAATAAATAAATTTACTATAAATAAAATTTCAAATTTTTCTACATAGCTCGGTTTAACACATCATTTTAATTGTTAAAATTGTCACCTTCAAAATTAAAACATTTGTTCTTTTGAATACCAGTGGCTGTTATTGCTCACTCATATATATTACAATTATATATTAATTTTGATGATGTTAATTGATAGGAAGCAACAAGTGCATACCCCAATCTACAAAAAGAATTATATAATCAGTAGGTTGACGACTTTAGACATAAGTAAACATATATAAATAATGGAGTATATATACATGTAATTAAGGTTTAACCTAACCAGCTAGCCTGCAGCAGCATGCACCAGTATAGTTCACTGAATTAGAGAAGAATCAAAGAGAATAAAGCACATTCGTGGAACCTAATTACTAGTTATATACTCCCTATCCCTCTAACCGGCTAATCCCTATGAGCATACTACCACTGCTAACTTATTTACTTATACTGCCTCTATATTTTGACGTTGAAATTTTTAAAGAATTTAAATAACCCGTTTGCATGTATGCACCCATTATAAAAGAAATGTTTAAAATAAACCCAATTCGATATTTATCCGATTTTGTATAACCAATTTCACTTCAAAAATGATTTCATATTGATGTAAAAGTCATGTAGACAAAAGTTAAAATTTGACCCATCTTAAAACACTTGATCCGACATGACAAGAATAAACACCATTATTTTTGAGTGTCAATTGTGTTTTAAGAGCCGTCAAATTGATGTTTAAAAGCAAGAAATTAAAAGCTAAGGGACTGAAAAATGATGAAACAAATTTATTTTAAATATTTAAATAAAAGTATATATTTATTGTCTCTTGTGCTATATAGAATACGCTTGAGTTTTAGGCCTATTTACATTGGCAACTATTGCAAAGTGGAAACTTAATAAAATTGTTGCTATGAAGAATTATTCATGTCGCAATAGTACTTTAACAATATATATTATGTATAATTGCAATTGGATGTTAATTGTTATATCCTTACTCTTCCGATCACTAGAAAATGGAAATTTTGACAAGTTCAATTAAATGCCAACTTTTCCGTTACAATTCAAAATCACACGATTATATGTACTATAAAGTTATCCAATTAAAAAAAATAATTTTTTTAATAAATTTGTTTTTGAATTTGTAAATAACAAGATCCGCACAAGAAGAGAGTTGACTATACACAAGTCCACTGAAGTTCCATCCTAAAATTATTTGATAATAGACAAAATAGTCCATCAAATTTATATGTTAGTCAACCTTTCTTTAAATTTTTAACGTGAAGTTATAACTCATATGTAAATTATTTTTCCAACATGCATAAATGTGTGAATCACCCACAACGATCAATGACGATAATTCAAGTCAAAAAAAAAATATAAGATTTTTTTAAAAGGTGTGTAATTTTGGTTTATTGTTCAATGTTCATGGTCTTTGTATTCATGTTCTTTGAACTAAAATAGGATAGTTAAAATAGGTGGCTAGCTAGCGGCAGGCTAGCAAAATATATAAAGGCCGTCATCCCCCACCGGCCATTAGCTTACAAATTACATAGATGTTGTTATTTGTTCACTGATAGTGATAGGTTCACTACTCCAACTACTATAATATAACCTTATCCCCACATCTTAATTAATCGAGTTATGGCATGACTTTTACTGTACATGTTCAATTTTCTAGGGCTCTAAATTCAACAATTTTTTTTTTCAATCAACAACATCAACAATAACATCAACAATAATGGTTCTATTATACCAATGTTATTAAATGGCCGTTATTTACGTTGGGTGCATTGGGTTATACTTATAGGGTTGGAGATACGTAACTTAACTTTTTGTTAGTGTTATTACAAACAAAAGCTAAGATAGATATGTACTACTTATATAAATATATTTGTAACTTTACATAAATAAGAAATGCACATAAATATTTTATTTTAGGAAAAAATTTAAGTCTTTTTCCAAACAATATGAAATATTTTTTCAATTTACAATATATAACTACATCAATTCACACTCCTTATGCACTTAAGTGAGCTATCAAAATCCTATAATATGGTGAGGATTTGGTTCAGTCTAGTAGTTAAGATCTAATCTCTTTTTTATTTAATTGGTTTTTAATTTTCACTACAAATAGAAAAAAGTAATTCAATTTCTTCTTTGTGTGTAGATAAGCCGTCTACCTCCGAATAAATAATATACTTCCTTCTTTTTTTAAAGAAGTTTTCATTTGTTAATTTGTGTTTTTTTATTATTTATTTCCATAAATAATCTTTTTATCTACATCACAAATTTTAGATAAAAATAACCTTATTTATCCTCATTTTAATATTTTAATAATGCTTATAGTTTCCATATATCTTCTATTAACTTCATTTTAACCCTTTTGTATTACTTATAGTCCCCACATATTTCCCACTATAACTTTATAAAAAAAAAATTTACTAATTGTGATCCTCATATTTTCTCCAGTTATTTTCTTTTAATACTTTTTAAAAATTTATAGTCTTTATTTTTCCTTCATTAAATTTGTTATTCATAAAATAAGATCAACTATTATATATTTTTTAATTCTCTTGAATATTTCTTATAGTAAGTAAAAGTATTATAATATGGTGAACAATCAAGATTCAAAAAAAGTTTAATTTCAATCTGATGAATAGCGGAATAGATAATCTCACTAAATGAGCCAAAGGGTATACGTTGACTTTTGTGGGGCCCATAATTAAACCACTGATTTTTGAGTTATTTACGAATTGGGGCATATGTATCAAATATCAATGGTTTCCTAAAAGAGCATTATTGGATTCTTTGTATAAGGTTCATGTTTTGAGTAATTCATTTGTTATTAGTCTACTACGTCTATAACATAACAAGGGGGAGGAATTGAACGTTTGAAAAGGACGCAATTTAAATTTTTTATGTTAACATTATAATGTAAATCAATAAATTGGGAGGTTTAAAGTTTCATTTCCACGTAAATTTTGTTGTACCGTAAAGTTAATATCACATGTAAATTGTAATATAGCTACTCAATTGTTTATGTGAACTCCAAGGTTATTATATTGGTTATATTCTCTTTTTAAAAAAAATTATTTATATTTAAATTATCTGAAAGGTGTACAAAATATCCTTAAATTTTGGTTTATGGTTTTTTACTTACCTTTTTTGATTGTCTTTTGACTTGTTGATTGGTCAAACAACAAAAAAAAAGTGTTTGGTAAATGGCTTTTAAGCCAAATTAAAAAAAATTACTCTAGTTATTAATTTGCTTTTGGTTTATTGATCCACTTTTTCTCTAATGAAAAATCAACAGTTAATATCTAAATTTTGGTATATTTTTGTAATTTTAATATATATCCTATACATATACGAGGAATATTTAATCAGCCCATAAAAAATTACAAAGTGAAAACATAAGAATTATCAACTTAAATTTTTTTTTTCAATTAAAGGTGCGTTGTATTATTTAAGGTGCTTAATTTAAAAGAGTCTTGTCAGTACTCAGTAGAACACAAAGATATAAGGTGCTTCTTGCTAGTGTTGGGTATTGGCAGACCTCGTCCCATTTTGTTAATTTAGTCTATTTTGCAAGGAAACAAACTCAAAACCTTTGCACTTGTGGACATTAATGTCTTTATCTACAACTTAGGGGTGTCAAACAGGTCGGGTTGGGTCATTTTCAGGTTCGGGTCATATATAAATGGGTCAATAGACCCTGACCTAAACCTGACCCATTTAATTAAATGGGTCAAAAATTGAAACCCCGACCTGATTTGTAGCAGGTCGGGTCAACCTGCTAATGACCCATTTAACCTGTTTTTTTTTTTTTCAAGTCATTAACCCATATATTTCAGGTCATTTGACCCATATGACCCATTTGACCCAAATAGTTTAGATTCAATGGTATACAAATTTTGCGAAATCTTCTTAAATAAGAAATAAAGCTTTCATTCAATACAGTATTAACACAATACAGTATGCATAAATAAGATATTGTTATCACTTTACATTACTTAACTTCAAAAGATTATACAAAAGATTATCAAAAGCTTTCATTCAAAAGATTATACAGTATACAATATATGTTGTAAAATAAGTTGTAAAATAAAAATAAAAAAAATAAAAAAAAATTACCTGAAATGAGAAATCAAACCGATGAAGCCAAAACATATGAATCTTGCAAAAATTGGTCAGGAAACCAAAAAATGGAGTAAATAAAGAAAATAAGTATAGAATAATAGGAAGAAAGAATTGAGATTTAATGAGGATTAAGAACAATGAACCCTAAATAACACAAAATCAAACACAAAAAATAGCAGTAACACAAACACAAAAAAATCAAACACAAAACCAAAAAATCGAACCCTAAATAACAATGAACATCAAAAAAAAATGGAGTAAACTGTTTACACAAACAGAAAAATCAAAAAAATCAAAAAAATCGATAAAAATGAAACAGAAAAATGAAAAAAAAAACAATGAACATTAGTTCCAGCAAACACGAACACGAACACGAACCAAGAATTAAAGAGAGAAAATCAGTTCCAGCAATGAACATCAAAATCAAACACAAAAAAATCGAACACAATCCAAATCTAAAAACAATAAAATCGATAAAAAAAACAGAAAAATCGGACTTTTATGTGTTAATAATACTTACCTTGGTGCCGCAGAGAAGATGAAGGAGAACAGAAGAAGCTGCCGGAGAGAAGAGGAAGGAGAAGGTCTGAATCGCACAAAAGAGAGAAAAGGAAGGAGAAGAGGAAGTGACGAATGGAGGCGGAAATCGGGAAAATGGGAAATGTTTAGCAATTAGGGTTTTTTTTCGCTTTATTTAATCTTTGGTCTTTGGTCTCTTTGCCGCTTTGATTTTCAATTTCAATCAATGAGTTACTCTTTAGTCTTTATTTAAGAAAATCTGAAATTTTCAATGGGTTATTAAATGGGTTAATATGGGTCGACCTGACCTGATTGACCCATTTAATAAATGGGTTAAACAGGTTTTTTTTCGGGTTTAAATATTCAACCTGAACCTAACCCATTTAATAAACAGATCAGGTCGAGTTGACCCATTTAATTAATTGGGTCAAAAATCTAAACCCAAACCCGCTAATTTCGGGTCGGTTTCAGATCAGGTTAGCAGGTCGGGTCAGCTTTTGCCAGCCCTACTACAACTGGACTGAAAACTTATTTAAATTTTATAAATGTACGAACATAGCTTGATTATCGTTTTTCTATATTTATATATTCCATAATTTAATATCAATAAGATTCTTAATCAAATGATTTGAATCGTAATCAACATATAAGTTTGAGCCTAAATTTCCAATTGCCAACAAGTAATGCCAAATAAAACTCGTTTGATTAGGATTAATGACGTGATAAAATTTAAGTGATGTCAATCCAACGTGATAATAGAAGTAAATAAATCTATGGATGTTAAGGTTAGGAGAAAGTAAAATTAATCCTTTCTTTTATCGATCAAAAGAAAATTCTTTAACTACTAGTTCAATCTATGATTTTCAGTCGTTATTTTGTAAGCATGATGAGAATTGTGGATGGCGCCTTTCACTTATGGCAAAGCAAAATTACACATTAATTTTACAGGCTTATTTTATTTTATATTATTTTCAAAATATTAGAGACTAAAAACAAGTATTTTGGCTAAGTCAAAGATAGTGTAAACTAACGTCGATTAATATTTATGGCCTCTTAATTTACAGGGCCCTATGCAAATAAACATCTTGCACATGTCAAACCATCCATCCTACAACTGTAATCCAAATCATATTCATATATAACCACTTGATTATATGTTATAGTGATGCATTGAATTTATATTAAAAATTTAGAATAATTAGCTGCATAATCCTGTTTGTCACTACTAAAACTTTGATTATCAACTCAAATAAGAAAATCAAGGAATGAACGAGCTTGATAGTTAAGTGTTACCTAACATTACGTGTGATTAGTTTGTCCTTTTTTCTTAATCAAAATAACTCTTTATTGGTTATTTTATTATACTTTGTTTACTTAGTATATGAATGAATGTATGATGTGTTGATGCATTGTCATAACTACATAAATACATAATTACATTATTTTAATGGACTTAATAAAGTGACTCCCACTTAGGGTGAGGTTTAGGGTCGGATGTACATAATCTTAGTTTAGCCTTGTTCGTAATAACACTAATAAAAGATTATTCTCGATTAACCTTTGGTAATAAAAATCAGGTACAACTTTACATAAATAAAAAGTTTGATCCACATTATTTAACAAATCATTTTAATATAGTTCATTAGAATTCAAAAAAAAGGATTTTGGCGCAATGAAATAAGAGACAATGTATTCTCATTATTCTAACTAGAGATGTTCGTTCGAATTATTTGATTGATTTTGGGTCAGGTATTTAGATCGGTTGAAATCAAGTCTTGTTTTTTCATTAATTTTATATAATTTAAATTCATTTTAAAGTCAGGTCAATTAGAATTAATTGATTATAGATTGAATAAATATTAAGTCTGTCAAATTTATTTTAAATAACACTAATTTTACTTACATACAAAAAGGTGCCAAATACACCAGTGCCCCCACAAAGGTAGGCCAAAAGCTTGCCGTTGTAGCAGTTTTCCATGTCAAGTAACATGCAAACAATTAGGGAAATGTAAGTACTAAGTAGTTGGACAGTTAAAAGCATGACTGTCGATTACTAAAAGCAAAGTGGGTTATCATTTACTATTCCAAATTTTTTTAAGTGTAAAAAAGTATTTTTTCATAGTAAATTGAGATTAACTTAAATTAAATTTAAATATAATTTATATTTTTTGCTATGTAATATGAATTATTAAAAAAAATTTTATACATTGTAATAATCTGAAACTAACTAGTTGATTAAAAAAGATTAATTTAAACTAATGCGGAAGCTTAATACTTATATCGAGCTATTACGTTAATAACTCAACTGATTATATTATCCACTAGACATCTATTAAAGAATTTAAATATTAGAGTTTACAACCTTTGAAAGATGTAAAGACATAACATAATAAAAATCATTTGAAACAATTTAAAATATGTAAAATTCTATAGAAAAAACGGCAGAATTCCATTAGTAAATGAGATAAACCAAAAAATTTCCTTTTGACTCAAAAGCCACCCTGCAAGTTCAAAAACAACATTTCAAAATAACAACTAGCCAGTGGCACATGCACCAAACATTTCAAAATCACATCACCTCGTAGGGTGGAATCTTTTCTCCAATAATCCAAAATAAGTACTAAAATAATTTTAAATAAAGGTTTGCTTTACTTACATTCTTTTATATGACTGATTGAGATTACTTTGTTGATTACTAATCTTTACGCTTTCAATTGTCGTTGACTTTATCAATTCTAATCTTCTCAAAATCTGACCCCACCAGGACAGGTTCAAAAAAAAACAAAACCACGTAGTCAGCTTATGCTGAGTACACATTTAACATAGCTTAAATCCCCTCACAACCCAACCAAAAATACTGATTATACATAATATATATAGCGAAAAGGAAAACTTATAACTATATCTACACAGGATGATTGGGCATTGCTTTCTGATTGTACGCAGACTCTAACCTTCATGTAGGTCATATATCGACATGTAGTATTAGCCAAACTACTATGACAGACTCAAAATTCTTAACCTTAATCTTTCGATTAATTATTCCGAATTTTCAATTCAAATCTCTAATTCTTTGATTATCCATTTCAAACCATCTTTAATTTTTAAACCTTTTCTGATTTTGTAATTTCTTTCAAATATTTAAACTTAAAAAATATTATTTTGTTTAAAATATTTTTATAAGCACTAAAATATTATTTTATTATTTTATAATACGAAAAGTAAAATTTTATTATTATATTTACGGTTTTATAAAACGTTACTTTTTAACTTTCTTTTTTTTTGGCAAAGTAAATTTTATAAAATGCCAGAGAAAAGCCAAAGCTTTACAACTGAAGTCAAAATTTAGGTGTTGCAACCCAACTAAAGTTCCGAAGGGCCAAAACAATCCCTTCATCATACACTAAGGCTTAGGGGCGCGACATCTCAAAAGGTTAAACTAGCGGCTAGCCTTACAAAGAAACTTTAGCAGCCAAAACATCAGGCTAATACAATCAAATACAAAAAAATCAAACCATCATTACTACTTATTATTTTAACATTATAACTTTGATTTAATTATTTTATACATAAAAATGAGTCGTATTTTTATTATTAACATCAAGTATAGTTTAAGTAAAATTTTCTAAGTAAACTATATGTTTTCATGATCAAATTTACCCATTATTTTAAAGTAAATTCACTTGTACATACTAAAACAAAAATTTGATGAACCAAAAATCCTTTCTATAGTAAACCATGATGTTCATCACTTACACAAGCTATCACCATTTCCTTACACAAGCTAACCTTTTTCTACACTCCAAACTCTTGCACATTCACTTACACACTTCAACACTTACACATTTACTTACATACTTCAATTCTTACACATTCACTTACACATTCTAAATCATTTACACAAGTTATCCTTCTTTTATACTTCTAACACTCTTTTTCATACAATCTAATGAATTATAAAGTTTCCCAAACCCATTATAAATACCCCCTTAGTCATGAAATCACTTACACCACCATCATCAAATCTTTCTAACATTTTTTCTTATATTTTTACTTCATTAAAATCTTACTACCTTAATACCTATATTATTATTTGAAGAAATTTAAGAAGATGGAACTTAGAATACTCTTTATTTAACTTAAATCAACATCATTATGGAGCATTATTGGGTTATTACTTTGGGTACTTAATGTATCATTATTTTTTGAGTTTGGATTTAATTATTTTAAGAGCTTAGAAGATCATCATTATTTTGGGAGTTTGGATTAATTATCTTTGGAGCATTATTATCTATTTTGGAGGGTCTTATTTCTTATTATTTTCCTAATTAGTACTTAGTATTAATCCTTGGTGTTAGTATGGTATAACTTTTTACCCTCCTTTTTTTGTGGAATTTTACATTATATTTACTTTATAATATGAAAAGTATGAAATATGCTGATATGTTTTAGTAGGAAGTTAGTTTAATGAAATTATGATCAAGATTATATTAAGTATTTGTATGCTAAAAGTATTTTTTAGTATGTTAATTTAATAATCTTTGAACAAGTTTAGGAAGTTGGGTGCAGAATTATATTCGAGTGATATTAAATATGATTCATGTTATAAACTAGTGCTAGTATGTTTAGGAGTTATGTGTTACATTAGGAATGTTGTTATATTTAAGAATTTTTATGTTAAAACTTTATTAATATATTTATGTTAGCCTTTAAATTAGTTTATAAGGTAGTAAGTTATTTTATGAACTTATTTTTTTTTATTAAGTATGGTTATATTAAGAATATTGTTATTATACTTTATTTTGACATTTAAGTTTATCCTTATGGTTATAGTAAATTTCTAAGTTATAGCGTAAAGTTTTAATTTTTGTAAGTGATTATGTTAATTACTTAAATCTAGGATTTAGTATGATAAATTAAATTAAGTCGTTCTTTTTATGTGAAAAGGACTCAAAACACTCATAGGTCATTCGACCTCTATCATATAAAAAAAAGAGAGTGTTCGATTTACTATTTTAAATTATTACAACTATTTTTGTGATAATAATAAAATAACAATTTAAGAATATTTTTGAGAAATTTTTATAAGTTAATGTTGAAGTGTTTTTCTTGAATATATGAAATTTCATAATAAAAGTAACTTTTAATCACTATTTAATACAAAATATTTTATTTGCTAACTATTTGACCAAAATTTATGTAAAATGATGTAAAAGTATTTTTTGTATACTTGCCGCTCAAACTATGTGTGAAATATTGATATTGTGAGATTACAAGTTTTACTTGTTTATAATTAGAAATATTGACTTTTGCGAAAATTATAAGTTTGACTTATTTTAAAACTAGAATTGCTGATTTTTGTGAAATTATAAGTTTTATTTGTTTTATAACTAGAATGTTGATTTTTGAAAACCTAATAAATTTTCTTATTTTTCTAAACTTAAAATATTGATTTTTGGTGAACTTGTAGAATTTTGAAAACTTATCCAAATAATGCAATTTTAACTTGAATTTTAATAAGAATATTTGATTTTTTTAAGAGAATAAAGTTTTATTTATTGTAAAGTTGAAAATGTTAATTTTGAGAACTTATTTAAAGAGAAATAGATTTTAGTAGCTACTTGTGAAAAATATTAATTTGAAGAATATTTATTGAATATTAAGTTATTAGTGTGAATTTAGCGAACTCTTAAAAATAAAGTTATAAATAAAATTTAATGTGTAAAAAAATAATAATGAATATATAAAGAAATAAAGGTTAATTTTACGTTATGATTAAGAATTTTAGTAAATAAAAGAGGTTATCAACTAAGTAGATCAAAGTCAAAGTCAATGTCAAATTGTAGTAATAAAAATGTAATGTATTTGTGTGAATGAATATTAATTGAATGACCCTGATAGTAAAGTAATATGTAAAAATTGTAGTAATTAAATTATTATTTTGTAAATGTAACGTATAATTTCCGTATTTTGAGTTGGATAGGAAGTTATGCTCGGCTTTAAACGTTGATCGATTCAATCGGCTGTCATCCATATCATGGATGGCAGCATTTTGTAGGATTTTGTTCAGGTTCAGATCCAGGCCGCAACAATTACGATTTTTTCGAGAACTTAGTTGCTTTTTGTATCTTTATTGATGACTTGATGATGATGTATTTTTTTCATTTTGAGTTATCAGATGTAATATTTTACTTTTGTTTTAAACAGTTTCAGTTTTTATGATTTAAAGTTTTTAACAGTTCGGCATTTTGAGACTTTCGCAATATTTTTATATTAAGCATTATTATTAAATCTTAATTATGTATCTAGATTGCCGCCCCTGTTACACCAACTGAGCTAGATACCATACTATAATTCCAAATACATATGTAAGTAGGATTCAATAATCACATCCTACAAAACATTTATTTTTTTTGCAAACACAACACTATATAAATACACTATAAAACCTTTTTCAATATTCTTTATTTTCTGTTTTCATAAATCAAATATCTTTCCACTTTTTTTGCCAAAAACATTTCTTTCAAAGTCTAGAAATCATTAATCTATAAATAAAACTTTTTTTTTTTCTATTATCTTTACTAAAACTTATCCTTTCAAAGTCTTTAAATCGTAAATCTATGGAATGGAACGAACTTTCTTTTCCATCGGACTAGCTAGGCCCTCCGGATGACTATTAGACAAAGATCTCTAGTGTGCACGCCCCACAAACGTCCAAACCGTAGCATAAGATCTAAGTCCGAGGTATTGATCAACGTACCCCCTAACTATTATATTGTGTAGTGTCGAGATAATTCCGATGAAGTTCCAATTCCTTGAGACACGAAAGAGGTATTCCTAATCGTTTCAAAACATTAAACCATCTATATCTTTTCTATAACTATTATATGATTTCAAGGTTAAAAAAAATAACTTTCTATATTAGGAAGAACATCTCCCTGTATAACGTATTCAAACCAATCTCAGCTGAAATGAAATACATACCTTTGTATCCTTTTTCATAACTATAAAAGATTTGAGTAAGAAATTCTTCATTTTCGATTACAGCAAGACGATAAGCTTAGTCAATGCGGTTTCTCAATGAAATCAAAATCTTCAATGCAAACATATATGTGCTTACTAACAATAGATTGGACTTAATCAAATAATGAGCTATGCTTAACTTTAATTTTATGAAACAACCACCTTCTTATCCAAACTTTAATTTAACTAATTTTTATATCTTACTTACTCAAACAACCATTTATCCTTAATCATCAAAGTAACTTATATATTAACAATACTAAAACACTCTCAATATGTTAAAATTAATATTAAGGTTCATAATAAAACTGTTAAATATCCCAAATTTGAAATTAAAATGGAAACTCAAAATGGGCATAACTTCATTCTCACAGATCACAATTTGTAATATAATTACACCTCATTCTACAAAGTCATGATCAACTTCTACTTTTTAATTTCATGTGCAATTTACCCATGTCAATCTCACATTCCCAACTCATATAAATATTTCTACAATATATTCAAATACTAAATAAATCTTCAATTGAGGACACTAATCCGGGAGCATTTCTAAATGTCACATTATACAAATTCAAAGCAAACATTAAACAACTCAATTAATATCTAGAATAAATATAAACATCAAATAATATATTTCAAGATTCAACAACTCTTAGCATGAACAAGTAAAACTCAATGTTATTCCTCATTTCTCATCTTTCAATTCTACATCAATTCCTAGATTAATGCCAAGAATACCAAATTTCCCCTTCTCAAAATTCGATATCATAAACCACCTGCAAACTCTAAATAAAATCACAATACAAGGACAATTTATCCCAAAGCTTGTAAGTTTCATGAAATTCCAAGAAGGTTCAATAATACCATTCATTCTATTTCAAGACTAGTAAACTACAAACTTACTGAAATTAACCTCATTATAATTCTATAAAAACACAATCAATCTTTAATTCTTCCAAGTTTACAATTCTCTTAAATCCTAGTGTTTAAAGTAATAACTATTCATCACACAATTTAATTTAAGCTCAATTAAATTTATTTTGGTGAGAGTGTACCTCAATAGTTCAATCTAATCATTTTCCATGGAAAATTTCTTCACACCATCTTCTTCCCTTATTAATGGAGAAGAGGACCAACAATTGTGTGTTGGTCGAGTAAGAAAGCCATCCACGACCAGGATGGCTGACACAGCAAGGTGGGAAAACGAGAAGCTTATCTGGGACTGGTCATCTGTAAAGTCAGTGCGACCTCGTGCAGTCGCCTGCGATGGGTGGCACGGTGGTGCCTTGCTTGGAGAAGACATTTGAGTTTTCTAGAATCGCGTTCAGGTGCAAATCACAGTTCTATGTGAATCGCGAGAACCAAAAAATGTGTTACCTTTTTTAAGAAAAGGTGCTACTTTTACAAAAAAAAAACCGTGTTACTTTTGTTTTTTAAAAAATCTGGTACTTTTTACCAAAAAACAGTAACTGTCAGAAAAAAAATATAAATCCAAAGTAACACGTTTTTCTGGAAAAATAATACTTTTTTATATAAAAAGTAACACCTTTTTATGATTCTCACAGTTCTCATATAAAGATGGTTTTCACTTGAACTTCTTCATATATATATATATATATATATATATATATATATTGAATCTGATTTAGCTTTTTACTTTTCTTTTTTTTAATAAAAAAAATCCTTATCTCATCATTTTTACTATTAATATTTACTTCTTTAAACTACTACTATTACTTCTACTATCATTACTATTACTATTCTTATACAAGGAAGAAAGAATAAACTAATATTGACTTTAATATTTAGAGAGTATTACTTAATTTATTTTTAAATCAACACTTATATTTATTTTATACTATATTATCTTTATTTAAAATTTTTAGTTATTTACTTTTATAGCCTTATAAATAAATACAATATGACGTCACGAAAATAATTCAAACCAAATAAGTCTATTCAATTTAATAACTTAAATATTAAATAAAATCTTTAAACAATATAGAAATTTTTAAATTTAATATTATTAATTAGTTATACTAATCTTACTTTTAAACAATAATTAAGGAGCTTAAAATCATGTATTACAAAAATAGTTATAATATAAATAAACAATCCAAAACAAAGGAAGTATTATATAATTTATTACACCTTAAATTTTTAAGATTTCTTTTTATCTTTTACTAGAGAATTTAAAAATAAATGAGACGACCCTGGTTAAAAATGATGTGATATGTTTAAGGAAAGATAAACACAATTCAAAATTTAATCCAGCAAATGCAATTAGTGTTGTTGCGTTGGAAATTGGTGGAGTATTTAAAATTCAGCTCAAGAATAACCAAAATTGGTCTTCTTCTATTTGAGGCTTGTGTTTTAGAGTTTTTAATCTACATAGCGGCGTTACGCTGGTGATTAATAAAAATTAAGCTTGTTGAAGACAATTGCATACTCTTGATTATAGTCAATCTGCACCTTCAAATTAAATAATGTTGATAAAAAATGTGTTTGATGAGGTTTGAATTTGAGTCAATGCTGTCATAAAGCAAAGCTTCTTACTTAATCAGCACATATAATAGCATTTGTAGATATATGGTTCGTTTTATACATAAGTTGAATGCTAAATTTCTAATCTTTGTGTCATTTAACAACGAGGCTAAATGACTGAAACGGAGTAGTACATACTTCAACGCATACGATTTTTGTCCCTTTGAGTTTGATACTGAAAATGATATATTTTGAGGAGAAAAGTTATTTTAAGTAGCAAACTCAAAAGGACAAAAGGAAAGATAAATATGTCATATCAAATCATTAAAGTATATCCATACTATAAATAGGAAAGGGCATGAGCCAAAACATTTGTAGGTGCATGTACTATGCATGTATCAAATTTATCATCCGATAAAAGACAGTAGTGGTCCATATATTATGATGCTCGATCATTTATCATAAGGGGTCAATGTGTTACTCCAACAACTGAACTTTTTTCATTCATTTTCTAAGTTGTTTGCTTCCCCTAAGTTTTATTCTTAAATTGTTGTGGATGTCATTCTACTCATCCCATTCTCTATGATTTCATATGATCAATTATATACCAACCTGCTTAATATTCGTACGGTGGGCCATCTAAGTACCAACAAATAATTGAGATCCCATGATATGTTATATTCTAATAAGTCTCTTCACACGAGATCTTTTTGGGTTATAAATGTAGATGCAACACAAACTCTCTTTATATTTGGTTCTGAATATTCCTCTTTAAATGAGGGGCAGTTAAGATTCGAATTAACCTT
The DNA here is from genome assembly GCF_026212465.1 of Amaranthus tricolor. Lineage (NCBI taxonomy): Eukaryota > Viridiplantae > Streptophyta > Magnoliopsida > Caryophyllales > Amaranthaceae > Amaranthus > Amaranthus tricolor. The sequence goes on along the minus strand of NC_080063.1, from coordinate 17,138,687 downwards.
TGACATCTTGTTATGCTGACTTCTGATATCATGTCCAAAAAGCCAACTTAATTAAAAATTTAAGTCTTAAAATGATAATTAAAATCTTATGATATATTATATATTTTAGCAAAGATAATAATACACCAGCATATAAAATTTTAGATGAGATATTTCAAGCGGAATTGAGTTGGTGAATTAAGTTAAATTGAGTTGATCTCAATAAAATCAAATTGAATTCTTCATGCTAAGAAAGTAAATATGAAGTCCATAATCAAACAATAGTGAATTGAAAATATCAAGTCTCTTATATGGACACTCACAATTTTTCTTTAATTCATAAAGAGGGCAATTTTGTGGCTTATAGATTAGCAAAATGGGTTAAATCTAGTGTTTGTGATAAGTCATAAGTTGTAGCTTGATGAGATCCGACTTAGATTTCTAAGATTATTTTTACGCTCAAAATTCATATTAAAAAAGCGTAAATAATCTCGACTTAATTATGAGATATACCCACATGTAACATATCAAATTTAAATTCTTTAAGCAAACTCAATGACTCTAATCCCAATCCTTAATGATCAGGGTTAAGTAGATTCTTTAAAGTTCTAAAGTAATTCAACGTTAAGTATTATTAAAATATAAGCCACTATTTATCTTTTTCCTTTGTCTTCTTCCAATGATATTTGTTTTTGATTTTTATCATTATCTATTGATATTAATGGATATATGTACATTATTATCGTATTTAGTATATTTCGCTTATAAAAAACCTTGATCAGGATATAGAAAAGAAAGAAAAATAATAACCCATACCTATAAAGAAAATGTGGCCAAAAAGTCTTTCACATATAAATTATCTGAAGTTTAGAAAATCTCAACACCCCTAAACGCCTACATAAATTCAATGAACCAATTGGGCCCAATAGATCCATTGAAGAGTTTCACCTGAAATTTAATTAACTAACTCTTGATTAGACAACAAAGACATGATAGATCAATATTAAAGACTACGAATCAACACAAGTATTAGTGCAGAATAATTATTAAAGTTGGCATTTTAGAATAGAAATCTGGTATAATATCTCCATATGCTAGCTTATTAAAGCATGTAATACTTTTTTCGTCAAACAATTTTAAATTAACATAATGTTGTAATTTTAATAGAAGATACCGTTTGTTGAATTAGATTGGGCTTAGTGAATGTCAACATATTAACTAGAAAAATATGAAGTGTACATATTTTATAAGCCAAAGAGATATATGCATTTCAAAACTATGTGACAATGGTAAGAAAGACTATAATAATTTATAAAGCGTATACACCATCTTTAATTTGTCAATGTGAGATAAACCATAACATCTCCTCACGTGCAAACCCCTGTCAAGTTCGCATATGGGAGTAATCAATTAGGGTAGAAACGACATTGTTTTCGTACCTAACATTTTCAATTTTTGATAGAACCATCGGTTTGGATACCATGTTAAATTAGACTGAATAAACCAAATAGATATATACCATCTCAAAATCATATGGCAATAAGAAGAAAGGTTCAAATAACTTATAAAATGTGTACATTATCTTTAATTTGTCGATACAGGATAAACCATCCAATACAGGTATTGAAGGAAGGAAAATGAAAATAGTAGTCGTAGGCTCGTAGCTACACCATTATCTGAACAAGTGGAAGCAGCTGTCAGAACGTCTTATGAACAAACGGCCCATATGTTTAGGGTGATGCTATTTTTCGCCACCCATTTTAATTTTATCGCCACCCCCCTGTAAAATTACATTTTTGCCCCTGTATTTAAAAAAATTACAAAATTGCCACTATACTTAAAAATTAATTAATAAATGTAAATCACACTTAATAACACTAATAAGAATTTAATGCGTAAGATTTGTCTATATATATGGAATTCTGAGATGCGTATGAAGTACGAATTCAAACACGGTACTATCTCTCTAAAAACTGGTATTATCTCTCTAAAAAGTGTTAAAGAAGTGGTAACCCGTAATTGGTTAAATATGGCTAACGAAAGCGACTATGAGTCGGATGCGGTACGTAAAGTTGTCGTTGGAAAATTAAAAAAAACAAAAAAAGGGCACAAATCTGGACGGCTGAACCATGGTTCAGGCGCACAGATCTGGGCGCCTGAACCATGGTTCAGACGCACAGATCTGGGCGCCTGAACCATGGTTCAGGCGCACAAATCTGGGCGCCTGAACCATGGTTCAGCCGCCCAGATCTGTGCGCCTGTGAATTTTTTTTTTTTTTTTCGTATTAATTTTTTTTTAATTATTATTATTATTATTGTTAGTACTATTTTTTATTTTCCGTATTAATTTTTTTTATTTTAAATTTGCAGGAGTTTGAAAACTTTGGAGACAACGTAGACTACTCCGGTAGCTTTGTTACGGATAGGGAATTTATCTCCTTAGATGAGTTACATAGTTGGGCCGATGCGATAGCAATAACAATCGGTTTTCAATTTACACCTGCTTCTTATAAAATGAAAGAAGGACGTTCTAGAGTTAGTGTCTATTTAAGATGTCACCGCTATGGTAATATTAGAGGTGATGTACATAATCTAGATAATACTGCCCGACCTGGTTCTAAAAGTAGAAGTTGCGGGTGTAAATTTATGATTGTAGGAAGTAGTCGTAAACCACCAGAAAGACCTTGGACGGTAAGGGTGTGTCCTGGTGAAAAGGGAAAACATAACCACCCGTTCTTGGTGTACAGAGATGGTCATGTAAGGGCAAATAGGATTAATGTAGACATTCGGGAGCACATACGACAGCTTAGTGCAACCGGAATGCAACCGGCCTTTATTATGAATTCTATTAGAGATAATTTTCCTGGTTTTATGCTAGTATGAATCAAATATATAATATTAGACAATCAATAAGGAGAGAAGAGATGGAGGGTAGGACTCCCCTTCAACACTGTCTTCATATGGCCACAAAACTTAATTATGTGGTCTGGACAGACTTGGATAACGAAGGGCAATTGAGCAGACTATTAATTGCAAATCCTACCTCTATCCAAATGATACGTACGTGGCCGTATGTTGTGCTGATAGATACAACGTACAAAACGAACAAACAAAAGTGGCCACTATGTGAAGTGATCGGAATGACGCCAACCAATCACAATTTCTTGGTTGCGTTTTGTTTGATGCGAGATGAGGCGGCTGTGTCGTATTCGTGGGTGCTGCAGGGATTGAGAGATATTTTCGGCACTGCTCAGACTCCTAGCGTCATTGTAACCGATCGAGACGAAGGTTTATCTGCAGCTATTCGTGACGTCTTCCCAGGTAAAAAGGCTTTGCTGATTCATTATTGTGGTTATATCTAATGATAATGTCTTAATTACGTTCAATGTTTTGTTTAATGTAGATGTGCGGCATTTGTTATGCATCTGGCATATTGGCAACGACGTTGAGAACATGGTGGACAAGTTGTGTGGCGGCAAGAAAAATCAACAAGGGCAGGTATTCAGGAAAAGTAGATGGAACCCCTTGGTTGAAAGTTCTACGATCGAGGAATATGAAGATAAATGGCAAGTGATCGTCAGTACGTGGTCGGTTAGGAACAAAAAGGTCGTTCGGTATTTGACTAGAACATGGATTCCACTGAGAGAGAAATTTGTCTGTGCGTGGACGAATGATTGTTTACACTTGGGTAACCGGACTACCAGCAGAGTTGAAAGCCAACACTCGTCTTTTAAGTATTACCTTGGTAGCGGTAATAGCTCATTCGATACCCTTTTCAAAAGGGCGCACGCACAGATTACAAATCAGCAAGCTACAATCCGACAAGCGCTACAGGATTCCATGTCTTCTGTACCAAGATCGATGCGACAGCATTACTTTAGATCTCTATATCGCCACGTATCTCTCTATGCCTTGGAGCAGCTCCAGCTTGAGTATAACCGCATGTTAGAACTCGGTGATTTTGTGTTTAACAAATGTGGTTGTGTACTTCAACAAACCCATGGATTGCCGTGTGCATGTTATTTACATATGTCCATCGGATCACATGGTGCTTTGTATTTGGATGACATTCATGAATTCTGAAGTACTTTGAGGTACACAGAGGTAGGAGACGAAACCGATGAAGGAGTACGATACCCGAACGCCAATGACAAAGAGTACTTTCAATCTCTGGTCGATGAAGTCCTCAAATCTGATCCCGCTGTTGTTCGCCGAATGTCTCAGTTACTTGAATATGACAGCCATGTAGTACGCTGTCTTCTGGGTATCCATGGCATGCGACCTATGACACAGCCGCATCAATTCAGCAACGGTTATGCATCCGCCGGTGAATGAACCTTTACGCCGAAGCTCAGACAGAGGCTCCCCGAACAGATTGGTGATACCAACCTCCCACTCCGCCTCCGAAGGCTCAGCCGGCAGAGAACCTTCAATAGAAATACCCAATATGCGTTGCACGTCATGCAACAAAATCGTCATCTCTCCCCAGGGCATGTGGAAGGTGTTCGTATCCGGCTGCCACCTCTCGACGAACGCAGATATCAAAGCACAATCAATGTGCTGGTGCATAATGACCGGTAGTCGGCCGAGGGAAGTGGCAGGTAGAACATCGTTTAGCGCATCGGACATATCCTTCAGTCCGATGATGGACTCCACCGGTCTCTTCCTAATACGGCATTCTAGAATCGGAGGCGTATGCTCGGAGCCGTCATAAATTAGTTTAGCTATGTGCCCGCCATAGCTAGGGAACAGTCGCGTATCTGTCGGCCCACCGGGCTGGGGTGATGTCACTAACCAGACCGTGTTAGTGGACTGTGAGGGCTGATTATCGACAAAACTACGTTCTGCGCGCTCAGATGCGGCAGAAGAACTCGGGCCGCCCCGGGCAAATCTGCCGTCGGGGCCGCGAACAACAGCCCAGTCCACTTGGCGACACTCAGTACCTTGGAACTGAACATCATCAGCATCATTATCATCATCACTATAAACCCCCCAACTACTCTGGAGGCTGTCAGCCTGGTTATCAATAGGAGTACGCACTTGGTTCAGCGTACTCGACCTTTGGGCCTCACTGTGTCTGACAGCCTCTTCATGCCTAGCCCTCCTAGCAAAACCCGTCACCCCCCTCTCATGCGGGTCCCCTCTAAGTAAAGTAGGCCTTGAACTATTACCTCTCAACAATTGCCTAAAAAAACCTTTTCCTTTTCCTTGATTACAAGCCATTTTCTACAATTTTTACAGTTTTATTTAAAGATAAATAATAATTTAACAACAAAAAAATTAACATACAAATTTACACTAATAATTTATAAAACAACACATGAACATATTTATAATAATAAAAAAAATAACAATCACATTAATAATAACATAATTAATTATAATAACATTAACATATATTTAATAAAAAAAAAATACAATCACAATAATAATAAAAATAAAATTAATAATAATAACATTAACAACAATAATAACATACTTCAAAATTTAAATTAATTATTCCTAAATATAACGAAAAAAAAAAAATTAAAAAGGGAGGCGCCCAGATCTGGGCGCCTCCCTTTCATTTTTTTTTTCTTTTGCATTCAAAATAATATATAAAATATATTACTAAAAAATATAAAAATTACACATTACAACATACAAATTTACAATAATAATTCAAAATTTATATTAATTAATCCTAAATACACGAAAAAAAAAAAATTCAAAACGAGGCGCCCAGATCTGAGCGCCTGTACCCCGGTTCAGGCACCTAATTTTGGGCGCCTGAACCGGGGTCCAGCCGCCCAGAACTGTGCGCCTCCTTTTCATTTTTTTTTTCTTTTGCATTCAAAACAATATATAAAATTTACTAAAAAATATAAAAATTACACATTACAACATACAAATTTACAATAATAATTCAAAATTTATATTAATTAATCCTAAATACACGAAAAAAAAAAAAAAATTCAAAACGAGGCGCCCAGATCTGGGCGGCTGTACCCCGGTTCAGGCGCCTAATTTTGGGCGCCTGAACCGGGGTCCAGCTGCCCAGATCTGGGCGCCTCGTTTTGAAACTTTTTTTTTCCTTTTGCAACTAATTAAATTAAAAATAACTTACCTCGATTAATAATTTGGGGATTGTACTTAATTTTTGTTCCGAGATTTAGCTTTAGTGACTTGTATTTAGTTGTAGTGAGAATAATTTTAGGTGGAGTGTGGTATATATAGGAATTTTACCCTTAATGGCAATGTTGTTAATTTTTTATAAAGTAAGGGTAAAATGGTAATTTACTCGGGGAGTGGCGATAAAATGAAAAGGGTGGTGGAATATAAGGATTGGGTATATTATGTCGGAGCTTTCTTTTAACATGGAGCAGCCTATGACAAGTAATACTACTTGCATTGCTTAGCTAGTTGGCCTTGGCGTGTGCCTGCCACAAATCATTTGGTCTTTATTTTCATGTAATTTTAGACTTATCTGGTAAATAATTTTTTGATTAACTTTTTGTTTTATTTTATTTTATGTGATTTCTCATTTGATTTTTTTGTTATATTTTAGGTGGGTTAATGGGACTATTTAGAAAGAAGAGAGAAAGGGTAATAAGTAAATTATTAATGGTTCTTTTTTATTTTAATAGTAATTTGGTAATCTGAATAACGATAAGAAGATAAAAAATACTGCTCCATTCGTTTCTTTTTGTTATTCTCATTTACTTTTTGCACGGTTTCAATACAAATTTTAAACCTCAATATCTCAAAATAGATATAATAAAAATTATAAAAAATACATAATAAAAAAGTATATATATATTAAGATGAATCTAACGAGACTCACATGGATATATTTTATCTTTTAAATATGTGTCAAAAACATTAATTTAATTTCTCTCTCTTTAAGATGGAATATTCCAAACGAAAAGAACATTAGAAAACAGAAGGAGTATTATAAATAGAAATGAAACTAATAGGGGGACCTAATCCTATTTGAAAATGGGTCTAATACAATATGAGTGAATATTTGATAAATAATTTTTTAGTTAATTGAAAAATTAGTTTTTATGTCAAACTAAAACTAGCTAGATTAATTAGCGTTTTTAATTGCCATATAAACTCACATTTTTTCTAATAAATACAATTCTTATTGTTAAAGTACATTCATTGGTTCACCACTTTGTCAAAATATCATTTTTGTGATTCAAAAGCAGGTCATGATAAATCCAAGGCAGTTAAATTCTTCTTTTTTAGACAACAAAACTAAAAATCTTCTTTTAACATCTATTAATTGCCTTGGAATAAACGTTTAATTGTCTTAGAAAAATCAACACTCCAATATGATATAAAAGTACGTCCAAACTCCAAAGTAACAAAGTGGCTTAGGTTTAAAGATTTATTTCATTTATTTTGGTGAAAATGGACTTATTTAAAAATTAAGATATAAACGTATAGTTAAGATTACTGTTTACAAATACAATTACTTTTTATTTATATGACAGGTGTCATAATAAGCTAACGAGAAAGTAAATAGCCAACAACTTATATATAGTATTGATTACGAGTGTTGTCCCTCACATGTTGAGTCTTTATGATAAAATAAGTATTTTATCATTGATTGTTGATTTTTCATTTATAAAACTATTATCAATACTAAAAAAACCATCCATTTATTATAAAATTCAACGGCACTCAAAATTATTTAAAAGCAATGCTTGATATTGACTAAAATAGAATAGTAAATATTTTAAACAAAGGATTAACATTGAGCAACTAAAATATAATTCAAGTGATGTATGTGGAATTGTTGATTCTTATAATTATGTGGGGTAATTTTATACACAAATTCTTAAATGAGATTGTCAATGGTGAGACTATTTTATTAGGCTAGCTCAATACATACTTTCCGTCTTAAAGTGATCACTTATAAATTTAAGAAAATTATTTTTTATAGTTTTAGAATGATTACTATTATAACCTTAAAACGATCACTTACGATCTTAAAATAATCAACTAAAGAAATGGGCTAATGTATTGGCCCGTCTCATGGTGAGACGGTCTCAACAAGACGAGATGAATTTTATATGTAGTGTATGATCTCGGGTAGCGGTGTTCATTGGGGTTAATTTTGGTTGGATATATTATAAAGGTTTAAAATTATGTCTTGTGCCCATATTAGTTTTTATGTAATTTAAAATTCATTTTAAAGTCATGTTATAGTCGAGTTTTGTTACAAAATCAGATAAATATCGAATTATAAGATTTGTTTTGAACATCTTTGCTTGGGTGTATTATTTCCATTTATCTTAGAGAAACTTCTGTATTAACTTGGTGTACTTAAAATAGCGTGCACTAACATAATCAAAACTATTCTTTTAATTAATATTGTTTTATTTGTTCAATTTAACATGAAATTACGATAAGATAGATTATTCTTTCTCATAAAAAAATTTGACTTTTATTAGAATAATAATCAAATATTTGGATAATGCAGCTATCTTTTCAAGTAAAACTGTTTTCAATTTGAGGATTAATTAATAATTGTATATGAAATTAATCTACCCTCTTTCGATCATTTAAGTGCTTGCTTTTCAGGCATCCACGATCAAGGGATGCTTTCAAATTATAGGAAAAGTACAATGCATATGAATATATGATCACTTCATGTTTTTTAATTGAAAATCTTATAGCGTGTTATATTTTTAATTTTAATGCGCTTTTATTTTTTTAATTCTTACTTATATATTTAATTTTTTTTATTTACTCATTTCTCATACTTTTTCATAAATTAATTTTTTTTCTTTACTTTTCATTCTTTTCTTAGGTTTTACGAGAATTATACTTGTAATAAAAGTTACAATATAATAGAAAAAAGCACTAATTATAATTCATAAGCACAATAGAGTTTTATTTGATTGAAGGTTATGACTTGACTGTGACGAGCATTATAGATTATTCCACTATGGAAGAAAATATATAGAGGCAAAAGTAAAATACAGTGGAATTTTTTTTACATTTTACCAGAAAAGTTCTTTTTTTTGGGGTATTGTGGAAAATATATCTAAGTTAAAAAGTAAAGAAATGTTATCAAATTTTAGGGTCTGGGCCTGGGTTTTGAGACTCAATAAATCTAGTAAATAGGTTTGGGTCTGGATCTACTCAATTTAAATTCACTTTTTGAATTTATTTAAGATGCGAAACAGCCAGAGTTGTCCTAGATCCACCAGATATGTTCTTGACCTAACCTTTTATACAACCTAAAATTAATTTTATACTCGTTTTAAACCTTTTTTATACATATTTGGACTCAATTTAGACTCAAATATAACTAATAGGCCAATTATTTTACTTAACGTATATTATGTAAAAAAGATATTGAACGCATAATTAAATCATAACCCATTTAGGACCATAGATCCGACCATCAGACTTGACATGCTAGGATCCAGGTCCTAAATTTATAAACCACTAGAGTCTCGGCATGGGTTCACAAAAAAAATGAATCTTGATTTGAGTTTTGTTGGATCCGATCTAAACCCGACCCATAACCATACCTTTTTAGCATTAGTATTTTTATAAAGCTTTTCTCATTCGCTACATAATAATTACTTTCACAATTGCACCACTAAATTATCACATTTCTTTGAGTTTAAATTAGATTGGCTACTAATCTATACGCCAAATATGCATATTTTGTGTTATATATATATATATATATATATATATATATATATATATATATATATATATATATATATATATATATATATATATATATATATATATATATATTCTCTTAATAATCAAATGCTTTGTACAAATAATACTTTTCTAATACAACTAACCATGAAATTGATATCTATTTAAATAGTTTGACCCTTAGGTTAGGCAGGGAGGGAGTAAGAGGGGCCTTGGACACTCATCACCCACTACTAATGTGGGCATTTATTCATTATTAATGTAATTGCATTTGTCGGGGCTCCCATCTTGCTACTTGTCGTCATAGGGTTTAACTACATAGATTGGCAATTGCTTCAATTACAAATGTTTTTTTTTTTTTTTTTTTTTTTTTTTTTTTTTTTTACAAAAAGATAGATAATAATAATTGAAAAGAGAAATTTAATTGGGTAAATAATTAAATATTGAAAAAAATTAAAATGTGTAAATAAGATTAAAAGAATATAATATGGCTCATTTTCAAATAAGAGTATACTTTAGTAGTGTCAACGGTTAAGAGACAAATTCAACTAAATCGTTAGTTGAAGCCTTAGAACATGTTATTACTCTTTCATGAGGTTAAATATTCCACTTAATCATATAAGAGCTTAATGAAACAAAAACTCATGAGATATCACATCAAAATACTATTTCAGCAGAAAAACTTAAACTAATGATTAAACCCCAGCATATCTTATATACTCCATCAACCACAAACAAACATGCATGTACTACCACTCAAATATTTCATTTTGGACTAAAGTTTGGTTAGCTTTCTTATCATAAAGAATAGTCCAATGCAACTTTGCAAGGATTTTTCTCATGTGATAAACAATTATTTTGGTGAAAAAGTAAGCTCACTTAATATTTCATTTTATAAGAGAATATAGAAGTTTGTTTGAACATACTCCTAACTCCTTAGGAGTGATCTAGTTTCCTAAATTAGTGAATAGTTAGTTAAAGAATATAAATAAATAGAAAGTTACTATTTGCAAAATTGCTATATAAAGTTTTAATTAGATTTTGACATAAAATTGGTAAAATAATTATTAAAATATAAAAATATGTTTAAAAGTTAATTATAGTAGTTAATTTCAAAACATTACTTAAAAAGTAATTTGTTTTTACAAATGAGCATTACACGAAGCACTATTTATTATTAGTAGAGATTAATTCAAATCAATTTATTTAAAATTAGCTAATATATTATATCGAACAACACGTAGAGAAGAATGAGATCTTAAACCATGTGTATTGTCTTGTGTAATAATCAGATTTATAATCTTAAAAGTATTCAAATATATAACATATCATATACTATAGGATTACTAATTTCTTAAATCATGTATATTGTCCCTCTAATTTTACATGTATTTTCTCTTATTTTTTCACTTTTAAATTTATGTGTATAATTTTATAATCCCTATTAATTTTTTAATACTTAGGTAAAATGGTGGGGACTTGGAGACTTCTAAGTGATGATGATGGTTGATATACAAATCTAATTTTAGTTGGTAGGGGAACATGATGATAGTACTTCTATTACATTTATTATCATGTACTATTTTTTGGGCTTTGGCCCATTATAATCATAAAATTTTTAGTACTATTTGTACCATATACTATCAATTGGTAGCAAACAGTTTGACCCAAGGAGGTAAGGACAAAGAAATCGTACAACCTCAATATGGGCCACATCATACGAATCCATGTTGTAAAAATCCATTATAACATTTAGTGTTGCCCTACATGTTTTGGAACTTGGAAGTATACCGGCCCGTTTGGTACATGGTTTTAGAGGGCGGTAATGGTAATAAAATTAAGTAATAAAATATTTGGTTGTTTGGATGCCTTCATATATAGATCAAATAGTCCAATAACATATATTAACACATTCTACCATTAATTACTTTAAAATTATAAATGATCACTTTAAAATAATAATTGTAAATTCAATACTTAAAATATTTCACACATATAGTTGCACTACATTTCTCTATATTGTTAGAATCCTAATTATAGAGCATCTTTTCACATTTATAAATTCTCACCATATCAAAATAAAATGAGACATTTACTAGAATTTTGATTTAGAATAGTGGTTGAGATTTTTCTCTTTTACCATTATGACAGATAGTCAATTTTCACCGCCTACAAATACTAGTTAAAAAGATTTAACGCAGATTTTATTGTTTTCTTAATAAATGCATCTCCAATAATAAAACAATAATTATCAATACGAAGACTTTCGAAGAACAATGATGAATAAAATCTCCTGGTGGTTGGTGCAAACACATTCTTATATTAAGAAATATAAACAACAAATCTACAATTGATCAAGATTCTATAGATAATTAATTTATCAACTAATATTTGTTAGTCTGTCATCATCTAACTAATAAATAAACTAAAATTTAATAATGATCTTTTTCTAAAAATATATAAATAATAAATAATTTTTGTTTTGCTTATCATAATTATTGTTTGAGACAGACTAAGATGCCCCTCATAAACGAATTAATTACAATTTTGATTAATTGCTTAGGAAAAATTACCATGACTAATACAACCTCTTGTTAATTTTTTTCCAGTAATACCAATTATTGATTAACTATAAATAATACCAACTTAGGGGGTTATTTTCCTAGAATAATACCAACTTTAGTTTATTAACTAATTTACCAATTTTTTTTTGTCTTATAATCAACGATAGTTTGATTTTTAATATGTTAGGGATTTTCTAGAAAAACACCCCTTTAAATTGGTATATTCATGATTAACCAATAGTTCGTATTATTATAGGGAAATTAACAAAAGTTTGTGTTATTCACGATAATTTTTCCAATTGTTTATTGAAATATTTGTTTGGAATTATTCATAAGAGGGGAGACCAACATAATGTAACATTTGGGAAAAATTAATAATTTAAGACGAGGAGGTTTAAGAGAATTATCAGTGCGAAAATGATCTTAAATACACATCACATAAAATATTCTCAATATTTTCTCTTCTTTTCTTTTTCTTTTAAATTAAAAAAAAATAAAAAAGAATAATAGAAACCAGTTTCACGCATTCCACTATTCATCATCATCTTCAACACAAAAAAAAAAAAAAATCAAACCCTTCTTTGCCTTCTTAAAACCTTCGAAACCCATGCCTCTCATCCCGTCATTCCTTGTCTTCGATTTTCAAAGAAAAATGCAGCTCTACCCATCTTCTTCATCTGATTTCAAAGCAACAATGTCCTCAACCATCTGATTTCGCGCCTAGTTTTTCAAGAAACATACTCCTTTTCTTGATTTTTGAAGGTGACGAATTAAAGCCCATTAGGTATAATCTCCTCGATTCTTTCTTTGATTTTTTCCAATACAGTATTGCATCATTCATTTTACCTGTTCTCTGAATTCGAACCTCAATAAGTGTAGAAGCAGTCGAAATTTCCCTTCCTTGACCCAGATTCTACCAAAATAGGGGAGGTTTGAGTGAGATTTGGTCCTGATTGATTAAACATCAAATCCAAGCCAAAAAATCAAGCTTTGAATTTGAATTCTCGTTTCTTGCTGATGCAAACAGAAGGTAATCCTTCTTGATTTCTTTCCTTGTTGACTAAGACAAGTGTGGACTATGATTTTAGTAGTAGATTATTTGAAGGATTTAGTTGTGGTTAGATCAGTGTTCTTGGATGAAATAATAACCTTTTCAGATTATGATAATGGTTAAATGTTGATTGATTAGTTGTTTTTGAAAGCATCTAGGGTTCGTGTGGAAATTATTAGCTGAATGGATAAACTAGCTGAGTCCTTCTTTTGGATAGTTTGTTAATCTTGTTTAGTTTCTTGGTTTTGAGTCTAGATGAACATGGAAGTGTTTGAATTGGAATACAAAGGGAATTGTAGAGATGTATAATCTTTACAAGAATATAAGCTAGACTAAGACAAGGTTATTTATTTTGATGATATTAAGGGTTGGAGTTAGATCTTGCATAATCTCTAAAATGAGAAATATTAAAATTGAAGATGGAACTAAGATGCATTCTTAGGATGAGATGTAATGAGCTATATGAACCTAGTTGTAGTATCGTATGCTTTGTTGTGATACTATATTTGTTATGCTTCAGAAGGCGACATTATCGAGGAGCCCTTCTAGTGATCGCGGAGTACCAGACTTAGCTTTTTGAAGTGTTCTTTTTGATGAGTAGTAGCAGTCCCTTAAAGGGTCTGATCAGACTACATTCTTAAAAATAAACTTTTTACTAAAGCTCTTTTGAAATTGAAAATTGTCGAGACAAATGTTGTTGTGACTGCTTATGTTGATATTATGATATGGTCAATGGATACGGCTTGTGAGCTGGTCATTGACGGAGTTGAGGGACATTGTTCCCTACTCCCTGTTTTTGAGGCGAATTGTCATTCAGATATTGACTAGCTTCACCCGAGAGCGACATAGCCTTAGAGCTATGGGGCACCTCTCAAACTAGATTTCCTATGCACACATAGATCTAGGAAACTGATGTTGTTTTTAAACCTATAAGTTGAATTACTGTGTTTTGTTGTTTTGGATTGTTATTTCTCATTCAGTTTAATTTAACCTTTTGTTGTTTCCAACTTTTAGTTTGTCTACAGATCGGAACCAGTCGGGAATAATAGATTAGCGGAGGTGATTAGAGGTTCCAAGAATGTATATTGAGCTCACCACGTAGGAATTTGTAGATTTGTATTGGATTTTGGATAAATGTAAATTTGATTTGGTTCAGTTGGTTATATCGGACTTGTAGAGAATTGAATGATTATCCTGTGTTTTAGTTAGATGTTTGTTTTGAGATGTAGTTGAGTTAATTACGTTGAAGAGCTGGTGACCCCTTTGCTCAAGTTTTGGAAGTGTGATTTCAGTTTCTTTGGAAATGAACCCCATAATGACCTTGTTTACTCATTCAACGGTAAGTCGAGTTGTTACACATAAAACGTGCAATAATCAATCAATTAGTAATAAAAATACCAAGTTTATATATTAAGTCAATCACCCATGTACTAGAGTTTAGACATTATTTTTTTGCAAAATGAAAAATAATGCTTTTTTACTAGAAATTTACATGTCTAAGCTTGCTCAAAAGTCAAAACTTGAATTATTTTATTCCAATATTTTGACATTGAATTGAGTAAATTAGAAGCTAGTCATATTTAGTTATGTACTATTCAAGATAAGTTGGGCTTGGGTTCCTGGGTTGTATTAATCATGACCTTTTTAATATCATAAACTATAGTATAAAAAGATTTTATCGAGAAACATGCTTTAAATTTGGGTTAAAATAATTTATATAATATATTACGAGAATATAAGTTTTTTATTTGAGATTATTTCAATATGTATTAACTTTTTTAGCATTTACTAAGATGTAAAAAGAGTATCCAAATTAGATATCATCTTAAAAATACAAATGTAGTATTTACGATCCGTTAGATTAGTGGTATTAAATGGTTATAATGAGAATGATTTATAGTTTAAAATTTCATCAAAAGTTTCATATCATTCCCATATTAATGAAACTTTGATCACAACAAACTTTTTTGTTTACAAATTTTCATTACCACTTAATACCACCTCTCCCAATGGTAATGCATTAGAATGCATTTCATGAAGAAAATTAGATGATTGAAGTTGGACAAAAATGTCCATCAAGATAGCCAAGAGATTTTTCAACCAAAATTACACTAGTTTTTCATTCTCATTACTACCGTTTATTACGACCTACTTAATGTATTTTTAATGCTTTTGTAATTTGTACCATGTATTTTATTCCTTTGCAAGATAAGCTATTAAGTTTTTATTGTTAAATAATGCCATTATTTCCATGTAATTTTAATAGTTGCTATATAAAAATAAGTTATATAATATTTTTTGTTGATTTATTATTAGTTACTACCTAGAATCATGAGTTAGTCTAATATAAAAAAAATTGTAAATTAAGCTTTTCAAGATAAGCTATCCGTTTTTATTTTTAATGAATTATTGTACAATATGATGTCATATTATTTATTACTAACGAGAATCATAAATTATTCTAATAATATTTTTTTTTTCATTGACCCATTTGACAAGAGTTAAAACTTGCTGTATTATTGCATCATTGTGGGGGCAAGTTGAGGAAGACCTGGGAGAACGTGGGAGGAACAGATTAAAAGTGACATGCATAAATTTTCCATCGCTAAGGATCTAACCAGGGATAGAGGTAGTTAGCTGCGCCTTATTCACGTCTTAGATTACTATTCACATCCCTTTTACCCATCATTTGTTATTGTTCATGGGCTTTATACATTGCTCTTTGCCTCCTTCTTTACTTTTATACGTATTCTATTTATTCTTTTTATAAGTTGCAATTATCTCTCTTTGAAGACCTACTTGGACCGCACTCTCCTCTATAGATATAAATTACCGTCGTTCTTCCCTCCACAGACTTATAAATGGGATACACTAAATATGATGATAATACAACTTTCACAAAATTTAATTTTCACTACTCTCTCTCTCTTTCCTATAGAAATTAAACTTCTACTTACTACATTTTCCAACAAAAAATTACCACAAAAATAAACTTGAATTTGTTAGTGATTAAGTTAAACTAAGATCGATCTAAACAATCCAACTTTAAACTAAACTCTAATTAAAAATAAATTATACTCATAAATTGTCATTAGAATAAAAAGGTTTAGTTAATAAATTTTGGTACATGTCAACGGCACTTGTAGGGACAGCTAGCATCACCCTCACTGCCTCCTCCTGATTATGAACTGGCAATAACAAACAGTACTTATCACTGCAAATGGGCCCTACATGGGCTGGTTTCCCAAGCCCAAAGTCAACCCTTTCTAGCCCAAGTCTAGACCATTGTGACAATATTAGCACTCCAACTAAGTCAGGACTTGTTCGATTCTCACTTACTAACTCGATCACTTCCCTTACATATTTATCATCCACCCTTTCCTTTGCTTTTTGTACTAATTCCGAAGCGTAGCCCAAACCCTTTTCGGTTAAATCTTTAACTGTGGTTTGGGCGCACCCTAGTATAAACCCATTTCCATAATACCCAGCGGGTAGACCCGGTTTTATTCTGTTACGGAAATTAACACTAAATAATAGCCTAAGTACTTGGTTTGATGGCATGTTTAATGATTTGGCCCAACATCCCCAAATATGGGCCGAAATAACCTCAAATGACGTATAACTTGTCAAATCACTGAGTCGACTCGTTTGTCGTTTAAGTTGATTGATGTGATATTTACTAAAAACATTTGAAGTTGGGACCAATGTCTCCCTAGAGAATCTTGCTAAGAACCCACAACAATCCTCCACTCGGGTAAACTCAGGATGACTGACTGAGTCAACACGGATACTTAATTTAGATTTGTTGGACGGACTCGGGCCAAGCAAGTGACGATTCCAAACGGGCTTAGGCCCACGAACCGTAACCCCACGAGTTAACTCAGCAAAAGAGTTGATAAACTCAGCACTCCCAATCCCATCACATATACAGTGGTTAAAGCCAAACCCAACAGCCACCGCCCCGTCAGCAAGCCACGTAAGCTGAACAACCAGAGGTGGGGCCCCTTTAAGAACATCATCCACGTGTAACCACAACAATTTCCGCCACTCCTCCACGTAACGTGGGGCCCTCTCGAAATCAGCCATCCTGTACCCAGAAACAGCCTCAACAAAAACAGCTCCTTGGGCCCTGCAAACCATCTGTAAAGCCCCATCACGGGTCTGTTGAACGCGACCCGCAAGAGGGTAATACTGAATCAAAGCCCGACCCAAAGCAGACTTAATACGAGCGAGAAATTCCCTGCGGTGAAGTCCATGAGAAGGAGGGTAGACCAGCAGGTATTCAATGGTGAAACGAAGAAAGAGCTGAGAATCAAGGGTGGAAAGAGAAAGAACAGAATTTGGAGTGGGGTCTACAGGGGTGATTACTGTGGCCTCCTTTACTTGAACAAAATTACTTGCCATCATTGATTATCTTTCCTTGTTCTTGAATCTTATTATTTTTATTTTTTTTTTGGTAATATTTGATGTTCTTAAATCTTAAATATTTGTGGAATAATTTGTGAACATTGCAGTAGAACTTAGAAGAGAAGAGAAGAAGAGAGGGGAAGAATTAGAGGAGGAGGAGAGAGAATAAATAAATTATGTGTGTGTGTGTTGTGTCTGAGTTGTGTGATTTTGTACAGCTCAAAAATGCTTCTCTTACGATATTGGTTCCAAATTTTAGGTTAAATGATCAGAATTGAATTAAATGTTGTAGATATTGATGCTTAGTGGTTGTAATTCGAAAAGATAAATATTGAGATTGTAATTTGCAAAAAATTTATTATTCATTTTATAATGATTATATGTTTTTGGTAGATTGGCGTAAAATTAATAAACTTTTTAAAATTATGCGCAATTTAAAAGTTACGATATTTTTCTAATGGTTTTATATTGAACACTTAACATATATATAACGTAATTTAATATTGAGACTTGTAATTTTATAGGGTCGTGTGTGGTTAAGCATGTAGTCTGAACATCCCTTGTATTTTTGCATATTTTTCACTAATTTTAATTTAACATTTTTAAAATTATTGCCATCTCATTTTCCCCACTAATTTTATTGTAAAATGTTTTAATGTCTTATAATCTCTATATCTCTATTATCTACTTTATTATTACTCATCTAAAAGATTTTATATTTTTATACTCTATGTCTCATCCATTTAATATTATTTGTTAATTTAATCAGTCTTATTTATTTTACATTAAATTCATCCCAATAATTCACTCCTCTTAATAGTAGTTATTATCAATTAATTTTAAAATAAATAAAATTTCATTAAAATTTAATGCAGTTAGCTATTCTTTTGTGTATGTCGTGTTGTTTACAATATCATCAACAAATTTGTTAAAGATATTAGTAATGATATCAAATTTGTAAGGAAAAAAGGGTGACTATGTGTATATTCGTCAGAAAATCTTAGTAAATAACGGTTATTTGTGCCTTATGTGATAGGATTTAATACGGTGACAGTTTTGTTATTTTATTTATTTTTTCTTTTTGTAGTGATTTACAAATCAGTGATTGATTATGAATTTTTATATATTTAGTGCTTAGTGTTTTAAATGAATTCTATTAATTTTTTTGATGAAATTGAGAAAATAACAATTATCTTTCACGTCTTATTCATGTCTTAGGTTACTGATGAAATTGAAAAAATGAATTTTTATATATTTTTAGTTAAACCTCTCGGCGGATCAAACTAGGGATAGGAGTAGTTGGAGACGCCATATCCATGTCTTAGCTTACTGATGTCCTCTTAATTTACCTTTTAGTATCCTTAACCTCTTGTTTTTATCGTTTCCTTTTTATTAGTTCTTTGTTTTCTTTTGTAGTGGTCCTTCTTTTATTTTTATAGGCCTTTACGTTATTTTTCACGTAATATTACGTCTCTTTATCTTCCTCGAGCCGGTGGACTCCTTTAGCCACACTCTCCTTTATGGATACGAGTTACCGCCATCTTTCCCTTTTAGACCTTGATCTTAGTTTTTTATGGACAAAATATACTGGATATGATGATGATGAGAATTATTTACACAAAAGCTTCCCATATCTTTGAGAATTATGTGAGATTCAAAAGGTTGCTTTAATTGACGGTGGCAATTAGTGCATGAGGAAGAAAATATGAACAGTACAATACAAATTTTAGGCTTTTATTATCACCGTACTCAACAGGGTTTTGTCATAAAGATTATTTTCACGATCCCATTACCCTTCCATTATAAATATGTTAATTTATTTATATTATTTTGATAATTTATATGTTGAATTATATATATTTTTTTAAAAAAATTAAATTTTGTAAAAATATACGATTAAATGATTTAAACAAAATTCCACTTGACCATATCTTTTTATACATACTAGCGGTAATATATAAAATAAGTTTGAAAGAAATAATAGTGTTAGCAAGTAGTTCAGAACGGAAAAAGTGTTATCAAACTAGCATATAACACTGTAGATTTAGTATATATCAAAACATATATAAATATAAATTTTAAAGTATATTTATAATAAAATGTAGTAATAACATTAACTTTGTTAATTCTCTGATTTTCATAAATAAATTATTTTAGTTCGTTCCATGTAGTATGCTTAATTACATTTTGATATAATTTCACCTCTTCCTACTAAGTTCTATTTTCTTTATTATTTGAGTTTGCATAAAATGTTTAATCTATAATATAAGTATGATGAAGTATAAATTAAGCATCACTATTAATTATTAAATCCCATGTTTTCATCCCAAAGAAATAAAAATGAAGCAACATGTCAAATCTCAAAACATAAACTTTCAATTGATTTTACTTTATAAACCAGCAAGAGTAGACATTATCTAATGCTACATTGTCATTATATAATTGGCAACACTAATGCTTTATTTTGGGGAAAGAATTGTTTGGATCTTTATAAGATTTGGGTAAGATTCTCCTACTCATCTTAATCTTAGGGTGTCACTCTTGTTTTTATATTATTATTGAGGGGAATTGAAATAATTAACAAAAAATATTAGCTTTCTAATACACTATCATATTATTGGTATTGTTTGGATCCATTCCTTTATAATGTAGGCTCTATATACTTCATCTGATTTTTAATAGTGGCTAACAATTATTGTTCATTAACGATTTTATTTGACATATACTTTAATATTTATAATGTAAAATATAGTCA
Source organism: Amaranthus tricolor (assembly GCF_026212465.1). Classification (NCBI taxonomy): domain Eukaryota; kingdom Viridiplantae; phylum Streptophyta; class Magnoliopsida; order Caryophyllales; family Amaranthaceae; genus Amaranthus; species Amaranthus tricolor. Next base: position 17,118,253 of record NC_080063.1, on the reverse strand, counting down.
AGTGAAATCTTATTTGACACGTTTTAATACATATTTTCATAATATTAGCTTTTTTAATTTTTTATCCCATGAAACTTAAGAAATTAAAAATTAAAATTGTTTATTCGATAGCATTAAAATAAAAATACAGCAATCATTAAAAATTAAAATTGTGTGTGTGTTTGTGCTTATTTAAGCTCGTATTAGTATATTTTAGAGCTCGCTACATTTTAGTTTAGATTCAACTTAACTTATATCTTGTCCGTTAGTAATTTTAAGGTTAAACGAAAATTCACTTATTGATTAGAAAAAATTATACTTGGTAATTGGGTGAATTTAAAGGAAAATGATGGATCATCTCGATACATGAGAAGATATTAGGTTAATGCTCAAATTTGTTTTACTTATTATTTGTAAATAAAAAAAAATTCTTAGTGTCCTTTTACTCCTTTAAAACCTTCAGCAAATATACCAGAATCCTTTAAAATTGACTTGTCGGTGGTGGTCTAATTTATTTTTATTACCCTTTTTTTTTGGAGTAATGGATGTTTTTTCTGTCGCAAACCGTACCATAATAATGGTACATAAATATTGATCGAAGATTATTTGTGTTGAACCTGCAGATATATACATGAACAGTTATACTAATACTAAAATATGAACTTTTAATAAAAAAATAATATGAATTTTCTAGTGAAAGATACTCCTTTTATTTTTTTTTCCCATTTACTTTTTATACAGTTTTCAATGCAAATTTTAAATCTCTATATCTCTAAATACACATAATAAAAAAGTATTCATTAAGACAAATCTAACGAGATCTCACATGGATATAATTTATTGTCTAAATATTTGTTAAAAACATTAATTAAATTTCTTTCTTCCTAAGATGGAATATATCAAATGGATAGAACATTAGAGAACGGAGAGAGTATTGTTTTTAGAAGTCAATTAAAAGGATAGAAGAAGTAGAGGATATTACTTAGCTATTCATTCGGGTCATCAAGTCAATATTGGGTTAGGTGTTTCAGGTCGGTTTAAAATCGGATCTTGTATCCACAATGATTTTAATGTAATTTTAAAGAGCTAATCTCTTGAGAGGTCGCTTCTCAGTGAAACGACCTCAAATAAAGAGCTTATAGCTCATAATATGTATAAGGGGTCGTTTGGATTGAGAGTAAATATTTAAGGGGATAAAAAAGTCAAGCTAATGTAACAAAGGCACTTAGAGATGCAAATAAAGTTATTGAAATAATTTTGATAGAGATAAAATGAAAGTAAATTAGAAAAGATGAAAAAAAAATAGATTGATTTCCCTCATGTGGAGGTAAAAAATTCCCCCACTCTTCCCTAGGGTAAATTTATACCTAAAATAACGAAACTAATTGCTATTTTCTATATTTTTCATTACTTTCTAATAGATTCTTCCACCTCTCTAACAATCAAATTTCTTTAATTATCTACTTAGCTGATTTTATTTTCCTAATTTAACTTTTATTTAACCCTTAAATATTTACCTCAATTTATAGGACTCTTATGATAGATTATTTAACTTATACATAGTTTCGATAAGATATCGGTATAAGTCGGAGAGGGAATCAATAAAAAATCGTGCATTGATCTCGTATCAGGAATATGATGCCAAAGAAGTATAATTATTTTATTTTAAAATGAAAATTCATACATGAGATTGAGAGATTCATCCAAAACTTTGGAAGAAACTCTAGATATAGAGACATGAGTCATCCTATAAGTGGTATAAAGAGAGCTAAAAACTAGTATTATTAATTTATTTTTTTCCAGCTATCTTTAATTAGAAAATTGGACTTTTTATGTTGCAAAGAGGATTTGCGTTGATTCCACGGTGATGTTTGTTTTATAGGGTTACCTTGACAATTGACTATTAATTAAAGCTATTAGCCAATTTATTAGTTGGTTTGACCAACTGAAAGTATTAGTTTATTTACTATTTATTTAAGCTAGTTAAATTAAGTCATTTGTTAAGGAGATTATTAGTAAAAATTATTTGATGATTATTAGTTGTTTATTAGAGAAAAAGCATGTCAAAAAAAAGCTACTATAATTACTTTTTTGGTTTGAGTTGAAAGCTAGCTTAAAAGGCTTTCAGGGTACTTTTATATTGACTGGTTGACCAATTAAAAAGTCAAAAGGCAAATAAAAAAATAAATTTGACAACTATCTTTTTTTATTGGTTTTTGGCTTTTGTCTCTTTAGATGATTAAACAGTTCAAAATGGTATTTGGTAAGTATTTTTAAACTAGCTAAAAAATAAATTTTTAGTCAAAATAAAAAACCTGCTTATAATAGCTATTTTATTGGCTTTTGACAATCAACAATTAATTTACCAAATATTTCATTTACAACTAGCTTAAATTTTTAACCTAAACAAATTACTTATCGGACAATATTTTCAACTAATGAAATTAGCTTGGCTAATACGAATACTTGTAATGTCTCCTGAGAAAAGGAACGAAGTGATGATTGACGAGGAATGCAAAGCAAGACTTGAGTGCCTAATGCAGGCTTCTACCAAACAATCACATAATTTGGGTAAAAAGATTTTTTCCGTAGCTTGCACTTTATGTAGTATTGTTGTACAAAAAGAGCAATAAATTTGATGAAATTTTCATAATATTATGTCAGAATATTTATTTTAAATTTATTTGTTTTAAATTTATTACTCATTCTGTCCCAACATAAAAAAAAACTCTTTCTAGTGTTATATATATATATATATATATATATATATATATATATATATATATATATATATATATATATATATATATTTCCTCTTAAGTCTTAATATATTATTAGGATTAACAACAAATTTAAAAAAACAGAGGAGTACGTACATGGACATATTATATCAGTCTGTTTTGTATGAGACCGTCTAATTGCGATGCGAGTCCATACAGAATGTTCATTAGTAAAAGACATAAAAATTAATAAAATCTGAATTCACACATGTAAAAAAAATTTATTTTAATTAATTTGAGCCAACCCAATTGAAATCGATTCACACTAAAATGACTTTAATAAAGAATTAATGCATACTATAATACGCCCTTACCAATAAATGCTAGTTCTACAATTTTTAAAAATGTAACACCGACCTCCTATTACTTCTATGGCTATTCAAGACTTTGTACGTCAACCAAAACAGATAATTTGCTGACATCTTATTTTTTTTTTTATGATTAATGTATGTATTTTTATTTGTTCTTATGCTGGATCGAATATATATACAATCTTAAATATATTAATTTTTATATGAAAAAGGTACAAAATCCCTAACAATAATAGTGTATATATATATATATATATATATATATATATATATATATATATATATATATATATATATATATATATATATATATATATATATATATATATATATATATTAATTTTGCATAGTCTAACTAATTTTCTCATAATTAAAATTATATAGACTCGAGAATTAAGTCTTATCTTTGTTGAATCATGTATTAATTTTTCTAAAAAAGGTTTTAAAATTGATTTTTCTTTTTCTTAACTTATCGATTTATAATATAATAAATAAATTAAATTGGGCCACTAATATTTATGTAGGGATTAGTGTAACTTATCGATTTATAATATGTAGGGATTAGTGTAACCTTCTCCTTTATTAGTGCCACCAATATTTCAGATTTATCGAACACAACAAGTAGCATTCTAATCAAACACAAAGGAACAAGAAATAGGGAATATAATCAAGCACACGTTAAAAAAGAGGTCCCTTTGTCTTCATATGCTATCACTATTTTGATGCATGTGTTTGATTGCATGTTCATTCAACATGTTACCTAGACCTTTCTTTTTTACTACATGCATGTTTCATGGACATTATTATTAGTTATTATTATATATATACTAGTCTAAATTTTTGGAGACCGAGTGAAATAAGAAATTTAAATTAAGGTTTAAAAATTCAAATTTTAAACTACTTAAAGTTTTATTTTTTTTATTTTTACTATTAAATTTTAATTTTGTGATGTTTAAATTGTGCGCCCTTATATTATTTATTACAAATTAGTAAGACGAGCTTCTTTCAACCCTCAATCACTTTACCCCTAATAATAAATGTAGTTGTTTTTTTTTTTTTATAATAAATAAATCTTACAACAAACTCATATATCACCCATCTCATAAAATGTATATTTAGTAAATTGAGTCTTGATAGATAACTCTAAATACTTCAAAATAAAGAGAAATTATTACCATCATTTAAACATTATTATACAAAATAATCTACATCACATGTTAAGAGGAAATTTGGAAATATTATTATTTAGTAACAATAAATTACAAAGTCAAATCCAAAACGTTTGTCTTTCTAACATTGTAATTATATTATAGGCTAAAGATAAACATCACAATAGTATTTATACTCGATCCATATAGCATATAGAATCAATATTTGCCATGATTGTTCTTTTGAGATGGATATGCACGGATCTTTTGCATTGCATGCTAATTCTTGCATGCTCCCTACTTTCAATTTGCATATTTTAATTTGAACTATCCGATTTATTTTTAATATTATTTATACGTTTTAACTATTTTTAAATATGCTATGCATAAATCAATTCCTCTCAAATTATTAGCAAATTCTCATATGTCGCGAAAAACTAACTCATATATATAAATAATACAAATTGAAAATAATGAAAAAAAAATACTTTAAATCCTTAATATTTGTAATTTGTGCCACTTTCCAAATACTCATGTTTTGATAGAATTGCATTAAAGAGAAAAAAAAGGATTTTTAAAAAATGATAATAAATGAAGAGAAAGAATAAATTATGTAAATGAAATTAAAAGAGAGTTAAAATATATGAATGAGATTAAAAAATTAGTAGGCTATTATTTAAAAATAAATTTAATTCAAATTAAATAAAGCGGACTAAAATAAAAAATACTTCAAATTTAATGGGATATAGTGTGTATTTTTTACAACTTGAGTCTTTTAATAAGTCTCATTTAACCATCTTTCACACCTTTTCACAAAAGCAGGAGGCAGAAAAAGATTGACTCCACTTTGTTTTTATTTGATTAAGATTTTGGTACTGTGTTAGATTGGATTTGATTAGAGAGTTGTGATCGTCAAGAATATTAGTTTTGATTGGGTTGTACTAAATAGCTTTTTTTAAAAAAATATATACCCTTTCAACTTTTTCCATATATAATACAGATACTACTAGGAGTAATGTTGAAGATTTCTAAAATTTTCAAAGTATGGTAAAAAAAAAAAAAGGTTTTTAAGGGATGAATAAATTATCAAAAAATCATCATAAAATCAAGAGGGAACCAATATTTAAAATTAGAAAGGTCAAATAGATGATACTATCAAAATAATTATAGTTGAATGATTTAGTTATAGTTTAATGAGATACATTACCATCCTTTTAGTTTTATTCCTCTTACTTAGACTATTAAACTTTACTTGATTTTGTGATATTTAATGAATCATTATATTTTTTAGGTCGAAATATTGATCCGCTAAGAAGTTATTAGAACATGAATATAGCAGATATGTAAATATTAAGGTGAATATATGAGGATACAAAAATTGATAAAATTAGGATCCAGCAGCTGAGAAAGCGAATTAGGGGTTACTCCATTATAAAAAACTGGCATTAAACATTTTGATATGGTTTAGTCTTTTAGACATATGAAGAAAAAACTATCACAATGTTCATGCCTATGTGCATTGTAAATCTATGGAATATCCAAAGACATCCAATAAAAACTATTTATGTACTACAAAAATTATCTTATTTTTCTTTATTCGTCTTAATAAATTTATTTGAATCTATTTTTGATTATAATTCATATTCTTTTTTCTGATACCTTTTTCTTTATTTATTTTCTCATTAAAATATCTATAAAGCAAAGTTAATGAAAAAGACTAACTAACATAATTGGCAAATAGTTAAATTCTAAAACCCATTTTTTAAAGGAAAAAAAGATATTGGTTTTAAAAAAGTTGCAATAATGGTTAATACTTCATTGAGAAAACGACTAGAGAAGGGTAGGAGTTGGGGGAGTATCTAGATTCTAGATTTTAGGAGACTCCAATGTATGATTATGTAGCTTTAATACCAAAAGAGCCATTTCCTAGGATATGCTCTATGCTCTTTACTCTTTTACAGCAAGACAACAACTCATCACAAATAATAACCAATATATACTTCTAATTTAATTTTAATATGCTAAATTAATAGTATAAAACAACTTTTACAAGTATACAATTGATTCAAATGTAATAGAAATGTAAAACTAAAAATTGTATAATTTTTATCCTTGTCTTTTTAAATTTGTATCATTAAACTTAAAAAGGAATCTAATATTTTAATTCTATAGTGCAAACTTAAAGAGACGGAGAAAATATATATACTTTAAGGAAAATGATATTTCTATAAATCTTATAAGCATAGTTGTAAATAAGTATAAAATTCATTTCCTAAAAAAGAACTATATTGTGCAATCATGATATTTTTCACCAAATATTATAATACTTAGTATTTTTCACTAAATATTTTTACTTTTAACGTCTTATACGGCCCTAAGGGTTATACTCTCTCCGTCCCTTGACTTTTCCTCATATCTTAATTTTGTTTCTCTCGTTACTATTTTTGATATGATTCCACCTATAATACCCCACAAAAAACTGAATTTTATTTCTTTTTTATATTAAATCCTATACTCAGTTGATTAAAGAATATTATCGCACCTACAATACTCCACTAAAATACTCACTTTTTCATTTTTCTTAATCGTTATGTTATCTCTGTGGAGCAATATTAGGGGTTGGAAGAGTATATATCATTATCCTAATTTAAATTGATGAGAAATTAAATTGAGCTCAAAATTAATAGGTAGAGGAAATTCAACCCAACCTTTTGGGCTGAATTTAATGCTGATCCAGCTTAAATGAATTGTTTAAAAACAATGGGTTTAGTTGGGCTGACCCAATCCACATAATTGAGCTTGAAAACTTTAACCATTTTAATTAGAAATCTGCCCCTACACGTAAGAGTTATTTTGGTTTGAAGGTACTAATTAAGTAATTAAATTGCTAATGTATTTGAATTAAGGTTGACAAAATTGAAATCGTACTTTAAATTTTGTAGATTTAAATTGCTAATCGAAAGTAGCTTTCAAAATCAAATTATATAATTGACTAATACTATAAATTTAGTAGAATTAATTTACAGATTTAAAAAATTATAGATGTTTGGAAGCTTTTTGAATGTAAAAATTTACTTAGATTTATTAATAATACATCAAAAATATTGCAATACTTAACATAATACCTTTGTCATGTTAAGGCGAGTTAGAAGTTTTGATACTACATTTAAATAAAACAATTAAGTTAAAAGCTAGTTTTATGAAAGACCGTCTTTCGGTGAGATGACCTTAAAAAAATCCATATACTCGTTATGTGTATGAGATGGACTATTTAACACAAATGTAAGACGCGTCTCTCGGTAACACTAAGACCATGAACATACAACAATTTGTGATCAAATTATGGTATTCATGCCTTTTGAAGTGTTCAAGCACATCTCATGTGATTATAGCTCAATTAGACAATTATATCATTAGGAGAGGAGGGAAAATTCAGTCAATGTTGAAATATGCCATTCTCATCAATGCTTTACTTCCAAAACGAAAGATGCAACGTTTGTATATGATTTAATTCGATTATTATATTTTTCCGTGCTATATATAAATATATTATACATTTTAGTATGTTGATAAATTTGTAATTAAATAACTCAAATTATAATCTAAATAGGTTCAATTTCATCTTCAAAGGTGGATTATCCTCTTGTTCAAATGAAGTGGTCAAATTTCTTTAGTGTGGGAAATGACATGAAGATCTATAGTCCACTAATAGATTTAAATCTGATAGAATATAATACTCATAACATATTATGAGGCTATGTTAGAGTCACCTTAAACTTTTGGTTGAATAGGTCAATGACATGGTATCAGAAGCCAACGTGACAAGAGGTTACGAGTTGAATCTCAACCATCCCTCATTTGAAGTGGAATATTTAGCGCCAGGTATGAGGAGGGCATCTGGGCCTATGCTGCATCCACACTTCTAGGCCAATGAGCTCTCGTGTGAGGGGGCGTGTTAGAGTATATAACATATCATGGGCCTCAACCATCAGCTTAAACTTTTTGTTAAGTTGGTTCCCTTGACAGGTTACAATCACAAACTTAAATTTTTGATTGAATTGTTTTTTGACATTGAAATTAATGGCCAAAGTGACGGAAGATTATGAGCTTAAATCTCATGCTCTCGTCATTTCAGTGAATTGTTTAGTGTTAAGTATGAAAAAAATCATATATTATATCAACTTACAGTCTGAAAAATTTTATATCGAAACGTGACAAAAAACACATAAATTATGAGTTATAACCATCAGCCTTAAACTCTCAATTGATGAATTAGTCTTTTAACGTTATCATCGGCCTATATCAATTTTTTGTGGTGATAACTTTTAGGGATGATAAGGTGGCTAGTTAAGAGTGCGACTCGTAGTTAGGCACAGGAAGTATATATGTTAGTATTGTCATAGTCATTACAGTTTTCTAATTTCTAATATAGAAGTATCAATTTTGATACAGTTTTCAAAGTGTAAGGTTCATGTATGTTCTCACTTATAAAAGAAGACTTGGGAAAATGATGGGGATAGTGCATTTAAGTTGCCCCATAGTCATCAGTCGCTTTAAATTTGCTACTGAAAATGACTTTTGAGTAACAAATTTAAAAAGATATGAGCTACTTTTATGAGAGACTGTATCTCGGTGAGACAACCTTAAAATAAGGAGTTAATAAGCAAAATAACTATATTAGTTGGGCTACTCATATATAAAAAACGTCTCATAAAAAAATCGTCTCACATAGAAAATTATGTTTTACTCCAATTTCTCATTCAAACTAAATCTCCTATTTTTTTAGGGTCATTTGTGCTGGTAAAGGTTGCTGCAAATGCTGATTTGCTACTTACACATCCTTCTCAGGCATATACTTTACTATATGTTATGGTATTACCTTTGTGGTAGCTTTTCCATTTATGTATGTGTCAAAGCGTGTAATTTGAGATTTGATATATTTTGATTATAGACAAAGTGTTACATGATTAGGGGTGTTAATGGGTGGGTCCTATTTTGAGCCCTTATTCGACCCGTTTTTAGAAGAGTTTTGTAAGGGTTGGGCCGAAAACCAGTCAAATCGAAAAATGGGCTATATATAATTAAAATGAAACGGGCTATAAAAGGGCTCAATAAGGGACGAAAATGGGCCTTTGTAAATAGCATAATCAATGAATAATTTGAATATTATAAATGACAATGTCAATGAAATTATTAATATTTTTTCATTTTAATAATTATAAATGATAATTTAATTGTTATAAATTGATAAATGGGAATTAAAATAATTATCAGTAGTAAAAATGGGTCAGACCGGGCTTTGCAAGCCCCAACCGTTTTAAGTCTATATTAATTTTAAAGGGCCTTTGTCCGGCTCGGACCATATTTACTTAAGTCCGGTCCGACCGTTATTCGGCCCATTAAATACTACTTCATAGATTTTTCTTAATTTTTCTGACAAATGTTAGTGAGGCAAAATTGGCGAGACAATGAGAGTATTATCATCATCATACTCAGTGTATCTTTCTCATAAAAAACTATAATTATAATCTTGAACACCATAGGTTAAAATGTAGAAAAGTTTTAAGCTAGACATTGGATATACTTCAATTAGGCACCTTTAGTATCGCTTCCACATGTTTTAAAACTCTCTAACAGTATGGATCCTCAAGGGCCCAAGGCCATGGGCCAATGACTATTGTTATCCATTGTGGTAGCTCCTTTGGTTATGATTTTACATTGTGTAGTCATTTAGGCAACTTGTATATTTTGGTTCAATTTCTTTGACAATGTCAGCGGTTTTAAGTTAGAAAAAACAAAAAAAAATTTGTATCCAAATTCATTCATTTATAGAGTTTGTGACTTAAGGTTCCACGACCCATTTAATCAATTCAATGTCAAATCATATTGAAATAATTTTTTTTTGAATCCCAATTTAGTTCGATAGATGTTTCATTCAAAGCCCATTATTATAAAATAAACTTTCTTCCCCAATAAAAATCATATAGATTTTATCAACATTCTACAACATTCAAGAATTTGTAGAATATTTTAAAACTATTTCTTTTATTATATTAAAATAAGACATTCAATTACAATGTTATTATTATTGTTTAACAGAAAAAATTAAAATAAAATAAAAAAGATGAAGAGAGTACGAGTATATATATACCATTTTCATGCTCAAAATTACAATAAACATTAATAGTCAATTACGCTCATTTTTGGTCAGTCTTTTATCGTTTCCAAACTATGATTATAGTGACAATAAGTATAATGTATTGAATATGAATATAATGATGAGGATTGATGAGTCAACATACTTATAAGTATAACTAGTATACTATTCTTTAATAAATGATGGTTTTTCTTTTTTGATGAAAATAAAAGAATCCTAAAATTTTTTTTAGCTTAATTTGTGGTGAATTAGGGTGAACAAAACACATAAATATCACATCAAATAAGAAATGTACAAGATAGTTTTGCCATACACAAATGTAAAGGTTAAATTGCATTTTCAGGACACTAAATATTAATGCCTTGTCCCCTACTCATTTTTATTACTTAAGAGAGCGATATTGCAATATGTGAGTTATATATTTTACCTTTTAAACTTAAAATTTTAATTTCATTTCCCACTATCAAACAATTTGTTTCTTAAATTATAAGGTTATGGAGTATTAATGTATTATACTAGACCCCATCATATATATTTATAAAAAAATCTTTATCAGTCTACATAATAGTCAAATAATTAGTTTAATATATTATTTCAATTTTTAAATTGTTAAAATGTTCGTTATTAATGATAAATCAGATTTAACCTATTTTACTTCTTCTATATCAAAATAAGAATACAAATACATTTACAATTGAAATTTAATCTAGATGGGATCGTAAATAGATATAGAGATGATATATATAATGATTTTGTTGTAGAAATTAAAATTAAAATTAAAATCACCCATATTAATTCTTTCATATACACAATTTAAAGGATACATAATTATTGGTATTAACATAGCTAAAGGTCCTTTTAAACATATTATTTCTTTGTCTTCTAAAATAACCATCTTTTCCGAGTTTAAAACTTAGGAATTAAAATTAAAAAAAATAAAGATAAAGATTAATTAGATGATCATAAAGGAAGTAGATCAGGAACTAGACCAAAGTCATTAATTACATGATCACTTTGGCTAAACTGATCTGAACTTATTAAATACTCTTCCTTGCATAAATTGATATGATTATTATTAACATTATTATGTTGATCTCCTAAACCAAATAAATCATTCTCACTAATATTATAATTAAAAGTATTATTATTACTATAATTATCAGCACATAAGCAGCTAGCAGCTTTGTATTGAGCCAAGCGAGCTCGAGCCACGGATAAGTCGTGCTCGAGCTGAAACATTTGTGTTTGTAAAAGCGCAATTGCGCCTAAGCAACCATATACCGGGTCTTGGAGCCGAGCCTCGGCTTCAAATAATAAAGAATTAACAGTCTCCTCACGGTGTTCTTCAGGGACTTCATTCAGGATCTTGCTTACATTGCTGGCTCCGAATACTTTATGAACATTGGCGAATTTTCGAGGCTCGTTGGCTCGAAAATAAGGTGCGAAGATGCAGCTTGGGCTGCATCTTCGCTTGAGTAGCTTGCAAGCTGCGCAAGATGAGCTTGATCTTGGCTCGTTATTATAGCACTTCTTCATGTTGGCTATTCTTCATTCAACGTAGAAAAATTGATCAAGAAAAAGACATAAGTTTTTGTGCGTGTGCGTGTGCGTGGAACGTTTTATGTTTTAGGTCCTAGGCTTATCTTTCATATTGCAGTGCTCTATTTATACGTGATTGTAGGTATAGGTCACTTTAGATTATGGCAAAGGTTAATTGATTAAAAACTGTATTACTATTTTTTATTTAATTTATTAGTTCTATTTAGTTTTTTATATTTATAGAGACAACATTTTAATTTTTAATATTTCTGATTGTTCTTAATTAAAAATTATAAAAAGTTAATATTAATGATCCTTGTATTAAAACGAATCAAACAAGATCCCACATGATTATGTTTTAGCTTATAAATTAAGAATAAACTACAAAATAAATGAGATTAATGGGTAGAATAGGAGGGAGTAATATTCAATAGTGTGGCGTATAAATGTGTAATCAATCATAAAAATCGTATTGTGTTGTTGGACCACTTATATGTTTTTGTCAGCGTGGCAAATTGTATTGTTTCAAGTCGTGTCGTGAAAAATTTTATGTCGTATCGTGCCGTGCATCACCTTCCAAATATAAATACCATAGAAATCTTATTGTGCATATCATAACTCGTGCCAATTGAAGTTGTGCGTTGAATAATGTTGAGTTGTGTCTTGTCGTGTATTGAAAACGTGTTTAAGAGGTTTGTGTGCCTGTCCACCTACTTCCATCTTTACATATACATGTAAAGATAAATAGTTATCGAGTACATACTAGTATTCTAAATTTGTCATTTTCTGAGTATTACTATTTTAATTTTCTTTTCTTTTGATGGAGTGAAGGAAGGCTTAATGGACACAAAACAATGAATCCCATTGGTGAAAAAGATAATAAAACGACAAATGTTGATGGCTTTATTGCTCCATATCATTCGATCATACCCTTGGAAATTTGGGAATTGTTCATCTAGTCCTTTCTAAAGGCCCCCAAGGAGGGAGAGTGAAATGGTATTAGACTATTAGTAATTACTAATTACTCAGTATAGTGATAAGGAAAATTAATTCTAGTCTAAATCAAAGCGAGTCCCCACATCCGTTTGATTGTTTGATTTAGTATGTTCATTGTATATGTGAATATGTGATTGCATTGTATTGGTTCATTACTTTTGAGTTTTGACTCTTTCATATAGAAGTTTTCTGAACACCGGATTAACTATGTTTTATGTATAGAAACAGTTCACACGGTAATGAATTTTCTTAGAAATGTTCTATAATTAAAAGATTAAATTTTTTTCTTGACAAATTCTCAAATTTGTCGATCTCAAACCATATCTATTGAGTTGGCACAATGTAAATTTTGAGTTCCGATGTGATCGCTTAATAATTTTAAATAATCACTTACAATCTTAAAATGATTAATTATAACCTTAGAATTATATCCTACAACCTTAAAGTAATCACTTACGATCTTAAAGCAATCAATTAAAATTAGTAATTATATGAAATAGTCTTATAGTGAGATAATCTCATATAATAGTCGGTGATTTCTCTTAGTTAGACTCTCCGAGGCTTATGCTTGAAGCATTAAAAATAGAGGCAATACTAATTAATCAATTGTGAGATTGAAGATAGAGCCAATCCTATCAATTAAAGTGATCATATAATCGTTAACTTCATCCTAATTTCATTTATATAATAAACATATAAATAGTTAACTGAAAGCTGAAATCAACAAGGCCCATTAGCTCAGTTGGTTAGAGCGTGGTGCTAATAACGCCAAGGTCGCAGGTTCGAGCCCTGCATGGGCCAATTTTTTGTGTACTTAATTTTTTGGTCCCTAGTGCCTACCTAGTGCCTAGTGAAAAAGGAATAGGATGCACATTTGAACAATTGAACCCCTGTTATTTTGTCTCATGGAGGAAATAGGAATTAGACAAGATTGTTCATTAAAAAAGGAAGTTGATAACACTCATTTGATTTAAAGAAAGAAATGACACTACTTGAAAAGTGCATTATTTCTTAGGCCTTTTTGCTTTGATTTGAAACCTTGCACTATGTAAAAGCAAAGGTCTCTAGTTACCTAGGGTTTTAGGTACTTACATGCCCTACTCCTACTTTGATTTTTAGTTCTCTTATGTTGATGATGAGTGTTGGATGCAATTTTAGAAAATAAAGTGGAGAAACTTTTGCCTTCTTTTATGTCTTTAAATCGAAAAAAGAGCGAGTTTTAAGAGAAGTATAATAAGTTGTGATATTTTGTTATTTAGTGTAATAAATATAATATTAAATAAAGAGAGAAAATAAATTATTGAATAACGTTAAAAGATACAGTTTTAGTGTATAGATGAGATTAAAAAAATGTTTAAGTTTATCTCCAAATAAGGAAATAATACAAATTGAGTTGGACAATTTATAAACAATTAATGGAAATAATACTTATTGGGCGCAGGTATCAGTTGGGGGGTTTCTTGACTGCGCGCATCTCTTTTTACTCTCTCCTTGGGGAAATGTATATGATTTGTCCGCATCTTTCAGAAAAAAACAAAACCCCCCATCCGGACTCTGCCTTATTCGAAACGCTGAAAGTGTTCTTTATCTTTACCTTTTTAATTCAAATTAATAAAAAGATAAAAATAAGATTTGAAAACAGCAGTAGAATTCAAAATCTAGTATATGAATTCCTAAATCTATGAGCTAGATCATAATGGATTAAAAACCTTTCCGTTTTAATACATGGATATCAATGTATTTTCTTTTTTCAGTTGTGATTTTGCATAAATTGATTAAAATTAGTTTTTTAACAATTTAGCAAACCAATTTTGGTTTATTTTGGGTGATTAGTGAGAATGTTGTTTTAATTTTTAAAAAAATGTTTTATTCTAACATTACTTTGTGTTGAAAGTAGCAACTAATGCTTAGAAATTATTTTCATCAATTACTGCCCATTATTTGTAAGATTCTTACTCATATTTGAAATAATATATTATTTTAGTTAAACACAACATACATTTAACAATAATTTAGAATGCTTGTTTTTTCTGAATTCTTTCTATATTATTATTTTCACAACAATTAACCAATAAACTCATGTAATGCTGACGCACCATTAATTGGTATGGAACAAACGAATAAATAAATTAAAATATTAAGGTTGAAAGAACTGTTTTTGAGATTTTGATAAGCTTAGGGCCGGTGAATCTAATTATTATTAGTTTCAAAATGATGTAAATAAATTAAAATATTAGGGCATTATCAGTACCCAAAAGTAAGAAATTAAACATATTATTCTTAAACAAATTAATTTATATCAAAAACACAAATTCTTGCGAGAGATGGTTTTTTTGTGAGACCATCTCTAATTGGGCCGGCTCATCATATATTTTTTAAAATATTATAAGTAGGTATTAAGAATAATGTAAGTAGACATTTAGGATATTGAAAGTAGGCATTATAAATACGGTAAGTAGGCATTAATTTTTAATAGGTTGGATTTGAGACTAAAATAATAGTTATTAATATACATTGATTTCCCTAAGATGCACATAACAATTCTTGAGTATTATTAAATGAAATATTGTTAATAGTTTTTCTGAAGTTGTAATTTATAAATAATAGCTTGTAGTAAATATCAATATATTCTGACTTGTTTTATTCATTCATACTCCATAATCTATATGTTAGCATAGAGTGATCGTGGTTTTAGCCCTATACTAAATACGATTCCAAAATCAAATACGACAATAAAATTACAATAAACTATGCGTTTTTTGAATTAGTAGCAAAAAAAAATAAGAATTTTTTTAAGCAAAAGGTGGACTATTAACAATAATTAAGAGGGACTAAAATCCGTTGATGAAATTAAAAAAGATTTATAATATACAAATGAGATTAAAGAAAATGATAAGTCTTTGATAAAAATAATACAAAATAAGTTGAACAGATAAAAATAATATATGATAATAAATAAGCGAGACGAAAACAGTAAATTCCATTTGTGAGCTTGAAAGATCAAGCATGATGGGTGGAGACTGGAAATGAAAGCGCATTAAGTGGTGCAAATTAGAAGCAATTAGTAGTAAATATTGGATCATCATTTCTAATGAACTATGTTTGTCTCTTCCTAACTAAATTCTTTCTTGATAATTACATTCGTCTTAGTGCTATGATTTTACAAATACTGACATGATAAAACAACAAATTTAATTAATCTAAACGAATTATCCCAAAATGAAAGTGCATTATTGAAGATTTTCCATAAGTTCTTTTAAAATTGCTACTGATTGAGGTTGTTTTCTTTTAGTGTGTCATTAACAGTACTAATAATATCATTCCTAGTTAGTACATTAGAAGTTCAATCTCATTCTCGACTTACTAATATGTTCACTCCGTTCATCAATCGCAAAAGTTGTGTTATCATACAAGTTGATGCACACACAGAAATCTTATGAACCTTTAGCACATAAATTGTTACATTGAAGTTCTACAATTGAGACGTGAATTTAGTACGCCTTATTCTCTTGTTCTTTCATAACGAATCTTTCAAATGTTTCATGTGCGTCTCTTCTAACCATAGCAGACATCCATTTGCTTGAAAACTTGATCATATACAATCGTTTTAGCAACCAAAAACTTATGGTTGTCGTTCTTGCAACCGGAGCAGCATGTCAAGGCACTCGGGTCTCATCTCTTGTCTAAACCCTTGTGCCACTAACCAAACTTTCAACACTTTATTTAGTTCCACCATCTTTCATTTTAGTTTCGACTGTAAATATATTTGTATCTCATTGGTTTATAACTTACACTATGTTTGGATAGTAAATTAGGAGAAAGGAAAGAAATGAAAAGAAAAGGGAGGGAAGGAAGGGGAAGGGGAAGAAAGGAGAGGGATAAGAAGGGAAAGTGTATCTTATTTGTTTAGAAGGAAAGAAAAAAGTATGAAAAATGAGTGTTTTTATTCCAAATCTTTCCACCTTATGAGAGACTATTTTTTAAAAAAAACTTATCCATGTTTTGCTTTCAAATTCCTCCCTTCTTTTTTTGTTATTCAAATAAGAGATTCTCCATCCTTCTAAATTCCTCCTCTTTTTTTCCCTTCATTTCTCTCTATCCAAACATAGTGCTGGTTAATCCAAAACCCGGGTATGCTATTCAATAACAAAACTAAATAATTCTTTTGTTCTTTTTTGACCATTTTACTTTTGTATACATTTCAAAGAAAATAGAGAGTAGGATTTTATCTTCAATACATCCCTCAGAAATCAAATTGAATTTCTCTCTTTTACAATCGACAAACAAAAGAGAACGAGGAAGTAGATTTTTCAGTGGTCTACAAAACTATAAAGACTCAATCCAAACCCCCTGATCCAAACATCACAGATAATTCAAAAAAGCAGAAAAGATAGCACGAAACAAAAATAAGCAAATACTCTCCTTGACCTAAAATACGAGAGTACAAAATGAATGTCTCAAATATTCTACAAAATTTAAGCTGGGAATCCACAGAAGGGTTAAGTGATGTTCCCAGAAAGAAGGGAAAATAATACGAAAACACGATTAAAGAGCGATATAACTGTAAATTATCATCCCATAAATAATCAATCATTCAGTGAACATGTAGCCCAAATTGAAACTTTACTACTTGGGCAGACAAAAAACAGCTCTCTCCCTAAGAACACAAGTGAATGACAAACCTGTGGTCATCATATAAGATCAGCGACGTTTGCAGGGAGCTCCTCGACCACCACATTGTAGAATTTCTGGATATCGTAAAGCATCTTCTCGTCATCACGGGTGACAAAGTTGATTGAAACACCCTTTCTTCCAAATCGACCACTACGTCCTATCCTGTGCAAATAGTTCTCCGGTTGGGTAGGCAGATCGTAGTTAATGACCAGTGATACTTGCTGCACGTCGATACCACGAGCAAGGAGGTCAGTGGTGATGAGGACACGGGATGACCCAGATCGGAATTCACGCATAATGATGTCCCTGGTGTTCTGGTCCATGTCACCATGTGTGGCTGATACGGTGTGATCACGGCTTCTCATTTGATCGGTCAACCAGTCGACCTTCCTCCTTGTGTTCACAAAGATCACACTTTGGGTGATTGCCAAGGTTTCGTAAAGGTCACAAAGAGTGTCAAGCTTCCACTCTTCCTTGTCAACGTTCACGTAGAATTGCTTAATACCCTCAAGGGTGAGCTCATCTCGTTTCACAAGAATTCTCACTGGCTTATTCATGAACTTTCTGGTAATCTCAAGGGCCTCAGGGGGCATTGTCGCAGAAAATACTCCAACTTGGATTTTTGGTGGTAGTAGTTGGAAAATGTCATAAATCTGTAAAAGCATAAGAAATTAATCCTGCGAATCAGACTAATAAGATTAGTATTGACATAAATGAAAACTCGAGCATGTCAAGCCACACCAACATAACATGCTACTCGTTACCTCACCATATAGTATCTATTATTCTTGTACAAGTATAATGAGGGTTCATAGAACTCCGACCAATTTGTTCCTGCCTCACATGTCAGAACTCGACCACAAACTAAAATCGCAATACCAGTAAATAAACCTCACTATAATAGCCTCCAATGAAAATTAGTAACAAGCAAACACAGGCACAGGCAGCACTAAAAATACCAACATAGTTTACATGAACATATCACTTTCTGAGCTATCATTCAACACACAAAGTTCCCAGTCCCTCTTAGTCTAATGTTTCAATTCCGGACAATCAAACTAAACAAAATGGGAGTAGCGGTAAAAAAGGATGGATAAATTTTTCTTTCAAGTACTGAAAGCTATTGGTATCAGATACAGTAATATCAGATTCAGGGACGATTAAGAACAATAAGATATACCGATTCAGAGTTCAAAACTTTTTTTCCAGTAATGGCAAAATGCCAATTAAAAGGCATAAATTAAAAAAAGATTTGTGGTTCAACGTAGCAGTAAGCAACAAACTTGAAGGCACTGATGTATAGCATACTTGTCGGTAAACAATTAATTATAAGAGTCGGGGTTTTAATCTTTTAAAACACAGTAGGCATGAAAGTAGTAACTGTATAAATGAAGTTCTGGATAACAAACACACATAAGATGCCACAACTTTGAGTGAAGGGAAAAAGTTGCAATATTGTCCAAAGACTAAATCATAACTTCAAAAAGTCATGTAAGCCAATTCCAGAACTTGCATATAAATGTGTACCATACCTGATCCTTGAAACCTCTAGAAAGCATCTCATCAGCCTCATCAAGAACAAACATTTTGATATTATTAGCACGAAGAGATTGTCTACGCAACATGTCAAAAACACGTCCAGGGGTACCAACAACGACGTGAACTCCTGAAGCAAGGATTTTTTGATCCTCACGAACGCTTGTTCCTCCAACACAAGCATGAACCTTAACATTCAAGTAATCACCGAGGGCTCGCATAACCTTCTCGATTTGTTGAGCAAGCTCCCTGGTTGGAGCAAGAACAAGAGCTTGGCAATCAATCAATTCATAGTCCAACTGCTGCAGGATACCCGAACAAAATGTGGCAGTCTTTCCAGTACCAGATTGAGCTTGCTGAATCACATCAAGACCCTTGCAAAAAGGAACAATTCCCCTTTGTTGAATGGCAGAGGGTTTCTCAAAACCTAACAAAAAAAGAATAAAATGAACTTAAGAATTAAGATAGATACACACAAAGAATACATGAATAAAAACACCAAATGCTTGAACTTACCATAGGCATAGATTCCTCTGAGAAGGTTCTCATCTAAACCCATTTTATCAAAGCTATCGTGAACTTCATCATACGAGGTGAAAAAATCATTTCCTTCCTCAGATAGTCTACATCAACGCATTCAAACCTTTCAATAACTATTAAAAATCCTCTATATTCAAGGATCGACTTCTATATGATAATAATACTCGAGTAATTCCAAGTTAAGGGATACTAAAACTTACAATTCAGACATTTTGTTGTCATAATGACGAGCATCAAACTGTGATCCTTCAGGTGCGAGTCCAGCCATAACTACATTGATCAAATAATACTTACACTCCATAAAATCACACAGTAAACTCACTCAAACAAAACATTGCTCAACAATCCCAATCAAGATAATTTTGAAAAGAAACATTACTCCCCAAAATCCAAACTCTTGCCTAGGCGAGAGTCACTCGACATTGCGTAATAGCATGTTTTTTGTTTCTCTACAAACCCAGCCTAGACAAGAGCCACACGCCATTTAGTTATAGCATGTGTACTTGTTTGAATGTTATTAATCTTCAAACAATGAAACATCTTCCAGCTAACCGTATATTGCAATCAAACAATCAAAAAACCTCTGATTAACCTCCAAAAATACCAATATAAACGATATCCAAAATCAATATGTCAATAAAATAATCCGACACAGTTAAATCCTCAAATTACACAATTTATTCACTCAAATCTTACTAGCTAACCATATATTGCATAAATACAAGCAACAAAAGCATCGACAAGAACAAGTATATTACAGGTTCATTTCGAAAACATTACAAGTTTGAACCAAAATCCACCAAAAACAAGACATAAACTTTCCGTTTTGATTAATTTACAGATGCGATTCATTAACTCAACAAATTTAGAGCAACAATTAAGAACTGTATCAGAATAGAACTTTCTGAACATGGTAATACAAAAAAAAAACCCAAAAGTATCAAACATCAAGAACATCAATAAAGATCGAAACACTTTCAACAGAAAAACACAATACAGCCCAAAATTTTCCAATTGTTTTACATAAAACATCGATTAAAATCAAATTTTAGACCAAACCAGATTTCAAAACAAAGAAAATTATACTTGTATAGATGTATGAATCAGTGAAGTGAAGAACAGAAACTTACTTGGGATCTGAAAGGAGAGAAAAGCTTATAGGTCTAAGAGAGTATTTGATGCAAAGAGAAACAATAGCTGCTATCCCAGCCGTATTTATATTAGGGTTTTTACAATCTTAAAGATCTGGAGCATTTATTGGACATGGGCAGGGCCCTACTTCGGTCCATGACCCGACCGAGTTTGCTATATACTCTGCAGAGTTCGATATCTGATTGGGCTTTTGATTGGTCTTTTATTATCGGATACTTTCATTTGGTCTTTTATTATCGGTTACTTTCATGTGAGACGGCCTTAGCCGTGCAACCGACCTTGACCCAATAATTTTTTAGAATATTCTAACATATTAATTTTAAGACTTAAAAGAACAATTTCAAAACTTAAAAATTCAATTTTAAGACTTAAAAGGCCAATTTCAAAGTTTTTAATATCAACTTTAATGTTTGAGTTATCCTACTTTTATAGTTGAAATGAGAATTTTAAGTCTTAACAATTAGTCGTTTAAGTCTTAAAATTGATTTTTAAAGTATTAAAGTTTACCTTTTAAGTCTTAAAACCGTCAAATTTCATGACTTAAAATGTCAATTTTAAATCCTTGAAATTGGTGTTTTTGGACTTCAAATTGGTCTTTTCACTCTTAAAAATTGACATTTTAATTTGTAAAATTGGTAAAAAATATATACAATTGGACCGACCCAATAAAACGCGTCTCACAAGTGAGACGGTCTCACCCAAGTTTTTGTGTTTTATTATAGAGTAGCTCAATGTCCAAAAAGAATAAAACTACACAAATTTACGTTTAAGACGTCTTATTTTGAGCACTAAGACGGTTGTATGGTGATATCATTTATATTGGGCTGAATTAATATATATTTTTTGTCTTAAAGTGACCACTTACAATTTTAAAATAATCACTTTTTATAGTCTTAGAGTAATTACTTATAACATTAAAACGATTACTTATGATCTTAAAGCAATCAATTAAAGAAATGGGCTAATTATATGTGTCCATCTCATGGTGAGACGGTCTCATACAAGATAGATTGTGCAAAATATTGGTTGAAATATAGACTTTTATATTTATACTTAAAATAATTGCAAAAACTCACAGAGAAAAGACTGTTTAAGTATGAGACGAGTAATAATGGGCTGGCCTAAACTCAAAAATTTTTATAAAAAAATTCAATTTCAACTTAAAGTTATCATTTCTGACATTAAAATGAGTAATTTCAACTTAAAGTGAATCTTAAATAGATCAATTAAAATAAAATATTTTAATTTTACCTAAAAGTGATCGATTTCTATGTACTATAGTTTATAACCTTAAACTGATTAATTATTTTAAGGTCTTCAATTTCGACGTTAAAATGATGAATTCAAACCTTAAAGTGATCAATTAATTATAAAATGATGTGATCACTTATAACATTTACAAGAAATCAATTTTGACCTTAAATGTATCAATTATGACCTTTAATCAATTATTGATCATGTATTGTAAAAATTTATAATTGGGCTGATTAGGCTATTTGGTCTCACATAAGGTATCTCTTGCATTACCTACTTTAAAATAATTACTTTTGATTGGTTAATGTTTAATATGACATTTTGAATGTTAAAGAGCATGGTTGACAAATGGTTGTAAATTGGAGTTGTTGGCTAAAATTTTGTTTAAGCCAACTGTTATAGAGATATTTGATTAAATTTATTCTTTGGTTGTTGGCTATTTATTAGAGCAACAGTTGCCATCAAACCAAAAGTTAATAAAAATATTACTATGAGTAGGTTTCTTTTATTTTTTATTTTATTTTATTTTTTTTTTGCCTGAAAGTGAACTTTTTGACTTGTATAAAAGTCTAAATATTTTTTAGTTGTTTGATGAACTGAAAAGATAAAAGCTAACCAAAAGGCTAACAAAAAAGCTAATTGTCAGTTACCATCAAAATCGACAGTCAATACTCTTGTGATGTATCCTCTCTTAATATAACAAATTCAAAAATAAAAATCTTATATTTTCATATTTTGATTAAAAATTAATAATTATTTTTAAATAATCACTAATAATCTCAACCCTAATATTAAAACTTCATAAATTTAAATTGCCTTAAATCTTTATAAAAGTACCTCTTAGAAGAGATAAGTATTTACACAAAGATCAATTTTTACATCTACATAAGAATCAAAATTAACTCATTTCCGCATCACTTTGACTATCACATTTATTATACCCGCCCAAAATCATTCCCAAAATCATTGCAATCAATAATTCATCATTATATATATAAGCCAGTCATAACTGACTCATTAATCCAAATTGAGCATTACACGACCCAAAACAACCTACATATAAAATCAAATATGATTGTTGGTATATATTTATATACAATCCTTCTTGTATGAGACCATCTTACTGTGAGACGAGTTCATACAAAATATCTATTATATTAAAAGTTTCTATTATTGGATATTTCACCTAAGTATAGGGCACGTCTTACATTGAGACTGTTTTATACAAGGATTTGTGATATTTATATATACATAAAACCAAAATCAATCAGATTCAAGATATCGTATTCGAAACTCAACCAAGCACTCAAATGGAGACATCTAAATCCGATTTATATACACAATACATGCACATCTAAAACAAGGTACCCATTTCAGCCACCACAACCGCCGCCACAAGTAGTAATTGTAGAACGACCAGCCGTTCCTACAATTTTCAACATCACCACGAGTCTCAGTACTATTGATTTTACAGCAAATGCATCCTAGAATACAAAAACAAAGGTATACAGAAGCTACGGCGCCAAACGCAACAAGCACCCCAAAACCAAAAGGGCTCATTTTTTTCGACTTTTGAATTTTGTGGCTTGTGCTATATCATTATTCATTATATATACTGTTGTAGCAGCTGATCATGTGCTAATAAAACTTGGTCAAGTCAAGTGTTTTTTGATGAATTTTCTTCGTGAATTCTTGTAAGAAGATGATCGTCGCCCTTCATTGATTTGGCTATCAGTATTAATGTACAAACTACCGAGATAAACTCGGCAACCATTAGCTCTATTCTAGGCTAGGATTATGCTAGGAGATATACACTTGCTAAACTTGATTATTTACCATAAATACAAAGTCAAAGAATATATTTGTAATATATTCTAACACTCCCCGCAGTCGTAGCGGGAGCATCACGGATGCTAAGACTGGCACGAAAGTCATCAAACAAAAGCCGTGGAAGGCCCTTCGTAAAAATATCTGCAATCTGATAACGAGAAGGAACATGTAATACTCGTACCTTGCCCTTAGCGACCTTTTCTCGTACAAAATGAACATCCATCTCAATGTGTTTTGTACGTTGATGTTGCACTGGATTGCCAGAGAGGTAGATGACACTCACATTATCACAATAAACAATAGTCGCTTTACGAATAGGAAAATGAAGCTCAAGCAACAAATTTCTAATCCAACAAGAATCAGATACTACATTAGCAACCCCACGATATTCGGCCTCTGCACTTGATTTAGATATAGTAGGCTGCCGTTTAGAAGACTAGGATAGCAAATTATCACCCAAAAACACGCAATAACCCGAAGTAGATCGCCTAGTGTTGGGGCAACCCCCCCAATCCGCATCCGTATAAGCTACCTATTTGTCAATAGAAGACTTATACAAATGCAAGCCAAAAGATAAAGTACCTTGTAAATAGCGCAAGATACGCTTCAGGGCACCCATATGGACATTGCGCGGATCATGCATGTGAAGGCAAACCTGTTGAACAACATAAGAAATATCTGATCTAGTAAAAGTCAGATATTGAAGAGCACCAACAAGGCTTCTGTAATTAGTGGGATCTTCATAAGGCTCACCATGAGAGGCACTAAGCTTAGATTTCGTGTCAACAGGTGTTAGACAAGGGCTACAGTTAGACATGCCAGCCTTGTCAATGATAGAAGAAGCATACTGTTTCTGAGATAAGAACATCCCATTCTTTGTACGAGTTACAGCAATGCCCAAAAAGAAACTTAGAGGACCTAAATCCTTCATTGCAAATTCAGAGCTCAAACGATCCATAGTATGTATCCTAAGACGGTCAGATGAAGTTGTAAGAATGATATCATCAACATATAACAGAATATAAGCAGTATCAGATCCCTGCCTATAAATAAACAGAGAATGATCAGAGTTACTGTTAGCAAATCCAATAGAGGTGACAAAATCTGCAAACCGCTGATAGCAGGCTCGTGGAGCCTGTTTTAGACCATAGCGAGGGCCTCTCAATAGACAAACATGATCAGGGCGACTTTTGTCACGAAAACCCATGGGCTGATGCATATAAACTGTTTCATTGAGATAACCATGCAAAAAAGCATTCTTGACATCCAACTGATGGATCGACCAAGAGTGAGAAATAGCAATGCTTAGAACAGTACGAATAGTAGTTGGTTTTACAACCGGACTGAAAGTCTCATCACAATCAATACCTGGCTGCTGAGTCTTACCATTAGCAACAAGACAAGCCTTGTATCGCTCAAAAGAACCATCAGAATTTCGTTTATGTCGAAAAATCCACATAGAGCGAATGAAATTCACATTAGGGGCCGAGGAACCAAATCCCATGTATGATTATCAATAAGAGCATTAATTTCATCTAACATTGCATTTTTCCAATTAGGGTCACTAATAGCACTAACTGGGTCCTTCGGTATAGGAGATATAGAGGTAGTGGTCATTGTGTTTAGGTTGAAAAAGTATTTGGGGTTAGGCTTTATAATGCCGTCCTTAGCTCGGGTGGTCATAGGATGAGAAGGGGGGGTAGGAAAGGGTGACGCGGCATGACTACTGGTGGTAGCAGACCTGCCGGCGGTGGCAGACGTGGGCTGGGATTGATCCTCACGTTGTGAGGAAGTGAGGATGGGCCTGTCAAACACGGGTTGGTGCAAAGTGGGGGTGTGCTGGGCTTCGGTGGTAGGAGAGCCCAGTTGCAAGGGTGTGACAGTGGAGCTTATTTGAGATGGTGAGATAGCGGGTGGAGGAGTGGGAGGCCCATTAGAAGAGATTGGGGATGTGGGCTGGGCTGGGGAAGGAGGAGGGTGTGGATGATTGGCGCGCAAATGGGGAGGTTGAGTTAATGGACTTGAATCCAAAAAATCGTAATCATCAAAGTTGGTTTGTGATATTTTGAGAATGGAAATTCGTTTTCTATAAATTTCACATGCCTACAAATGATGATTTGTCCATTTGATAAATTATAGCACTTCGAACCACAATGATTTGGCACGGGGCCAAGGTAGACACAAGGAGTGGACCGTTCTTGCAATTTGTTTATAGTAGTGGAAGGGAAAAGAGGAAAACATAAGCAACCGAAGACACGTAATGCCGAATAAATTAGATTACGTTGGTATAAAATTTGAGTGAGAGATTTATAATTTAATACTTTGGTTGGAAGATTGTTGAGAAGATATGTAGCCATGGCTAGAGCATGATGCCAAAAGGAATGGGGCAATGAAGCATGAGCAAGAAGTGTCCGAATGATATTGTTTATTGTTTTAATGTGGCGTTATGCTTTTCCATTTTGAGGAGAGGTGTGGGGACAAGATAGACGAAAGAGCATGCCTTGGTTTTCAAAAAAATTTTTAAGAGTACTATTAACATATTCAGTGCCATTGTCACATTGAAAGGTCTTAATGTTACGTTCAAATTGCGTTTGGATTATTTTATGAAAAGACTGGAAAAGATGTTTGACATGTGTTTTTTTTTTAAATTGGATAAGTCCATAAAAATTTGTTGTAGTCATCAAGAAATAATAGATAATAGCAATGACCAGAGGAACTAATAATAGGGGAAGTCCAAAGGTCACTATGAATAATATCAAAAGGAAAAACAGTGTGCGACATTGAATTATAAAAAGGAAGTTTAACGTGTTTCCCTAAAGGGCACAAAGAACAAAAAGAAGTACAAGCCTTATTACATTCAATAAATTGTTAACTACCTAAAGATCTAAGTACAACATCGCTAGGGTGTCCTAATCGATTATGCCAAAGATCGGAAAAAAGAGCAGTACAATTTGAATGTGTGACTCAAGAGTTGCCTTGACTGGAAGGAAAGATTGGATAAAGGTCACCGGAACTGTCAAAAGAAAGGGAAAGGAAGAGAGAAATAGAAGAGGAAGATTGATTGTCTTATTTCTTAATTTGTGAATCACAATTACAAATCTTTATATAGACAAGCTAACAACCAACTAACTTTCTCGCCAAAACCAACCAACTAACTAACTAATAACAACTCTTAACAAAACAACTAACAAAACAAAAAGAAGAAAGAAATAGAAGAGGAAGATTGATTGTCTTATTTCTTGATTTGTGAATTACAATTACAGATCTTTATATAGCCAAGCTAACAACCAACTAACTTTCCCGCCAAAACCAACCAACTAACTAACCAATGACAACTCTTAACAAAATAACTAACAAAGCGGAAATGATTACAATATTTTCCTTATTTAGTCAATTGACTAACTATCAACAATTAATTGTAACATGATGATAATTACAAAAACAGTTTGCTTGAAGGAATTTATAAGGTGTTAAATTTAAATGGATGATTCTGTTGAATTAGGGTTTGATCGGTTGAATATTTTGGAGCTTATTTTTGAAATATTCTTTTGGGAACTATAAAGCATAGAATTTACTAAGATTGTGTAAAGCTTGTTTCGGATTTGAATATTGATTAAAGGAGTGAGGAGTCAAATGGGTATGCTATTATATGAGGAAAATTTGGTTATTCTCTGTAATGTCACATAAAAAATTTTATGTTTTCTATGATTTTATACTTAGAATAAGTATTATTGGGGCAATTTTCTGTGAATTTTTGGATTTTTCTTTTTGTATTAACTTTGGATTGGAATGTGGAAGCTTGATGCTTAGATTTTGATTTAGAATATATTCAAATGTGATTTTGGGAAATTTAGATTGGGTATTTTCATTAGCCTGAAGTTGATTAGAAACTGTTCAAATGTAATTATGGAAAGATTAAGAGTGGGTATTTTCATAAGTCTAGTATTTTTGAAGGATTACAGGGTAAGCTGAGAGAAGAGGAGGGTTAGGTGAGAATCAAATTCAGTATCTTACTTGAGTTGAGAAATATTACTTGCGTTAACTGAGATAAGACTCATACCTAGTGAGTTCTTGATTCTTTCCCATTAAGTGTTAATTTGTTTCTGCGTACAATGAACTATGACGGCAAAGAGGGGCTGGAGGACGAATATATGGTGCATTTCAATTTGCAAAGAGATACAAAGAGATTGCAAAAAATGATGGTATGTGATTGGGGAAGTGAGCCTACTCCTAGATTAAGATGGTTCTGTTTAAACCGCATAACAATGGAGTCTGAAAATATATTTTGATGAACATAGTTCTAACGTTTAAAGAAAAAACTGTACTGGTAATTGGCTGCTTGTTGAATTTTTTGAGAAATATATTTTGATGAACATAATTCTAACGTTTAAAGAAAAAATGGAGTCTGGAAATATATCTAGGGGTAATTTGATATGGTAATTGTATATTTGTAACTTGCAGATCTTTGAGAATGTCAAGAAGAACATCATTTTGGGAAAACGTTCAGCAAGTGCACTGATCCTAAAATGAAATCCGATCCCTACGCCAGGCAGCAGGTAACTCCTCTCCTCTTGTTGGGCGTTTATATTTAAATAAACAACAAAATATTTTCTGAGTTGAGAAAGAAACTAAAAAAAGGCAAGCAGCACGATGGAAAGAAACCGCAAAATACGATAATAAAATGATTTTGGGTTGTTTCAATTGTTGGCTTTGCATGAATGGTTGGATTGTGTGTTCAATACAGTGTAACATAATTCGCCAGTTAATTCGTTTTTTGAATTCGCGATTCGCTCAAAATGATCATGTAATAGCCCAAACCGACCGAAATTCGCAAGAATGTTAGTGAATTATGTGACAATGATTGAAAAATTCATTCACAAGGAAATGTCTTGATGAATATTGAGTAGGTATGACCATCCAAATTTATGACTTGAGGATGTTGTATAGTTGAATTCAATCTTAAAATCAATAAAATATCAGGGCCTTGATTATGTTAGCATCATTGAGTGTCACAGATACATATTGAAGGAATTATTTTTGTTTTCTATTACAAGAAAAGAATTTTTATAGAATTATTTTCGAAGAAGAAATTTCTTTGCCTTGTAAGTTGACTTTCTCCGTCTCTTTGAAGTAACAATAATAAAAACTAACACATGAAGTGGTGAAGACTTTTAAATTGTATGAATGATGTTTAAAGAGATAAAAAATGCGTAGATTATGTTGAGTGTTCATTTTAAGTCTTACACCAAAAAAAAAGAAAGAGTTGACTAATATATAAGTGATCGAATTCCAAATTAATATGAAACCTTTTGAAAATGTGTCCAAAAACAAATACGTGCGAGTTTGGTTTAAAGCGAATAATATTAGAAAATTATACTAATGTGAATCATTCATGGCTGTTAGATCCAACATATGGATTTAAAGTAAGTTCGGGGAGAATTTTATAAAAAGAAAATGTGAAAGATAAAAGGAACAAACTAAAAAGGAACGTACAACTATTTCAAACGGTTTGAGGGCGTAGTTTGCAACTTGCAAGTAAATTTCTGCAAGTGAAAGGTCGACCTCAATCTATTTAAATTAAGACTTTAATATTATAAAATGCCTTAAAAGGTACATATTTAATCTCTAGTCCAATTTCATTTTTAGTCTGCATGAACATTTAATTTTAAATATTTAATACGACCATATTAAAAAAATGATCGGCATTTAAGCTTTTTTCTGGTCTTAAGAAAATTATACATGAATCCAAACATTCGTAGGTGTTATTCTAAGCCTTTATAATCTAAATTTATCTAAAAAAAAACATTTTAAAGAACTTTTAATATGCTAATATAAAATTAGTTTTACCAAGCAACATACCAACAACCACAAAGGGTTGTATGGAAAGTTGGAGCAACCAACCAACTCCCTCCAATTTTTTTTGTTTGTACTTTTGTAGCAAAATGGACCATAAAAAAGTAAAAAGTTAAAATTTGAAAGAATTAATAAGATGATGAAAAAACTGTAGCATATAAGTGGAAAAATATGAAAATTTTAGAATTATTAGTTGAGATGTAGAAAATGAAAATGAATAAAGAAAAATCTATATGAAGGACCATTTGAACTGATTTACTCTCAGATTGATTGTTATGTAGCTGACCTCAATTTTTCGAGATTAAGACTTTGACATTATTGTTGATAGAAACAAAATAATGCGAAAGCTGTATTTCATGTACCAATCATATAGTCACCCAACCAATTCAATAATATTTCATTAACTCAATGCCATTATTAGTTCTTATGCAGAATTTAAGGACGATGAAACTCGAATCTACACAACATTTCTCCTAAATCGAGCTTAATAGCTTTAAAGTTTCCTAACCAATCCATATAAATATACAATTAACAACTACATTAAGAAGTTATGACTAGTCAATACAATGATCGATTTTTTATAGGAGAAAATATGTGATTAATTCATTGATATTAATACTATAATTTATCTTAGGTCAACAACCAACCAAGCAGCCAAAAAAATGCAGGAAGATGTAGAAGTTGAGAATTAAAAGATCACCATGAATACATCTTCTCAACCTCTTCCAATGTTTTCGGGTTTTCCTCCTACCGAGCCTTTAATAGCATCGTTGATCACGATATCCAACGAGATTTCCTCAATCACTAAAAACCCACCTGTACAAATCAAAAACATCACAGCCATGACTCGAAGAATCAAACTTCTTTCTCCTCTGTTTACTGAGGCTCATGAGATAAAAACGCCGCTTCTTCCATCAACAATCCTTTGTTTTACTGAGCTTTTATCTTTGTTGTCGAGAGTTAAACTTCTAATCCAAGGTTGTATAGAGGGTAGTTACCTGTGGAGCCTTATTCAAACCGAAACCCTTTCAAAGGAATTTAACACAATTTTAAAGGAAATCGGTAAGGCTCTTGAAATATTACCTCTGCAATCATTGAACATAGAAATGGATGTTAAAGAACAAGTGGAACTTTTGCACAAACAGGTAAAACGAGCTAATTTATTACTCGATCCAAAAGAGTTGATACGAAGAACAGAAGTTTTGCGTATAATAGCGAATACCAAAGAAAATAATGATAAAAACTTTAATTTTCTTGATGTTGGAAGAACAAGAGAAATATTTAGTACAATTGGCTTGAAAAGTTCAGTTGACTATGCTAAGGAAATCTCAAAGCTGAAGGCAGAAGCAGTAAGTCAGGGCGGTACAGGTGGGCCCATAGTAGTTTCTAGAATTAATAGTCTTGTATGTTTACTTACATATGTAAGGTCTATGATTTTCAGTTATGAAGAGAGTGAGATCATTCTCGAACCGTCGAAGAAGAAAATTGGTTCTTCGTCTTTTCGAGCCATACTGTCGGATGTTCCTGATGGATTCCGGTGCCCAATTTCACAAGAGATAATGAAAGAGCCTGTAACTGTGGCGACAGGACATACATATGATCGAGACTCGATTACAAAGTGGGTTGATTCGGGGCGCAAAACTTGTCCGAAAAGTGGGTATAAGTTGACTCATTTTGCACTAATACCCAACTATAATCTAAAGAGTTTGATCCATCAATGGCACCAGGAGAACAATATCCATTTCGATGAATACACGTGGTCTTCCTCAGAGGCGTTTAAAAACAGAATGGGGAATCCGGGTAGTAATGCTGTCCGATGGACATCCGAGTTTTTAGTAGGGAAACTTGCAACCGCGTCTTCAGAATTACAATGTAGAGCAGCCTATGAGACTCGATTGTTAGCTAAAAGCAGTATGGATAATAGAAAAACGATGGCAGAGGTTGGTGCGATACCATTTCTGTTGAATTTATTAAGTTCTGAACATGCAGCAACGCAGGAAAATGCTATGACTGCACTGCTGAACCTGTCGATCCACAGCACGAACAAAATTTTGATTATGGAAGCTTCGGGACTTTTAAAGATAATAGAAGTCTTAGAAAGCGGGAAAACGATGGAAGCTAGAGAAAATGCAGCTGCAACAATCGGAAGTTTGACACTCGTCGATGATTACAAGGCCAGTATTGGAGCACATCCAAGAGTTATACGAGCTTTGTTACGTCTATTGAAAGAAGGAGCAACGACAGGAAAAAGAGATGCTGTTACCGCGCTAACTAATCTTGCACTTTACTACCCGAATCAGACCACACTTGTACGTGAAGGCGTTATACCTTTGCTAAATGACACACTATTTGATGATAAGGCGGGAATTACAGACGATGCCTTGGCACTGCTTGTATTTCTCTCGGGATCTTCTGAAGGATCGGAGGAGATCAGCAGAAACAAGAGTAAACATCTCATGCCCTTTTTGATTGATCTCTTGAGGTTCGGATCCTCAAAGGGTAAAGAGAATTCAGTCATACTTCTTTTGGCTTTGAGTAAAGATGGAGTTGAAGTTGTCAGACATTTGGATCCTCAAAGCTTTTCGTTACTTCGAAGTTTGGTAGGTAATGGATCATCTGAAGCTCGAGAAAGGGCTAGTCGACTTCTTAGGTTACTCATCAAATGTTGCTCTAATCCTACAAACTTTTAGTGTCGAAACAGACCCATATAATTATTTATTTCTGAAATTAATCATTTTAAAATTGTAAGTAATCATTTTAACGCATTAAATATATATGGGTCAGCTCAATAGACATAGTCTCACTATAAGACCATTTTATTTAAGAATTTGTACAAATTTCTCATAGTCATTTGTAATCAGGGTTTATAACCCATTTATATCATCATCATAACCTAAAAAAAACAAAAGAAATTGAAAGAAGACATACACATATTTAAACTATGAAAATTTAACAATTTTTTGTACAGAGGCTTGTGACCGGGCCATCGGAATACATAGGCCTTGATCATCATGTCATTATTTTTTTATACGTCTATGTTGAATAAGCAACTTTTTCTGCTTGCTATTTTCTTGTTTCAAAGATATGTTAAGTAAAAATAAATAGACTCATATATATATATATATATATATATATATATATATATATATATATATATATATATATATATATATATATATATATATATATATATATATATATATATATATATATATATATATATATATATATATATATATATATATATATATATATATATATATATATATATATATATATATCATGCATGTTTATAGAACAGGTACCTTACCTGTTGACTGTTGTAATCTTTTTGGTTCAGCAAATTTTCATTGATTTCCTTGACTTTTAGATTCATCCATGTTATAAAAAGACAATTGTACCACAGCTCGTCTATGGAGAAACCGTCTATTTAAAAGACATATTTTAAGTATAGTCTATTAAAGATTAATGCCTACTTATCATATTCTTAATGTCTACTTACATTATCCTTAATACTTATTTATCGTATTTTTAATGCTTACTTTCAATATCTTAAATGTCTACTGATATCATTCTTAATGCCTACTTATAATATTTTAAAAAATATATAATGGGCCGACCCATTTAAAGATGATCTCTGAAAGAGACCGTCTCTAACAAGATCATCATCATCATCATCATCCTACTCAGTATATCCCGCTCATAGAAAAACTAAAGCCAGGGTCTGGGGAGGGAAATACGGGGGCAACTCATACCCATAACGGAGAGCGCGGCCAAAGGAGTCCCCCAACTCGAGGAAGATGTAACACCCCGTATTTTATCGGGATAAAAAAATGTAATAAAATAAAACAAATTAAATAAGTATTATTAAATTATATTATTTACGTGGACAATTGTAATTATCGTTAACGTGTTTTATCGCGTAGTGTTTCTTTTTCAAAAAAAAAGCAGAAATAAATAAATAAATAAATAAAACAATAATAATAATAATTAAAAAAAATAAAATTAGGGGAAGGTAAGGGGTGGCCGGTTGGAAGGAGTAGGGGAGGAGTCTTGTAACTCCTCTCATAAGTGTGCATTATGGCACATTAAGTTCATTTCTTAATTGCCTATTAATCCTATAAGCATCATTTGAATTCTTCACTTTTCTAATCTTTCAAGTGAACATAAAAATTCAGGAAAATTTCTCCCCTTTGCTCTCTTGTTTCGGCATCTCAAAGAAAAAAAAATTGTTGTTCCATCCAATCTTTTGATCAAAGGGGTAGTTTAGTTGAATTGTTAATTATAGATTTTATATACAAGATTTCTAAGATGAATTATATTTTA
The DNA here is from genome assembly GCF_026212465.1 of Amaranthus tricolor. Taxonomy (NCBI): domain Eukaryota; kingdom Viridiplantae; phylum Streptophyta; class Magnoliopsida; order Caryophyllales; family Amaranthaceae; genus Amaranthus; species Amaranthus tricolor. Next base: position 17,084,178 of record NC_080063.1, on the reverse strand, counting down.
TGTATGATGATATCCTATGACTTTTAGGAGGATTGAGTATTTTATTTTTATATATAATTTTCTCTAATAATCCTTCAATAAACTTTAATTTGTTAAAAGGATTAAGTTATGTTTCTTTCAAAAAGAAAAAAAAAACTTCGTGATCTATATTCTTTAATAAAGTTTAAATTTGTTATAAGAATTAAGAATTAAGTTTATATTGATATTTAAATTTCTTTTATGATCTACATTTCTCTAACTAAATTTCAATTTGTTAGAAGAAATTTAAATGGTATGGATCAAGTAATGTAGTCATCCAAGAATTTATAAATCCTTTAGCAAAATTTGATTTGCTTGAAGGATTGTGTTTATACATATGTCTTGATTTAAAAGGGTAATTTGGTTTTATGAATTCTCTACAAAATTTTAATTTGTTAAGAGAATTAAGTATTTAATTTAATTATCATAATTTATGAAATTTTAAGTTTCTTGAAGGATTTTGTGAATGGGCATGTTTCTTTTTATTAGATGGCTTTTATGCTTTGTTGATGGGGTTTTGTGTATTAATATATGTGTGAAAATATCAGGTGGTTGTGTGATAGAAAAAATTTGTCTTGTTTGTTTTATCTTAGTAGTTGTGAAATTGGTCTTGTTAGATTTATTTTGGTCATGAGATTAAAAGAGTTAATAATTTGAATAATGTATATATATAAAATAAATAAATAAATAATAATAGTAATAATAATATAATAGGAGTTTCGGACAACAGCTGCTGCCTCGGTATTGGCGCCGATCCGGAAACGTTAGTCGTGTTCCATTGTTGTTTTATGTATCCGATGTGTTAAAAACTCGTTAAACGCTTAAAATAATTAAAAATAGTAATTGGATGTTAGAAATTATGAAATTTGGTACCTAAGGTAATTGACATGTTTCGGACGCAGTGGCGAAGTCGGATTTTCCATTTGAATTTTCTAACTGTCCGAATTGACATTTAATTTCTGGTTAAATTCGAATTTTTGGAACTAGTAAGATTTGGGTGAAACTATTTAAAATTATTAAGTCCTAATAGTGTCTTAATAGTATGGAGTGGATTAGATGTGTAAACACGTTCTAATACGTGATTTTTGTGTGTGTATGGTGTTTAGGACCTCGATTCATAAGAGGGTGAAATTTCTATCGTGATTGAACTTCGTTTTGTTTGCAGCGCTTCAAGGTAAATGCTTAGACCATACTGTTTACGTGGTTGTGCAAGTAGTGTTGTTTCATTTCTAATCGAGGCATTGTAAATTACATAAGGATTAGACATCTTAAATAATTTGAAAGAAGTTACTTGGAAGTTGAGGATTTATGTGTTTGTTAGCCAAAGAGGTTAACGTTTTGGTTTAGATTATTACAATTATTGTTTCCATGGCAGTTTTGGATCATTATGGTCACCATGGGGGTATGCATACTTTACCTCTGACGACCCGCACAAGACGGGCAACGTCTTAGGTCGGTGGTTTCCTTGGGATTAGCTCTCCCAAGTGTATTCCTCCAAAAAAAGGATTTTGATTTATACTTGAACGACCCGAACAGGACAGGCTACGTTACATGTTGAAATTATCTAATAATGAATGTATTAGAGCCTATGCATGCTAGGATAAACACATTGGTTGTATTCAACCTGTTTGACATTTGTATGAAGTTTCTGACGTGTATTGGATTGTTCTTTGGAACCTGCTACGTGTTGTCACACGGCGACTAGTAGGTTGATTGCAGGTGGGGACTAGAGTGAGGGCTCAACTTAGAACCCATAACCATCAAGATTATGTTTCCTTTTTGTAATAAGATTATGAGTAGAAATAACATCGAATTATGTAACAAGAGATTGTGTTGGTTTCTTTTCGCTTTCGTCTATTTTCTTTCTTTTATCAGTTTATCTAGAGGCCATTAGGCTCTCGAGTTGTACGTAAGAACTTCCGCTGACTTGTTTCTTTCGCTTTGGCACTATTTGTTTTTATTATATTTCTTTATCGACGAAACGTTGACGATTCTAGAGGAGACTTTTCTCTGGAGTTCGAAGAGTGACCCGGAATTCGTATTTTCATATGAATTTCCGAGCCACTTAAACCAGGCCGTTACAGAAGATAAGAGACGTGATTACACGTGGAAGATAATTTAAAAGCCTATAAAAAAGGGAACCACTACAAAAGAAAACAAAGAACTAATAGAGAGGAAACGATAAACGCAAGAGGTTAAGGACACTAAAAGGTAAACTAAGAGGACATCAGAAATCTAAGACATGGATATGACGTCTCCAACTGATCCTATCCCTAGTCAGGTCCGCAAAGAGGTTTCACTCATGCAAGTCAACTCTTATTTTCTCATCCTAAGTTCTCCTGGATCTTCCTCGACTCCTTTTACCCTCAACTTGTAACACCCCCAGAATAGGTCGGACTTTTGAAAACACCTTTAATGAAAAACATGAGCCAAAACCTACTCATGGGAGTGTTACCGCCACATCTATTTCTAATAAAATAAATGTAAGGCTTAAAGACTAAGAAATAACTTAATAACTTTAAATCCAACAAAGGGTCTTACAACATAAGAGAAGACTGAAACGCAATCTATGTCCATATAAAATTTAAACAACTTAAGGTAAAATTTAAACTGAAATACGACTCTAGTAAAAGTTATATTACTAAGTGATCCTCACTCCGCGATTCCCATGCAATTAATAACCTGCAATATAAGAATGCAAGAAAAACAAGGGAAAAACTCCCAAAATCAGGAAATTGAGTAATTCCAACTCCATCCCGTAAAACGATTAAGTTTGAAAATGATTTAAGAAAATAAAATATAATCAAATTGAAAATAATTTTAGAAAATAATATATAGCTGAGTTTAAAAGAAAAACAATTTCAGAAAACAATATGTATAATATAACATAAACCAATTTATTAATTTGATAATTAATAATGACAAACACATAATCAATTTTTAATTTGAGAGAACGAGAACGCCAGTAGGCCGAGGCTTTACCCCTATACCTACTTCATCAAGAGGTCGTCACCCCAAATAATTCAAGGCCAGCAGAGTAGTCTCAGGGAACCCTAGTGTGCACACCCCTTCTACTTGGATCACAACAAATATAAGAGCTTCATTTCCCTCGTGTTACACTTTATACGTGATATAATATATTTTAATAATTAGTCGCGATCACGCAAACATACATTATACATTTTATTTTATGATCATAAATTTTCCCAATAAATATATATCTCAGGAATATCTAACTGAAATCTCATTTTTCAAATCATCATTCTAACATCAATTGGTGGCAATAGAAATTAATATCATAAATATTTCTCTTTCAAATAAATTGTATCAAATTTCGATATCAAAATAATAATATAAATTTTATCAAAATAATAATTATAAATTCAAGTTTGACCAAAGAAATAATAGTAAATATAATTTGAGAATATATAAAACATAACATCATATAAAATAATGTCATATAAAATCATGCATCCTATCTAAACACCTTAATTATCACTTAGCACATAATACTAACGGGATAGTCCTAATTAGATGGACATTGAGAATTACCTTGTCATGCGATTCTAGACAACGTATGCTTTTAATAATCTCTGTCTACGAATCCGCTGTCTTTAATATCGAAATCTTGCGTTTTCTTGACTGAATTTTAAGCAATTGAAAGATGGAGGAAGTAATTTGTAGGAGAAGAAGGAAGTGTGAGTAATAATGTGAATGAAATTAAGGGTAATTGGTTTGATTTATAAGAGGTAAGTGAGGTTAGTTATGAGGTTTAGAGGGAGGAGTGGGAAGTTATTGTTAATGGGGAGTTTTTTTTTTTTTATTATCATTATTTTTAAAATTTCTGAAATTTATTTATTTATTTATTATTATTTATTATTTATTATTATTATTATTATTTAAAAAAAAGGATGTTACACAACTATAATGCTTTCAATCGTCTCTAACAAGAATTTGTGATAATATTTTGTTTGAGCTATTTTTTTAGAGATAGTCTCTTGACCTCTTGGTGAAACGACATCAAAACAAAAATCCTATGCTAATAATTATATTAATTAGACTATATAAATTTATATGAAAAATGTCTGATGGTGAAACCGTTTCACGTAAAAATGTATGCTTAATGAAACAATTTGTTATGAAGTATTATTCCTAATAGCTCGTTAGCCAATTATCCAAAAAGTCTAGACAAATGGTTTTGTAATTACTTGGGATTGTGACTTTAGAAGTGTCGTTCAAAAATAGGTGTACCCATACACGTGAATTGTGATGGCTCTAAAGCTCCTACAAAGGTTTTTGGGCTAACAAACAATTCCGGAGGCCTTGGCCTAAAAATAGAAGTGATATTGACATTTTCCCAATCATATTAGCCCATCCCTTAACAAAAACAATATGTAAAACTTGTCTACGTACATATTTCATAAACTCCGGCCCGTTTTAGACTAGTGGTTTAAAGACGAGCGTAATATAAAGCTAACATAAAAATACAATTCGGGTACGGTGGAGCAAAAATATACTATAAATTTAAAGGTCTTATTTGTTTTATATTTTAAAAAACTTTTAAAGTCTAAAAACAAATAATTAAACTAAGTAAAAACAATGTCAAACAATGTTAACTAATATTTGCGGCTCTTAAATTTAGGGTTATGTTATCAGACATCTTACACATGCTCAGAACTACTCTTGAATACAATATTTTATTATTCTATTGTTATTCAATAGGTTCCATCTACGCAAGACTATCAATAACAAATAAATATTGATTGACATGCCATGCAAAAATTTGTTGATAGCATGGTTATTAAAATCACGATTGTAATCTACGATTCTACGATTTTACGATCTAAAAATAAGGGGGCGATTCGAATCGTAGGTAGAAATCGTAAGTTGGTAGAATCTTACGATTCTAACTTAAATAAAATTTATAGAGGTAGAATCATAACACGATTCTACGATCCTAAGATTTAACGATTCAATTCTACAAATTTATTCTTAATTGTTTTTTAATTTTTCTTGTGTATCATCTTTCATTAATTTTTAATTACAATTTAACAATCCATCATCATAGTTTTTTAAAAATTCATTTCTTCATCGGAATGAAGATTTAAACTAAATAATAAATATCTATTTATTTCATTCTTAAAAATGAAGTGAATGAAACTTTAATGAATAAACTTAAACTTTTGAGGTGAATAATCATGTCTAGATAGCAAATTTAAGTTAATTGTAGAATCTTACGATTCTACGATTTGATTTTACCGATTCGATTCTACATGTCTGAACGATTTAAAGTAGAATCCCGAATTTAACCACTTTTGTTGATAGTGATTATATATTCTTTGTTAATATTCACAAAATAATTGTTATTACCATTTTTAGATGTTAAATTTATAATATTATATGGATCAATCCACTAAAACTTGTTCTTCTCTGATCTCTCTCTATATAATGATATTCTTAAATTTTATGTTAGGACCTTGGTCTTTGCATGTAGAGTTCTCTTTCTTCAACAAATTCTTTTTTTTTTCGTGTGAGCCTCAAATAAAATATCAAATATAAAATATTACATATATAAATTTAGGAAACAGTGTGTTATTTTTTTCATAAAAATATATGCAAAATTTTGGATTGCATCAATTATATGAAAAATTAGTAACAATATTAATTTTTTTGCCCTTATCAATTTTAATTCTAATTAACCTTTAAGACTGATTTTTCTCTCTTCTAACAAACATTTTTTTTTATATACAATTACGATAAATTACTTAATTAAATTACTTAATTCCTACTTAGTAGGAAACCTAATTCTAAACTCACATATTTAAAATAAAATCAGTATTATCACACGATAAATTAGGGATATAAAAATAACAGACACCTTTTTAGCCTTATTCTACCTAAACTTTCTAATATTCTATCTTTTTTATTAAAATTATTTCCAAATAAAAAAAATATATCTTCATGCATTGATCAACATAACTATAAATATCACTAGAAAATCAAAATTTCATATCATAATTCATATTCATATTCATATCCATATTCATAATTCTCACAAATACAACTTATTAATATACGTACAATATTAAAAACAAAACAAAAACAAATCATGATGAAAACCCTAATGTTCCTCCTCCTCCTCTTATTCATCACCAGCAGCTCCACCGCCGCCTCCGTCTTGCCACCAATCTCCGCCATCTATGTTTTCGGAGACTCGACAGTCGACCCCGGAAACAACGATTACCTTCCGACGGCCTTCTTCCAAGCAAACCACCGACCTTATGGTGAAGATTTCCCGGGTCACATCCCGACCGGCCGGTTCACTGACGGTTTAATTGCACCCGATTTTATGGCCCAATTACTTGGTCTAAAACAATTTATTCCGCCCTACTTAAATCGGTCCGTATCAGACCGTGATCTGTTAACCGGGGTTAGTTTTGCCTCGGCCGGGTCCGGATTAGATGATCTAACGATTGATTTTTCACATGCACTTGATCTAACGGATCAAGTTACATATTTTTCGGAGGCTATAAAGAGAATGGAAAATTCAGCGGGTCAAGAGATAACGAACCGGACCGTAGAAAATGCAATGTTTTTAATATCGGTTGGGTCGAATGATATGCTAATTAATTATTATGATTTACCAACTAGGGCTTTGTTAAACTCTCCTTCAGCTTACTCTGATTTTCTTCTTTCTAGGCTTAAGCCTATTATTCAGGTAATAATTTGTTTAATTCTATGCTTACATTTTTTAGGAGTCTTATAATTCTATTAATAGCATGTTATTTTTGTAAATATATATATATATATATATATATATATATATATATATATATATATATATATATATATATATATATATATGTCGTTAACAAACGTCTTTAATTTGGAAATTCGTTAATCAGAATATAAGTCAATTTTAATACAACAACTATGATTGATATTTTTTTTTTTGAAATTAAAGATGATCGAGTTTTAATCTAAAAAATTAGAATTAATTGGCTACATCAACAAATATATCAAATATATTAATTAATATTGAATCATTTAATAATTAATTATATTGCTTGGTTATAGGTAGAGTATTAAATTTGGAATTAATTATTTGTATTAAAATATATTAATTATGATTATATTATTTTTGATTTAGTTTTTGAAATATGTTATTGCTAATACGTATATATAATTAAGTTACAGATGTTGATTGATTTTTAGTTTTAACCTTTGACTAGCATTATCCAAGCTAAATTAAAAATTCTATTTTATTTTTTTGTATGAAATTTGAGATGTGTTTTTATTTTTATTTTTTCTTAATTAATTAAAATTTCAGCGTTCTCACTGGCCATCAATAGTGTAGGTTTTTATTTGGTAAAGATTATTGTCTCTTTGATAATGTCCCGCATGGAGATTATTTCTATAGGGGATTAAGATATTTCTATTTAATCATTTGTGAAGATTATTTAAATGCATAACGGAAAAAATTTAGATGAAGAGTTTTCTTGGCCTTTTTTTGGTGGTAGGTTAGAAAATTCTCATAGACAAGAGGAAAATCTTTAAACACTAAGCTAACTTATGATTCTCGGCTTTTTATTTATTTGATATATTCAGTAATTTAAAAATCTTGTATAAACTTTGTCCATATTATTTTAGTGTGTTTGATTGTATTTGTCAAATAACAATACTTACTATTTTAATATCTTTTAAAGTGAGTGCATACTAAAATAGTGTGAAATCAAATATATAAAAACTTTTTGTTTAGTGATAGAATTATTTAAGTCGTTAGTCATAAGTGTGGTTTACTTGATAGAATTGATTAATAAAAGATAAAAAATATTTTTGTTAACAAAGTTTTTAAAAAAGAATTTTTCATTTAAGTGGATTGATGGGCACTTAGAACTAAGATATGTTTGTTGCTTGAATAGACTACTCACCAAGTCGCAAGAGTCAAGAATGCATGACATAGCATAAATAATTAATATACCTTCTTGTCATCACATTGAACACCTTGTCACTCCTATGTAGAGGTGTTTAGTGGGCCCATCTCAAAAGAGTCAAGCCCGTTAGTTTTTCTAAAGGGTCCGGCGGCTTTTAACGGGTCGGAACAAGCCCATTGAACACCTATACTCCTATGTCTTATTGTAAAAGTGTAACACATGAACTTGGTTGTTGCAGTCACTCTACACCCTAGGAGCAAGGCGGTTCGTGGTGGCGGGTTTTCCACCATTGGGTTGTTTGCCAATTCAAGTGAGTGTTGGTAGCATCATCCCTAATCCACATTGGCTACAAAGAGTTTGTGTTGATCAACAAAATTCAGATGCAGAGATTTATAATGCCAAACTCCAATCCCTTCTTAATTTGTTGCAATCTCAAAACCCTCATGCTAGATTTGCTTATGCTGATATTTACACTCCTTTGCTTGATATGATTAACCACCCTCAATCATATGGTAATCTTTTTTTTTTTTTTTTTTTTTTTTTTTTCCATCATTTACTTGTATGTTATATGTTTTAATCACACTACCCTATGTACTTCATATTGTTTATAAAAAGTGGATTCATACATAATCACACTATCCTCAATTTTAATTTTTGATTGATTGACTATATAACATATCGTGGACCTCAAATATTAAATGCTGATGATTTAGATAGGCCTTATATTGTTTTATAAATGTTGTTTGACTATATAACAATTAATGAAATTAATTGAAATAATCTTATGAAATTCCACTAATAAAAAGCTCAAATGTTTGGTTATGATATAAAGAAAAAATGAATTATCGTTAATTTTTTCTGCATATTGTAATTTAGTTTTATTGTTATTAAGGGCCTATACAGGTAAAAGCCACTTAAGGATGAAATATAGTACTTTAAACGGGCTTGAATATACAAGATTTGCCCTACCAATTTTAAAAAATCCTATTAGAATAATCAATTAAATTGAATGCAAAAGTCGTATTGGATATATGATAAGACATTAAAAATCACATGCTTTCTCCGTTTTATTATACTTACTACTGATAGTGATAGTTTTCCGATGAATATATCAATTGTAAGTTTTTCTAAACAATGATAATTAATATTAATTATTATATTATTGTACGAACGGATTAATAATATTAATTAAATGAATGTAGGTTTTGAAAGGACACTAGAAGGATGTTGTGGTACAGGAATTCTTGAATCAGGCAGCCTATGCAACACCATGGTGGTGACTTGCTCAAATCCATCAACTTATATTTTCTGGGATTCAATTCATCCCACACAAGCTGCATATAAGGTTTATGCCAATGCTTTGAACAACACTGTGCTTCCAAAGCTACTTAGTTGATCACAACTAAATAAATTTATTTACAATTCATTATTATAAATTTAGTATTGTTTAACGTAGATATACTTTTTTTATTGTTTCTATTTTGACTAAATTTAGATTATTATTTTATTTTATAGAATTAGTGAAATTATAGTGAAGTAGTGTTAAACCCGTGCTAGTTCACAATATTTTTAATAACATGGTTATTGTTTGATTTTGATTAAAAAAGTTCAAATTTAATTTAATTTGGGTGGTTTTTTAAATATTTAATTTAATATAGTTTTAGAATTTTATTTTCATATATGTTAAGATAGATTAATGAATATTGAAAATTCAAAAAAAACAAAGAAAAATAAATTACAAATAATCAAATAGTTTTTAAAATTATTGCGGAGATGCTATAAAAAAAAAAAAACTTGACATAATTTAATATATATTCCATATACATACATAGATATACATAGACAGATATATGGATATAGATTAATATCAAATTTTGTGGTTTAATTCCTTTTCCCTTTGTTGAACATAATGAATTGATGATATTTAACATATTGGTTTTTCTATATTCATATATATGTCATCTATACCCATATTATATTATCATCTAATAAATGTTAAAGCGATCATATGCTAAATATCATAAATTCATTGTATTTATTTATCATTTATATTTAAATAAATTTACTTATTTTAGAGTCTCAGCTATCATCGTAAATACCTAATAAATGTTAGATACTCTATCGTAATTCTTATTATGTCTATCTATCATCTTAAATACCCTAATAAATGTTAAATACTTGATTCCGACTGTTTTAAGGATACTATGTTATAAGTCCGAGAAACATTCTATACTTATAATATAATACTATGTTATAAGTTCTAGAAATTTTTCTATTTATATCACAAATGTTGGACAAAAATAACCTTGTTCATATTTTTTTATATTTTAATAACGTTTATGGTATCCAAATATCTTCCACTAACTTCATTTTAACATTTTTATATTCCTTATGGTCTCCACATGTTTCTCACTAACTTTATAATAACATATTATTATTTGTTGTAGTCCACATATTCTATCCACTAACTTTCTTTTAATATTTTTTAATGTTTATTGTACCCACTTTTTTCCCATCTAATTTATTATTTAATAAAATAAAATATTCACTATTTAAAAGATTCTATTTTTTTCATTTCTTAAGTGAACTTCATTAAGAAATGGATGAAGTACCATTTCTGTATTTATAGCGGCCAACAAAAATCTTTTTTATCTTTCTTATTATGTGTGGCATTATTATTTGATTATATATATATATATATATATATATATATATATATATATATATATATATATATATATATAATCTTTTCAGGATCAGAAAACAATTGTTTTAAGCTTTAAAAATTAAAAAAAATCCGGTTTCCATGTAAGAATATTTGTCTTCATTAAGACAGCAAGAACGATAATCATGCAAGGATTCTCAGTACTTATGTACTTCGAGAAAAATCACATAAATCAAAGATGTATAATTAACTAATGTAGCTGCTCCTTCCTCTATGTTAACTTCCAGCAGAAAATCTATAAATATAACTATCATCCTATTTCAAATTTTTTATTATTAGGCAAGAGCTAACCAACATCCCGAACCTATTAATAAGAATAATAATATATTTAAAAGAGTAAATTAAAATACAAAGTAAAAATAATAAGAATAATAATATATTTAAAAGAGTAAATTAAAATACAAAGTAAAAATAGACATAATATTATATAGTTTGACGTGTAATTTGGTCATAAATTTTAAAATTTATCCTATATTAGATAATATAATTAAAACTTAAAATTTATTTTAATCAATTATGTAAAATTAATTTTATCCTTACAAACCAATAATCATTATTATATTATCATATTTTGTATACTAGCTAGGTACTTATAAGAATAATACATTTTGATTTCCTAGAAACTTATAGGATATTAGAGTTAAATGGATGCAACCAAAACAATGATAAAAATAAAAGATTTAAAAAAATAAAATATAAAAAGAGCTAGAAAACAAATAAACTTGGCATTACCTTTGTATATTATATGCAATAGATATAATTATCTACTTTTTGCAATACAGTTATTGATTTCAAACAAATACTACACCAAGATCTCACTCATCAATTGTCTTGTTTGATAAAGTTAGATCCAAACTTGTCCTTGCTTGCTTATTTTTCCTACTACTTGCATGATCTTCTTCCTTCAACTTGTTAATCAACTTATTATTATCGTTTTCAATCAGCGGAATACACTGAGTATGATTATAATGATCCGAGCTTGCCATTGGCGAAAATGGAGGTGGATTTTGTAAAGAAAGTGATAATTCACTTCCTAATATCTCTTTATTTTTTGCATTTTTGTTGGGTAATTGATCATTATAATTATTTTCATGTTTTGGAGCTAGGGCAAGAGAAAGATCCAAATCTAAGGATTTTCTTTTAAGATGATCTTTTGAGGGTTTTAATGGTTCTAATATTGGACTAATTGTTAGATTTAATTCCACATTAGATTTTGGTTTAATACTTGTGGATTGATAAGATGGGGATGGTGATGATGATGAGCAATAGGGTTGTGATGTTGGCGTGGCTTTTTTTAGTGTTTGTTGAATTCTCCAATTTGATAATTGCCCTTGGAAGAGGTTGATGCTAGCTTGAGAATTATATGGTGCATAAATTTGGCTTGAAGGACTTCTCCATGATGTATCACTACCATATCTTATGCAACGAAACAAAGAAAAAATGTTAGTTTTTGTATTATCAACATATTGATCAACTTAAAAAAAATGCAATTATTAATTTTGCCTATTTTTTTGGGTTATTTGTTTCATCACTTACCATGAGATAAGCCTGTACAATTAGCCAATTTCTCTAATTGATCACTTTAAAATTATAAGTGATCACTTTACGGTTATAAGTAATTACTTTAAGACTATAAAAGTGATCACTTTAACATTATAATTGTTCACTTTAAGGTTATAAGTGATCACTTAAAAAATTATCACTTTAAAATTATAAGTAATTACTTTAAGGTACAATTGATAACTGTAAAATTATAAGTAATCACTTTAAAATTATAAGTAATCACTTGAAAACTATAATTAGTATACATTAGACTAGCCTAATAGTAATAATTTGACCATGAAACCATCTCAATTCAGAGTTTGTGTATTTGTTTTGTACCTTAGACTAAACGGTGATCTTTGGTTATTGTAGCCTTGTAACATAGGCAGTTGGCTAAGATTGTAGATATTATCTCTTCCATCAGTGAATATTCCTTGATTGCTCATAGCTGCTATATAAACAATGAATGAAAGACATTAATACAAAATTAAAAGTAGCAAATCCCTATTTTATTTAATTAATTTACAATAATGCTTTAATGATTAATCTTTTACCTTGATTCAATTCATCAATCTTTTTGCTCCTGTACATCTAATAGAAAAACCAATTCAAAGAGTCAATAATTAAGTCAAAAATTACACATATACATACATATACATATAACAAAATTGCAAAATAGATATGCTTAATTATCCAATTAATAAAATAATTAAATTGCTCATAAACATGATGTATATAATTTGAGTACAAAATTTCATTACCTGAAGATGACTCTTGACATGAGCAATACTCAGCCCTTTGATATTCATCAATTGAAGAACCAATTTAGGTGTTGCTCCTACATATATACATATATATATATTTCATCAGTTTCCACATCACAAAAATTATACCAAAATCCACTTAAATAGGGCAATTATTAATTATAATTTAGTCTTTATTTCTTTAAATTTGATACACGATATTTAAAAATCTGATCTTATTTTAATCAGCGTTATATAACAAATTCATAAAAAAAATAGAGTACTACATATATCAAAAAGTGTAGCTACTTACTCTCTTGTCCTCCTAGCCTCTCAACAGCATGAACGAAACAAAGATGTAGATCCGGTGTCCATCTCAACCGTGGCAACTTGGACCGGTTATATGGCCTCACCGATCCCGATGAGGCCGACTTTTTCTTGTCCTCCTCGTCGACCGTGCTCGTACTCGAGCTCGATCCATTGACCTTCATCAACTCACTATTATTGCTATTATTATTGTTATTATCATCAACTTCTTCTGCTTCTTCTTCTTCATCTGCCTTGTCATCCTTAAACTCATCATTAATTTCATCATTAGAAAGGCTAGTTTTAGACCCTTCTATGTTAATCATGATTAATTCTCTTTAATTTCTCCTTTTGGTTTCACTAATATGTTGTTTTCCCAAGAATAATTCTATGATTAAGGATTAATTAAAGGGTTTAGTGGTAGTATAAGACCTTATATTATAACTAGCTAGGTCTTAGTAGGTGGGTATTATTGGAGATAAAATAGACTAATTAAAAAAAAGTATGGAGAAGGAATTTTTTTCAGCATGAAATGAGGTATTGTGGAATTTGAAAAAATTCTTAATCTTATACCATTCTTATATACTTTATAAGGTTAATAATAATACAAATTTTTAAACAATATTAATAATAGGTTTTAATAGTCTGCTTTATGTGAAGTATAAATATATGGTCTGCATTGAATGATGCTACTTTAATTAGTTATAGCTAGGGCATGCAACAATGAGATGTATAAATAAGTAATAAATAAATAAATACTTCCTTGCATACATAACATACAGATCATATATTGGACTTCATTTATTGAGGGTGTTGTTTGTCGTTAAAACTTGTATGAAAGGGTGAAAAAGGTAGAATTAAATTAAAATGGAAAATATTCTACAAATAAATATTAAAATAACGACGACACAATTGTGATAAAATAGGTTTCGTTGTCGTGAGGTTCTCTTAGTTTTTTGAATTTTGCAACGGAGTGGATGATAAATCAGTAATTTGTTATTATTATTAAACTTTCGTGACGGATTTAGAAATAAATCAGTCCGTCGCAATTTATTATCCTCATCCATGGTGACAGTTAGTGGTTGCATAAAATACAATGTATAATAATAATGTATATTTCGATCCTCTGGGTTGAATAAGTTGTTCAACTTAGCTTCTTGTTTTCATGTCAATTTTAAATTTTAATATTTTTAATTGTACATTATTAGAATTCTAAGAACATGATATTATTAAAACAAATACATTGAGATGAATCAAATAAAGAAGAATATACGTAATTATCGTTTATTATACATAATGAATAAAAAGTAAAATAATATAGATATTTGTTTGTAAGTGTGGCAACTAATTTTCATTTTGAGTAATGCCCTTATCAGTTTCTTTAACTTTGAAACATTTTCATTTTGAGTAATGTCCTCATCATATTTTTAACTTTTATCCACACATTTTCTTTTAAATTTTTGCCTTATAATCATATCTACATTTTTTAATTACTTTATTAATTTTTTGATTTTAATTCTATCATTTCTCATTGTATCAATCTCATGAGAACAGAGGTTGTAAGCATAATGGAAGAATCAAGTGATAAGTGATTGACATACAGATTAGGTCTATTTATCGGCTATTAGAGATTTAGAGAATTATACTACTACTAGGATAAACCCCTGCAATACGGAGTTGTTAGTATAAAAATTATTTTAATTAAAGATATACATTTAATTATCATAATTTTTTATATATATAATGCACGGAGTGGTTTCAATACATTTCTATTGATATATTTTAAAAAATTACTAAATTGATAAACTGATTTTAAAAGGGAATGTTAAGGTTTTTAATTTATTGACTGCAATAAACATAGTTACGAAAAAATATCGTCTAAATAATTTGGAAAATTCTTTTCCAACCAAAGATACTATTAATTAGACTTATTCTTTGCAAAAAGTTTTGAAATAAGTTCACAAATAGTTGTGATAACATCATTCTAATTAAATTTATTTAATTTAGAAAATTCTTTTATCACGAATTATGTCATTAATTAAGTCAAAAATTATATTTTGATATTTATAAAATGAATAAAATTGACTCGAATAAAAGATTTTCAATGATATTAATTGTTGAAAATTAACTCTATTAAAAAATTCTCAATGATATTGTTGTAATAAATTTTTTAAATAAACTATCATTTTTAAATGTAATTTTATATAGGGATCAACATCAAAATTTAACTTTTAACAATTTTGATCTATTTGAAAATTGACTATGAGACTGTCATTTATCATTTTACAACAAAATTATTAAATTATATGATTAATATAAATCCAAAATTGAGCATATATATTCTTGATTATCTTTAGTCATTTTCTTTCCTAAGCCTCTACTTGTACTTAACAAAATGTTAATCCTAACTAGTAACTATATGAAAAAAAAAATCCCGACCAAATGTCAATTTATTCACATACATACAATATTTTGAGTATATATATTCTTGATCACCCTTAAGGCCTTAATTATTTTATTATAATAATTTTTTATCTGATTTTATAAAATAAGAATATATGAGAATCGAGTCTTATTTTATTTTAAACAAATAATATTTTTTGTAAGTAAAATTTTAGATTTGATTTTTACCTAATAATTTCCATCCCTTAACCTACATATAACATAGGAATACATAATGAAGGATAGTTGAATGTTGACTCTCGTCTTTCAAGCTTAACAGTTTGACGTTAGACAACACATACACATTAATCTATCGGTCAATCATGGTATATAATTCTGAAATCGTGCGGCTATTATTGCATTGACAACTATGTTGACTTTTAACACAAACATTATTGTGAAAATTAAAGTTAAAGGGATTTTGTATGGATTGAAATGACTACTTTGAAAAATATTCTTCACTCGTGTGTGTTTCTTTCTTTCTTTTTTTTTTTTTTTGCCTTTTTGTGCTTCTTTAATTAATTTGCAAGGTCTAAATAAAAAGCTAAAAATACTACTTTTTTGTGCACGAATTTATATACCAATAATAATTAAATGCTTGAAAAAAAAGGCTTTACACTAAAAGGGTTTGATTAATATAAATTTGCCCGAGTTTGATCACGGATATCTTGAGAATATAAAAGTGAGCCGTCCAAGTAAATCTAGGTTGTATGATAAGAAAGATACTTTTGCTTGTGATGTTTGTTTATAAATCAATTGAACACCTCTTATCTATCAATATAATTGTTAGCCTCATAAAATGCTACAAATTCTCCATTTCTAGTATTAATTATAAATTGATCTAGGTATATTGAGTGGCATGTATAGTCCCCATGCTATATGTATGCCATGTGTCATCTATGCGCCTATAAGTGACAAGTGTACGCACGCAGTTGATTAGTAAGAGCAAAACGGGCTAACGTTTAGGGCCTTAATTTTTTAGGGTCTAAAAAACTTTTTTATGGACAAAGTTGATATTAACTTAAATTAAAAATATAATTTTTTTTGCTAAGCAATATGAGGTATTAGTGATTATCAACAATTAAAAAAAATTGTTTATTACAACTTAAGTTCATAAGGGCCTTTTTCATCTTTCACCCTCAGGCTCAAAAATAAATGAGACGACCCTGTTCATACGAAAATTACATTTGTTACGAAGCTTACCCTTGATATTTAAGTATATTTAGAAGTGCTCGAATTAGGGATTGACGTGGGTCTTGGACTTTGAGGATTTAGACCTGACTCGATCATATTTAAAAGGTTTGAACCCACCTATTTATGGACCCTAAGGGTTTGGGTTAAATATGGGTTCATGATCTTATATTAGAGTCCAAGTCCACATTTTTGAGAACTAAATTTGACATTAATTCGGCAAATATATTCTTTGGCATTTATTTTTTGAAATCTGAAAACTATTATATGTATTTGTTTGTTTATTTGATTTAAAACTTTGTAATTTTGAAACGTTGTGTGATTTGAAACATTATCAATTTATGTAATTTTGAAATATTGTCACTGTATTTTCACTTTAAATATCAAAAAACTTGATAAATATTTCTTTTAGTTAAAAATATTTAAATAATTTTATACGAATTGACAAAAATTACTTAATATTTTTTATATAGCTTTTTTGAAAAAAGTTTTTAAACACTATTAATCTGATCGATGCTCATCCCTAGTTAGCTAAAATGATGTGTTGATCTAGTAGTAGTATGAGGTTGTCACCATTTTTTATAAAAATTCAATTATAATCTAGGATTCTAGCCATCAATCCGAATTATATGCAGGATTATAATGCTAATAAAATCATACAGATGGCTAAATGAGTAAATTTTTTTTTTATTAGGATCATAAGATTACATTATATAAGTAAATGTCATAAACTAAAGTAAGATTATTACTACTTGATCATAAAATATGCATGGATGAAATAAGCTAGAAAGGAGAAACATTTAAAGGACGGACATAAACCTTCCTAACCAGTTTAATATTACGTGACCCTATTTATGCGGATCTTCGTATAGGTATGTCTGTCCTTTCCTCCATTATCAACAATATATACTCCTTCGTCTCTAACTCTCTATAAAAAAATACTATATAATTTAAATGTGTTAGTAATAGTATTTTTGATTTATGATGTTTTTATATAGTTAGGAGTGGAGAAAAAATTGACAAATTCTATAAAGGTCCTGTGTAATTTTAAAATTTATGATATTTTTCTAATAAATTTGTCGATTTAAACATCTAACATATACTAAGTAATTAATATTAAGTACAGGGAATATCCAAATAGGTTCAATGCTGTGCTAGAACTCACAGCCTTCTAACACCAACACCAGGGATCAGACCCCATTCAATGTGCTTTTTATTTGTATTTTTTTAGATTCAAACAATGATTTTTGGGTTGGGTATGGCGTACGGGATATCAATCTTTTTCTTTCACCCACAAAATTCTCTCTCTCCCTCCTCAACAGTTTACTATCTTCACTCTCGACTCTTGAGTCTCGCCGGAAGTGAGCCACCACCACAACCTTCGCTCGCCGGTGGCCGTCATTGTCGACGACCTTCTTACTCCTCTCACAGTGATCTTGACACTGTCTTCGAATCTCACAAATGACGCCCCTGCTTGTTTCTACCTTCTCCAACCCTTGGCGTCACACACCGAGCTCCCACAATTCCACTTTTGTTGGTTGGTTGGACGCCACCAGCCACATCTCCGACCATTCATCATTTCAGTTTCAATGTATTTTTTTTCCATTTCTTTAATCAGCTGGTCTTGGCCTATATCATCTCAAATTGAGACCAAAAGTGGGCCGATCCAATTCGCACGTATATTAACCTTACATGCTTTTTCTCTTTTTTTTTTCTATTTTTTGGGGTATTTTTCAATTTTAATCTTAAAGGTATTAAATTTTGATCTATCAATTTCAATTTAAGGTAAACTTCAAACAAATCAATTAACATAGAAATTTTCAATTTTGACCTATTTGTGATTAATTTTGACGTTAAACTGATCAATTTCTCTACCTAAATATAATTCTGTTTCACAATTTGAGAACAAAATTAATAAAATGGTATTATTTTATCATTCTATGGATGACTTTTAAACTACAAATGAATGGTCAATAACAATATCAATAATAGTGTTAAAACATTGTACAATACAAGTACTTTTATTCAATGCAACATGATGATTCTAATGGAACATAAGTGTACTTGTACTCTTTAATCATCGATCAATAATAGTGATATTATTCTTTCCTCAACATGTTTATATATATTTGTAAATAGTTTAAATTGAATATGTTTAAATATTACTTTACGTTGAAATTGATACCTTTAAAGTCAAAATTAATAAATGCCCAAAAAATGAAAAAATAAGGAAAAACGTGTGATGTTGTTACACACGCAAACACTCTTAGTCTCAATTTGAGGCGATCTGGGCCAACTTTTGTTATTCTTTAATAGTATACTCACTGAACTTAGTTATTTATTTATTGTATATTGCATTGTTGTTTTATCAACTAAACTGTTTGGTTTATTTTTTGTGCAACTTTTTGTTGATTGCTTAGATAGAACATTAGGTTGGTGTTTGTCATATCAAATAAATTATATTGAGTTAAAAAGATACAAGATTAATAAACTCTAACAATTAGAAATGTCTCAAAAATGATTATTGATTGTAATTTTAGTGTTTTAAATAGAGCTAGTTTGAAAAGAATAAGTATCTAAAAAACTAACTTCGGAGTTTGGATCACATTTTATATCTAGTTTAAAGTTTAAAATTTTTTGACATCACGTGATTTTTTCCTGAATCTGCCACTAAAATTGAGGCTCCTAATATTTCGGGACCCTGTGTGATTACTCAGAACCTCCCATGTTCATAGGAACAGTGGGATTAGTAGTTTATTTTCACTATTTATAGGGTTGTGCGGTACAAGATTGTAATAACTGTTTAATTATCTAATTAGTTGTGTAAGTTAATAATGTTTGATAAACGTATCAATTATGATAGTTGTTGAATAAATTTATTGAAAAGATATAGAGAAATTCTTAAATTGCTATTGAGGAAGCTATTTATGGTTTAGATTTGTTGGATCCCATTGAATTCTACAACTTTAATTCTTATCCATCAACTAATATTTTTTAAATTTATTCAAAACTATTGAAAATAAGTTTTGAAATGAATTGTCAAGGGAAAACGAAAAATAGTATTGTAAGTGACTAACATAAGGATAGGATATTAGAATAATAGTTCTGAACTAGAAAATAGAAAAAATTATTCAGATTAATCTAACTTATTTTCAATTCTTTACAAATAATTTTATCTTTTGAAAATTAAAAATTAATCCAACATTTATATTATATTTGTCATGAATGGACCCTTTTACTTACTAGCCTGTTACAACCGGTGTACCCTCTTCAATCCCTTCTTTTCCCTAATCTGATTTCAAAATCAGAAACCCAAGGCTTCATCTCCTTCACCATTCTCTCTCTTCCTCTTCAATGAAGCAAAGCTTCAAGCCTTTAACAATTCCAATCAAAAACCCCTAATTCCTTTCCTATTTCAATTCTAAATCTATAATCCCCATCCTCATTCAATCTCATTTGAGATTTGCCAAGAAAACGAGCAACACTGTGCGCGTCTTCTCACATGTATTTTTATCCTAATTTTCTGAAATTTCATGACCTTTACTACCGAAATTTTAATTTCATTTTCATCTTTCAATTTCAATTTCATCCCTAATCTTCTTCCTAAATTTTACAGTTCTCACATCTTCTTTGTCAATGGTTCATAAAATTCTAAATTTTCTCAATATTAATACTTTCTTGTATGAAATTTTTGAATTTTTATTTGTTAAAATTTTCAATTTTAATGCTTTTTTGTATATATGAATTTATGTATTACAAATTTTGTTTTGTTTGGCAATGTAATTACTTTTGCTATGTACTGATAGTTAACTAAGGCATTTTGTAATTGACAAACTTATTTAATCATTTTGTAATTGGCAAACTAGTTAATTAAGCAATGTTGATATTTTGTAGCCTTAATCTGGATGATATTTTGTAAGCCACAATCGATGGGATAAGTATGTAAAGACAATTACAATTTAGGCAAAGTTGATATTTTGTAGCCTTGATCATTTATCTTCTTGAAGGGTCCATTGACAACAAACTAAAAGCAAAGGTCGGATTATTAAAAAAATTTTAAAAGATGGGAGTATCGACAGGTAATGAGAAATAAGGAGGAAGAAGATGAGAGGAAACTTGATATAACATGTCGTTTTCTTAAAGGGTCCATTGACAACAAAATGAAAATAAAGGTTAGATTATTATTTAATTTTCAAAAAGTAGGATTATTAGCGGGTAATGAAAAATAGGTTGGATTATTCCCAATAATTTTTCCTAGAAAATATTACTCTCCATCTCAGTTTTTTATTACACTTTGACTAAAATTACGAGACTTTTTTTATCAAATATAAGCAAACAATAAAAACAAATGGAGGTAATTATTATAGACATTACTCAATACAAATAATTTATCCAACTTTACCAAATCTACGAGTTTGTCATAAAACATATGAGTAATCCATTAGACTGAGAACCGGGTCATGTATAAGTTGGAATTTACGTACCACTTTTTAGACTAGATTTTTGATTTAAATCTTGCATATACATCCTTTTTTCGGCTTATTCTATAATATAAAAAATATATTATATCGTAAATTAATTTATAAAATTCAATATAGACAAACTCATGACTATAGTTGATGATATTATTCTGAAGGGGTCCAAATATTTTAAAAAATTTATCAACCACTGCACTGAATGATGTGATTGTAAGGGGGAGATATTATCTAACCAATAAAATAAATTAGTTAAATTTAATTTTAATGCTTGTGTCGAAAATCAAGCAATATATATACTATAATAATATATATATATATATATATATATATATATATATATATATATATATATATATATATATATATATATATATATATATATATATATAAGTATTTTTGTTAGTTCTTTCATCTTTGCGTGTTTTTGACGTAATTTAGTTGATTGTTAACTCCTTGATCTTTCCTTGATAAGTAAGTGCCTTTTATTTAATTTCTCAATATAGTAGGTGATGGTTAACCTAAACCTAATGATGTGTTAATTCTAGTGTCTAGAATATAAATAGTGCTTATACTCCTTATTTATGTTTTAAAATAAAATAAATGTTATGTTTGACTTTGTATTTAATCTAACATGCTTCTTTGACTATTATTATTATTTTTTTTTTTTTGGCAAATAAGGTTTTTGTATTTAATCTAACATGCTTCTTTGACTATTATTATTTTTGATCACTTACATGTAATTAAATATTTAGTATTTAATATTTAGTGTATTTATTAAAAAAAATATATATTAAAACTTTTAATTTCAAAAGTTCGACCATTTTCCAAAAAAAAATTCAAAAGTTTGAAATCAGCTAAAAAACCAAAATATGATTTTTAATGATTATTCATGTGAAATCTCCTTCAATACTACCATCATGCATGTACTCATTCAATTTTACTTACATAAAATATTTAATTTATTTATTCAGATTAATATTTAAGATTTTATTTATATTTTATGTATAAGAACAATTTTACTTTCTTATTTAGCTTGCCTTAAGAACTTTTCCTAATTATACTCTAAAAGTACAACAAAGTTTTCCCTTTAAACAAAATTTAATTTTCCCTAATATCTACTTCACAATGAGTAAAGGTCACTAGTTTCAGTTAATTAGGACGTGCACTACAATAAAATTTACTTTTAGTGAGATATATTTAGTGACATTTAATTTAAATGTCGCTAATTTAATTTTCTAATGGTATATATAGTGGATTCGATAGCATTTATTAGACTCTTTAGCAGTATAATATAAAATCATACTAAATCTTTTCGCGACATAGGATCTAGTGACATTTCTCATAAATGTCATTATAAATGTTATTATATAGTATAGTAACAATTACATATGCCACTAAAGGCAAATAAAATGTCACCAAATCACTTTATAGTGGAACTTAAAATAAAAATCACAAATTATTACACTAAAAATATAGATTAATGTCATTTTATTTTAATGCCACTAAGTCCGATGTTGCAAAAAGTTAAATTTGCTATATTTGTATTAGAGATAAAAATTTGATACGAGTATAATTAGTGTTTCATTCTTTTCATTATGTTGTAATAAAGTTTGTTATGGGTATTTGTCAGCTGGTGCCTTCTGTTGTAACAACCTTGTGTATAAAAGGCCATCTGGTGCTATTACCTAAGGTACAATACACAATAATGAAACGTGTCCTTCTCTCATATTTCACATGGTATCAGAGCAGGAATACTGCTGTGAAATTGTTATAGGTTCGTCTTTTTACTGTTCCATTCATCAATCTTGTCTCTGTGGTGTTCATTTTTATTTTGCTCACTTTCTCAGCTTTCTTCCTCATTTTTCTTTACTTTCTTGATATATTTTTCTCTTTCCTCCATGGCTGAAACTATCATACACACTTCTTCTGATAATCAAACGCACCAAACTCATACTGAGATCCGACTCAAGATCCTTGATCTGTATATTACCTCTATCCATCTGATCATACTAATACCAAACTTGTCAATACTCCTTTTGATGGTAATGCTTTTGGTGATTGGAAAAGATCTGTCATGATTGGTCTTATAGCTAAGAATAAGTTTATGTTTCGTTGATGGCACGCTTCCTCAACCATCAACGGATGCTTCACATATGAAAGCATGGGATAGATGCAACAATATGGGATAGATGTACAATAAGTATGCTTCTAAGATATGAACTGATCTTGAGGAAAGGTTTGGTGTCTCTACTTCTTCTCAGATTTATTCGTTGTATGAGGAATTATCTAACATATCTCAAGAAGAAAATATGAGTATCACTAAGTACTACACTAAGGTAAAATCTGTTTGGGATGAAATTGATAATTTCAATCCTTTGCCTATTTGTACTTGTAATGGTTGTAGTTGTGGTGTCACAAAAAAGGTCTTAAAATTGCAACAAGACCAGCGTCTCATGAGTTTCCTTATGAAGGTGGATGATCAGTATAGTCAAGTGAAAACTAATGTCCTCATGTTACCTGAACTTCCGAATGTTCCCACAGCCTATCGTATGCTATATCAAGAACAAAAGCATAAAGAGCTTGCTCGCCTTCATGTTTCATCCTTACCTTCTAATTCTATGGCTTTTACAGCTAGCAAAAAATATTTCTTAGACAATAGTCATCTCACTAGTCGTTTTTCTAAGCATCACACTCCAGATGCTGGCGTGTTCAACAAGTACAAAAATGGCATTGGAAAAGTAACTCGAATTATTTCTGTGATCACTGTAAAATCAGGGGACATTCTATTGAGAGGTGTTTCGAAATTAATGGTTATCCACTTGGATTTAAACATAGGCGCTTTGCTGGCTCAGTTCAAAACAATGAAAACAAATCAGATCTTGATAATCTTGGCCTCACTGCTACGCAAATTGATAGTCTCATGGCTCTCTTAACTAAACACAAAGAATCTCCTATTGAGGCTGTGCCTATGGATCTTGAGACTAATGGTACTTGTGTGCTTCAGGACCATTTAAAGACAAAGGGTTCTTGGTAGGCTCTCTCATAGTCTTTACTATGTTGACATTCCTTCTCCTACTTCATCTTCACAAACTACAACATGTGTAGCTGCTGAGTACTCTACATCAAATAAGAAAAATATTGACCTTGCTAAGTTGTGGCATCTTAGACTAGGGCATGTACCTGTTTCACAGTTGAAAGTTTTATTTCCTACTATTAATGTAAATAAATTTCATGATTCTATTTTTTGCACCATTTGTCTTGCTATCAAGCAAACAAGACAGCCATTCCCTAGTAGTTCTATCAAAACTACTCGAAGTTTTCAATTGATTCACATAGACACTTGGGGCCCATATCGATATGTTACTCATGACGGTTGAAAATTCTTTTTAACTATTATCGATGACTATACAAGAGCTACATGGTTGTACTTGATGAAATCAAAAAAATCAATACATTTCTTTTCTTAGACAGTTTTATGCTTATGTGGAGACACATTTTCATTCCAAAATTCAAACCATTCGGACCGACAATGCCAATGAACTTTGTGACGGTGAATCAAAAGAATTTTATCTTTCTCATGGAACTATTCATCAAACATCATGTCGTGACACCCCTCAACAAAATGGGATCGTTGAACGCAAACATCGTCACTTATTAGAAGTTGCACGAGCTCTTTCTTTTCAGTCTAACCTTCCCACTTGTTTTTTGGGGGGAGTGCATCAAAATCACCACTTATCTTATTAATAGATCTCCTTTATCTGTTTTAGGCAACATCTCTCCATATGAAAAGTTGTTTGGAGAGCCACCCTCCCTCTCTCATCTTAAATCTTTTGGCTGCTTATGCTTTGTTTCCACACTCAAGCACAATTGTCCAAAGTTCAATACTAGAGCTGACATCTCTATCTTCATTGGCTATTCTTTCACTCCAAAAGCCTACAAAACTTATAATCCTCTCACAAAGTCTATTTTCTTTTCTAGGGATGTTACTTTTCAAGAGCATCATTTTACATATCACTCTACTACTCCCATCCATTCCCCTTTCTCTACTTTTTATTTACCTGCACATACCCCTATCCCTCCTTATGATGATTCTTTCCTACCTAATCCTACTTTTCCTATACCATCTCCTATTTCTACTACTGTATCTACACCTCCTATTCCTGACCCTCCTGCCTCCTCAAATACATTCTCCCCCTCTCCTTCTCTTAACTCTCCCACTACTGTGTCTTCTCCTACTTCTTCTTCCCCTTCTTCTATACCTAAAGTTTCCTTGGTTGTCGACTTGTCTCAACCTACTACCCTTCCATCTTTACCCACAAGAAGATCTACCTATACCTATAAATCTCCCTCTCACTTACACGACTTTGTTTGCAACACTGCTCATTAGTGCAATATCGTCCCCTTTGGCTCTTTGCCACTTACTCATCAATCTTTTTTGGCGTCTTAAAGTCAGTGGACCGAACCCAAAACCTAAAAACAAGCTGCCCAAGATTACTGTTTACAAAACACATCGGAAGACTCATAGAAGTCTAGGCTGAATCCGACCTGTGGCTTGATAGCCACAGCAAACCAATATCAGAGTATTTTAAAAATTTTAGATAATTTAAACTTAAATAGTTACAAATTATTTATAAGCTAAGTTTATACCTTACAAAATATCTAAATCTTTTAATTTTACAACCACATGATTCTTTAAAATGTCATTACAAGTTAACTTTCGCAAAATGTCGCCCTCGCTATCGCGACACATAATACATAAGAGCAGCAAAAGTCCATCCATATTAGAGTTGACCTGAAAGTGGATCTATCCCCCGTAGGGAATAGGTCCCATCAAAAACTATCAACAATTGAAATATTGAGTAATCCAACAAACTATTACATTTATATACAAGTCATTAACAAACATTTCTAAAAAATTCCTTTGCTCATTTGGTAACTACCCATAAACATTATCTTATCCAAATTCAAACTCTTTTTCGACACACAGCTATAACTTTACAAGTTAATAGCGAAATCATTAAAATACAGCTATTACTTTACATGTCAATAGCGAAACAATATGACAAATGAAATATATGATTTCATTGCGAAACAAGCAAAACTTTATATACCAAACATATTTATTCAAAACTCATATTAAAGCAATAATATAACAGCACTTTAAAACATGGAATATATGGACCATCAGGAAGTAGGCTTGATCTAAATCCCGAGAGTACGGGTAATCGTCATCACTGAAAATACGGTTCTTACAAGAACGAAACGGGATCGGGGGCTCGAGACCGATCTGAATAACCATTACCTATTATCAAGCTATAGGATTTCACAATAATTCGAATATAAATATCGTTGCCAATTCCTAAATAAAGACATTTTTCAATGTCGAATATTTCAATATAAAACAAAACAATAATTCACTTGATGTTCTTTGAAA
Organism: Amaranthus tricolor; assembly: GCF_026212465.1. Lineage (NCBI taxonomy): Eukaryota > Viridiplantae > Streptophyta > Magnoliopsida > Caryophyllales > Amaranthaceae > Amaranthus > Amaranthus tricolor. The sequence goes on along the minus strand of NC_080063.1, from coordinate 17,057,365 downwards.
TCAACAATAATACTTCATTTTCATAATATGATATTTCAAGACTCATATTTTATAAAGCAATAACATACAAAACATGTGAAGATTAGAAAACAAAGTCAAACAAAGTCAAATCCAGTCCTGAACTGGACTCGCAGTCGCACAAAACCTCGCAATACGCGACCATAGTTCAGACCCAGTTCTGAACTTAGCTTGAACGTAGAAATTCGAGTATCTACTTTTAAGTATACGATTTTGTCCCAAACAATCAGCAGCAAAATAATACTTATAAAACATGAACTAACTTGAATTTAACTTTAAAAGATAGTAGTGTTTGTAAGATTATCTTTGAGCAAGTTTAATTTCCACACACTCACACAAAACTTGAAAATCAAAAACCAAAAATCCACTTGAATTGCTAGTTCTTCAATGGCTATTTTGATGGACCTCAAAATGGCTCCTTGATACTACTTCAATTATTCCAACAAAAAAACTTTCTAAAAACCTAACACACAACAATTCAAATGTCAATTTAATGGTTCTTTTAACCTTTAGATTAACATACACATACATAAAATGAAGATGAATATGTTTAAAACTTATTTTAACACAAAGAAATGAAAGATGGTAAGGACTACTTGAATTCTTCTACCCCAACAATATCTACAATCAATATAACCCCACTTCAAGAATGAATAATGGCCCTAAATTGATCTTAAATACCCAATAAATAACCAAATACTTGATTAAAAGAATACCCAATTGACTCAATTTGAACAATTAATCTCATAATTGGTTATTCTCGATTTTCATGATAGTCTGTTAGTATTTTGGTTGTAACTCTCTCATACAAACTCATTTGGTTGATAATGGTGTTGAGGTTTGAGGGGGAGGGGATCTCAATTTTGAGTCTGGTTTGTTTTCTCTATTTTTTTAAAGAAATGAAGGAAGATGAGTAAAGTGATATTGTTAAAGGTTTGACAACTCATACGTTTATGTGTCTAACCATGACAAACTTTACTTTTAACCCTATTTTCATCGTATAACTTACTTTTGTCCCAAATTTAAAACGAATGATATCCTTAAATAATAAAATATTATTCTGAGTCCAAATAAAATAACATACTTAAAATTTAATACTCAAATTAACTTAATTAATTACTATTAATTAAGTTGTTAAAATAAGGGCTGTCTCAGGATGATACGAGTATAATTAGTGTTTCATTCTGTTGTAATAAAGTTTGTTATGGGTGTTTGCCAGCTGGTGCCTTCTGTTGTAACAACCTTGTGTATAAAAGGCCATCTGCTGCTATTATCTAAGGTACAATACACAATAATGAAACGTGTCCTTCTCTCTCTTCTTTACCTGTTCTTTTCATAAAAGATTGTGCTGTGCTTTTTTCTCTGATATTTCACAAAATTTAAGAAGATAATAAAGTTAAATTATAAAAATAAAAGTCGATATAAAGGGGTATATTTCTCCTCCATTCCATTAGACTTAATATTTACCCCTAAAATAATAGAATTATTCTTTAATTCTTTCTAACTATCGCATTGCACTCCTACTTTTACTATATAATACATAAAGAAGGTGGTGTGTAAGATGATCAAAAAGATGGTGATTAATAGCCGCCGTTCATGTTGATTAGACCTGTGTAACGGGTCAGAGGGCCATAGGCACACCTGGATGTGACCCTTTAATACATGATCTTTGAATGGGTCGAGTATTAAATGGGCCGGACCTTAACTATACCTTTTATTTATATAAATGAAGTAGACTATAAACGTGCTATATACCTGTTACTATTATGATTTTTTTCTTGAACCATATGATACATTACTATATTTATAATAGTCAATAGTTTAATTATAATTAACAAATGTAAATAATGATGTTTAACATGCTGATTCTTGTAGAAATTTTAAAGAAAAACTATAAAACAAGATGGGTGGGGTTGAATTGATGAGATGGTCTGATCCATTTAAGCCTGTTTTAATTTTTGAGGCAATCCGATTCTTATCCGACTCATTGTACATGTCTAATGACGATAATGCAATAGTTGGAACAAGAAGTAAAGATACAAATGATATGAACGAGGTATTACGTTCTTGAGTCCTTGAGACCATGTAATAGAGTACATGTATAATATATTATGGGGTTATAATTATCGGTTTCACCTTTTAGTTGAGTTAATTCATTCAAATTGACATGGTATCAAGAGTCAACTTGACAGATGATCGATAATGATCGATGATTGAAAGATTGACATGGTGGCGCGCTGATGCCTGGAGTGGTGGAGGTTGTGCATGATTGTTGAATTATTAGGGTTAACAATGGAAGGGGATGAGGGTTTGAAGAGCAGGAATTGACTGATATTATAATATGTCGAAGGATTGGAATTATGCCATTTAATTACTAGATAATAACGTGACTTAGCTAGCTACGAAAATCACCGACAAAGTTTATGGAATTTTTTTGAAAAATTATCTAGAATAATTTAATATTTTCATGATTTTTCTATAATAATCTTATTTATTAATTAACTATGAATAATTTCAATTTAGGAGTATTTGCCTTGAGTAAGCTTAAGTAATCTGATGACCTGCTATAGTAAGTAATTTATCAAAAAAATAAACAGCAAAACAATGTAAAATTTGAAAAAAAATTTTAAAATTTACATAAAAAATTCTGAATAATTAAAAAAATCAGAAATATTTTTAACATTTTTTTTTAATTTTTTCAATATTTTTTTTTAATTTATCTTTTTCTTAAAAAAATAAAACTTGCTATAGCAAGTCATCCAATTACCAAGTTTACTTAAGGGGAATACATACCCTTTAAAGTTGGGATTATTCATGGTTAATCAATAAGTTGAATTATTGTAGAAAAATCATAAAAGTTGGATTATTCTAGATAATTTTTTTAATTTTTTTTTTCTTTTTACAAAATTTATTTTCTTCTACTTCCACTTAATCAGATGATAATGTAAAGTTGATCGAAGTAAAAATGTAAAACATATGTTTATAGGATCAGTTTATTACCATAATTTAAAAAAAAAATTATAATATAACACATTTTATGAAAATTAGAGTGAAAACTCGTTAACATCATTTATAACAACTAACTAATAACCTAGGCCTTAAGATCAAATATGATATACATTACAATGTTATTATCTCGATCGACTAATAAAATCATTAAAGCAATAAAATCAACAAATAACTAAGATAAAAAAAATATGTATGACTGTTTTCTAGCAAGTTATGAAAATTTTTAATCTTTTAAATTGTATAATTAAATTAATAGTATATAACATTTTCATGGAAATAAAAATGTGATACAAATTTGTCTGTATTGAGACAGCGAAAAGGATAAGATCTAAAACCAAAATTATGTGGTTAATTTATTAGTTTATTTATTTACATGGCTTATGATGAGTCGCGCTATTGCTTACAGCCCTAATTTTTTTGGGTCCATAAAAAAGTATTTTTATGTGCATGGTTGATATTAACTTGATTTAAATTTATATATAACTTACATTTTATGTTAAGTATGAGTTATTAATTTTTCTTATTAAGTAGTAAAATATCAAGAAAAAAATAAGGAGTGCTCCTATTATATTATATATTACGACTTAAGTTTTTAAAAGCCTTTTTTATTATTTATTTTGAAGCCTAAAAGTTAATGAGACAACCCACTTTATTATATCAATAAATTTTCGATTTCCTAGAGAAGGACTATACGAGCCACAGGCATACAACCAAAATAGTTACCATGCTAATATGATACGATAGATATATTCTATAACAACATAAATTTGAGAGCTAGAAAATTTTTTTTGGAGTTGCCTTTATAAAAAAATAAAAAATACGTCGGTTTCTCGCTTTCTTGCAATACTTGCGACATTTTGACTTTTATATTATTAGATACTCAATTTTGACCAATTTTACAATTATATTGTAAATACCCAAAAAAATTACAACTTTAAATGTTAGACTTTTTCTAATTTACAAATAGAAACATATAAATATTAATGGTCAAAATTGTGTATCGATAAGGCTGCTAGTTAAAATGTTGCAAGTAATAAGAACAGAGATAGATATACCTTTTTAGATAAGTTATTTTTTGGGAAAACTACAAGTAACAATTGTCTTCATTCATAAAGTGAGATCCAAACTTGTCCTTGCTTGCTCATTTCCTTCTTTGAACTTGCTAATGAACTTATCTTGATCCATTCTTGATGAAAATAATGGTGATGGATGTTGCAAAGAAAGTGATAATTCACTTCCTAGTACTTCTTTATGCTTTGCAAATTTCTTGGTTAACTCATTAAAAATTGTATCATTTGAAGCTAGGGTTAGAGTGAGATCTAAATCCATTGCTTTTCTTTTCAAATGACTAATTGTTTCCTTTTGATTGTTCTCCATTCTCGAGTCGTTTTCAAGGAAGCTTAACGAATTCGATTTCTCTCTTCCTTCAGCTGATCCCGAAATTGACCTAATTGCTAGATCAAACTCCATGCTAGACTTTGACGTTGGTGATTCATTAGTTTGTGACATTGGATCTTTTTTGAGTGTTTGTTGTGTTATCCAATTTGAAAATTTCCCTTGGAAGTCATGAACATTTGCTTGAGAATTACTACTTTTACTAGAAAAGATCACCCTTTCCGGAACATAATTGAAATTCAATTTGTTTCTAGACCAATCTCCTAACCTTGTTGCAAGAAAAGAAAATTTTAGGTTTATGATAATAAATTATTTAATCAATCGTTAATCGGAAACAACCTTTACGTTATTAGTGTATTATGTACTAACAAGGATAATATTACATATATTCGTCCCTCAAATCCTGCCTTAGGCGAAGCCACCTAAAATTTTATTAACTGGTTTTTCTAAACTATACACCAGGTGCATAGATTTAGATTACAAAATCAGTAAATATTTATAAATAATCTAATTGAAATATTTTCTAAAGATTTATCAATTTTACCAATTTTAAAGAAAATTACAAATCAAATTTAAACAGATTTACTTATTTTGTATTAAAAATTCGATAAATTATTCACAAAATGATTCTATAAGAAATTCCTATCTATAGCCTATAGGGTTTTTTTTGTACCTTAGATTGAAAGATGATCTTTGATTATTGTAGGCTTGTAACATAGGTAGCTGGCTGAGATCATATATATTATCTCTTCCATCCATGAACACCCCTTGATTGCTCATAGCTGTATAAGTAAAATTAATCAATCAATAATCAAAATATTAAAAGAATCATTAACTCACTTAGATCTGCAAAATATTGAGAATCTTGAATTATCTTAGTGGTTGTAGATTTTCTCTTTCACCCTTATTACCAAAGTTTAATTTTTACTACCCACATAAATAAAAAATTAATTCCCTTTCCCTTTCTATGTGGGATGCTTATACAAGATTTGCAAAACCCTAATTAGGTTATTAGACAATAAATTGATAAGAACTTATATTTACAAGGGGCTAATTACCTTGATTTGATTCATCAATCTTTTTGCTCCTGTACATCTAATTATAAATGGATTCAAAGAGTCAATAACACCAAAATAGAAAGGAAAAAAAAATTACAATTAATTATCTTATCAAATTTCGAATTAGATTGCTCATAAATCACTAAATTAAATAGATGTTACCTGCAGATGACTCTTGACATGAGCAATACTTAGCCCTTTGACATTCATCAATTGAAGAACCAACTTTGGTGTTGCTCCTACATATTTTCAACAATTTCACATCTCAAATATAGTATAAAAACTTCTCTTACAACTAATAGATTATATAACATATCCTAAAATTACAACTATCAATTTATATTTTTGTTTAAATTGATTCCTTAACAAGTTATCAAATATTTATAACATCATAATATTTTATATACTCTATAAAAAAGCATTAAAAATACATCAAGGAAGATATATATTGGATAATTATTATTTGATTTACTCTAAATCAAAAAAAAAAAAAAAAAAAAAAAAAAAAAAAAAGTCTACTTACTTTCTTGACCTCCTAGCCTCTCAACAGCTTGTACAAAGCAAAGGTGGAGATCCGGTGTCCACCGGAGGCGGGGCATCTTTGACCGATTATACGGTCGAACAAATCCCGAGGACGAGGAGAGCGTCTTCTTATCGCTCTCCTCCACTGTGCTCGAACTCGAGCTCGAACCATTTACTTTTAACAACTTACTATTACTATTGCTATGGTTGCTATTATCATCCACCTCCTCTATTGAATCATCCTCACACTCATAATCAATTTTATCATTGGAAAGGCTTGATTTGGATCCTTCTAAAGGACTACCACTTCTTGCCCTAATCATGATTATTAATTTCTCTCTAATTTTTCCTTTTGGATTCACTTATATGTTGTTTTCCCAAATTAATTTCATGATTAAGGACATATTAAAGGGTTAATTAGTATAAGACCAAAAATAATAGGTAGGTCTTTGTAGGTGGGTTAGTATGTATTGTTATTGGAGAAACAAATGGACTAATTTAAGATGCATAGGATGGAGGAAAATTCTAGCATGTGATGTACATGGCAGAATTTGAAGAAATTCTTAACCTTATTCTCTTCTTATATATTTTTACTGAATAATAGTTTATAAACATTTTTTTGATAATAATTTATTAAAAATAAATAATTCCTTTCTCCAACTACTTGTTCTTTTCCTTTCTTTCTTTTCTCTTTTTGTGACTACATTTCATGCTGGTGCTTTAATTAGCTAGCTAACTAGGGCTACAAAAAAATTATGAAAATTGCCTTGCATACACGTCATTTTTTTAATCCATTTTTAGAAATCATGTAGGGGTTGGTTGTTAAATAGAATTTTAAGTTAGCTTGAGTGGTTGAGGGTTTTTCCTTGTATCTTTGTAGAAGTGTTTATTCGGATCATCAAGTTGATTTTGGGTTTGGTGTTTTAGATCGGGTAAAAGTCTAGTTTTTTGTCCGCATTGATTTTTGCATCATTGTAAATGTATCTATTATACAAGGTCAGATAAATGTGGGTAGGTGGGTTAGTAATGCCCTCGTAGATTACCTCTTGGTGTTCTTACCATCCTGCTCCCCTCGTTTATTTTATTAGTTTTTTTTGTCCCCTTCTATTTTATTTTGTAGGTGGGTCTACTTTCTTATTTATAGGCCTTTTTATTTTTCACGTGTAGCTATGTCTCCGTATCTTTCTCAAGTCGGGGGACTCCTTTGGCCGCGCTCTCCTCTATGGGTATGAGTTGCCGCCGTCCTTTCCTCTCCAGACCCTGTCCATAGATTTTTCTATAAATGAAATATACTAGGTTGGATGATAATGATAGATAAATATGGATAGGATCCGTTTTGAACATCTTCACGCCCTTTCTTTTGGAGATAAAAACCATCACACCCTTTGACCCTTGTGACAAGGGTTCACCACCTATAGAAATGATTATTTCTCTCCCTTTTATTTACCCTACAACAGAATTTTCAACCTTGTTACACAATTGCAATATTAATTGAATTTAAAATTAATCATTATGTAATTAATTAATGATATATCTTTTCAATGCGGTTAAAGTGACTTTGTGATAAACGAGAACAATAAAACAAAGCAAAAAAAATATCCAATAAATTCAAACATATTGACTAAATATTTTGTTTAATTGTCAGATAGACTGAGTAAAGAAAAGTTAATTGAGAATTAAAATCATAACCTTTTTCTTTTAATTAGTAATATTTACTTTTTAACTGAAGTAAAAATTAATTTACGCTCAGTATTTTATTTTCTCAACAAGGCCATAAAAAAAATGAATCAAGTTTCTTATTACAATTTCCTAGGCTGAATTATCGCGATCTAGAAAAAACACAAGCTAAAGACACAAGGATCATTCTTTCAGTGGATGTAGTCAACACAGGACAAGTGATCTTAATAAATTTAAATATAATGTCTTGCATGAATGTATACATGTGAGTGATGATTTTTTAAATTTTAATAATTGGGAGGTATACAAATTGCCAGGAATTTTTTTCATACATAATATAGAATTAACAATAAAGATTTAATTTGAAGAAAAAAAAAATATATATTTGCAATATTCTATTATTCCAAAATTATTAATTAACTCTTAAATGGAATGGATTTAAAAGGACCAAATATACATACTTATTCTTGTCATCATCGACACTTCTGATTTGATGTGCTCTTGGTCATGCATATATTTGAAATATTATTTTGGATATAATCGAATATCTTGCAAATACATTAAAATCATTGCTATTTATAAAAGCCTGAATTGATCTAATGATACTCTTTGTCCTTCTGATAACAGATTGTCTTGTTGAATTATTTAGGCCATCTTTAACTTCTTTGGTTAGCTACTCACACATTAAGTTTTATATTATTACGTTAGTTTTCCCATTAAAATCGTTTAAGATTTGTCATTTATTAAATTTACGTGTATTTTTTGAATATTAGAACTCTTTAGCAAGTCTTTATACAAAAAAAAAAAAAAGAAGAGAGGTTGAGCGGCCTTCTCTTCCTTATTAGAGTATATAACATATTAAAAAACCAATTCAATTAAAAACTTAAACTTATAATTAAGGCTCCAGAATATATTATATACTCTAATATTTCTCAATTTCACCTGAGTTTGCTCTTTAGGAGATGACAAAAGGATTAAAAAAGTGTGAGTGGGTACGTTGTTAGGGAATTGTAAGTAAGTGAAATAATGTGCTTTAGTGGGGCAATATTTATAAGTTTTAATGTTGCAAGAGAAATAAATTGTACTCTTAGAATCAGGTGGATATTTAAGTAGAATCATGTTAAAAATAATTATTAGACTAATTTGGTAAGTTGAAATAAAATAGTTAATTGAGCAAAATCAGAGAGATATAGAGTATTTACCTTACAACTAGACATCACAAACGTATGTGTAAAAAGTAGAGTAATTAACTTTTGATTCTAAGTAAAAACATAAAATGAAAAAGTAAAAAGCATCATTATACTTTAACAATGAAACTTTTTTTTTTAAAAAAAAAGTCCAGCACTCGTGTGATTATTTACCTTTAAAATTATGATATACTCTCTTTTTAAAAAAAAAAAATAGTTCTATTTTCCTCCTCTTATTGAATTGGTTTCATTCAAAATTTTTCATTCTAATCCACTTATTTGATTTAATTTTTTTTTCTTATCTATATATTTCCATCATTTTTTTATAAAGATTTTTGCATTTAAAGCTATTTCATTGGGACAAAGAATATGTCACTCTTTAATTTGTGTACGAAATTGAATTATAGCAAATTATAATTATCAACAAAAAAAAATTAAAATGGTCGGTTTACAATTGCATATTCATCTTTTTATAGTAGTACAAGTATTCTCCAATTTTAATCACGGATATCTCGAGAGTTTAAGTGAGCCATCTAACTCTCATAAGTTGTACAAGTAGATCAAAAGATACTTTACCTTGTGATGTTTAATTTGTATGCCTATAAATCATTTTTCATAATAATTGTAGTAATTGTACACCTCCCATCGATGAATTTCATAATTTTACGATTCTGTTTCATTACTTTAATAACATTAAATAACTTTCATCTAAAGTGAAGTTTGACAAACTTTTTATTTCGGTCTATCTCTTTGAATTTGAATTATTTTTTATCACAATTTTTTCTTCCTTATAATCTTATTTAAATATTGCTTTTATCTATTTAATTTTTTAAATTGTTATTCAATTGTAAATTTAAAAATAACTACTTCTATATTGTCAAATTCGAGTTAATTGAGAAAGTATAGAATAGACATAAAACTCATGTTGTTCTAAATCATGCTGAAGCAAGTCACGTGTCTAACATTTTGTGTCAAGGCGTGACGCAAAACAATAACAAGTCGTATCATGCAGTTTTACATGCCACAACAACAGTTTAAACAAAATTCCAAAATTAATTCTAAAATGTTAGACCTAAAGTGTCAATGTGTCATGCCAATAGAACGACATTATGGTCCACATGTCGTGCCGCTCTGTTTTCAATCAATGGTGAATGTGGTGCGCCATTGTAACAATTGGCGAGCTGTGCCACTGTATCTAACTAGAGGCGGGTTGTGCCTGTGCCGATCGGTTTAGGCCGTGTCCATGTCAAAAAAAGGCCGAGCTTCAAAGTCAACTTCCAACAGCTTAAATGTCATATTTCCGAAGCCAACAACTTCAATATATTAATACAACTTTCTCATATCCAAAAAAAACAAGTTTCTAGGAAAAGTTATAGAAAGAAGTGACCCTAATAATGCGGATCTCCGTATCTGTTTACAATGGGGATGTCTGTCTTTTACTTGATATCAATTATTTATTGCCATAACGCATCTATCCATGTTATATAATTATGCATAGGTAACCATGCATTATTTATTTTTATTACCAGATAGGCCACAGAAAAAGAATGATGAGTGAGAGTTAAACTGAAAATTCTTTTTTAGAAATAGTATTTGCTTTTTAACTGAGACAACCCGTAATTCTTGAAAAACCATATAGTATAAGCATATAGAGTATTATCTACAATTTGTAAATTTGGGATGCCAAAGCTTGTATGCTTCAAGATTTATAATATAATTCTATATGAATATACTACTTTGTTTGACGACTTGATGTTGCTCTAACTATATAGTCCCTTAGTCCCTCTCAATTAACATCACATTTATTTTAGTTTATTCTATTAATTTTACATTATATTCTTTTTCAGCCAGTTTTTTGAGAGACCGTCTTTTTGAGAGATGTATCTCAAACCCAACCCAATAAAGATTAACGTCTACTTACTGTATTCTTAATGCCTACTTACATTGTCCTTAATGCCTACTTTCAATATCTTAAATATCTACTTGCATCATTCTTGACATCTAGTTACAATATTTTAAAAATTATATAATGGGTCGGCCCAATTAGAAATGGTCTCTCAAAAAGACCGTCTCTCACAAGAATTTGTGATTCTTTTTTTAAGCAAAATAGTTATGCTTAGCTTCTTTTAATCTCATCTATAAATTTTCTCTATCCATCTTAATTACACACATTCATTTGTTTGTCTTACTGTCCAATTCAATTCTTTTTTCAATTATCACTTAAAAAGCATTTGAAAAGGTATATTTTATGAACATTCGTACTACACGTCATTTTCACTATCATTTTTTAATGCCAACAACCAAACGGACCACTAAATCCTTATATATCAATTTATATTTAATATTTTACTAACTTTAGGTGCATGTTAAGTTTGCTCTCAAATCGGACATGATTATTAGAAACGATAAACTTAAATATAAACCGAATCATGGATATTTCAAACAGCCTAAACAAAGATCAACCTTTGGTCAAAGAAATAATGCTCCAAATAACCAATAAATTTACCCTAAATGGTGTGCTCATTGCCCAGCACGACTTGTTGCTCCAACCGCAGGCGCTGCAGTGAACCAGGGTCACTAATTTTATGAGATCAATACGGCATGACAGTGTGTTGCAGGCACTGCTTGCCACCAAAACACCAATCTATAACCAATTTTGGAGAAAAAGTAAAAAATTGAAACAATGTAGAGATTATAAGTATTATAAATATTGGAACATTGTATGGATCATACTCAAAAATAAATTTATAAAAATTAAGATGATCAAGTTTAATTATGCCCAAATATGTAATATAATTAGAAATTTTTTTTATAAAACATCAATCACAAATTCTTGTGAGAGACAGTCTCTCAATCTCTAATTGGACCGGCCCATTATATATTTTTTAAAATATTGTAATTAGACATTAACAATGATGTAATTGGACATTTAAGATGTCGAAAGTAGACATTAAAGATATGATAAGTAGACATTAAAGATATGATAAGTAAGGATTAAGGATAATGTAAGTAGGCATTAAGAATACAATAAGTAGGTGTTGATCTTTGATGGGTTGGGCTTGAGATATGTCTCTCAAAGAGACGGTATCTCAAAACACAAAAACTTGGACGAGACGATCTCATTATGAGACCGTCAATTTGGGTTGGCCCAATTCGAGCATGTAACAACATTTCAATTTTCTGGGTATTTCTCAATTTTGAAAATTGATACCTTTAAGATCAAAATTAAAAAATGATCAGAAAATGAAAAAAATACCCAAGTTGTTACACGCGCGAATTGGACCAGCCTAAATTTACGGTCTTATTATGAGGTAGTCTCGTCCTCATCCAAGACCAGCTGCTCTCAAAAGACTAGCTGAACATCAATTAAAACAATCCCAAATGACAAATGAAAACATCAAAGGAGAACCGAGGGAACATATATTATGGAGCAACCAGTAAATGGTGGATTTGCAATTGCAGCTAAACATATTGGGTCAACAGTAATTCGACAGAATATGAGGAATGAACCAAACACCATGTATATAGCCCACGATCTACATCAAGGAGTGTATTCTAGACAATTTTCTGGAGCCTCCTAAATAAAAATCATAGACACATAGCATCAGAATCATAGTGTAAAAACAAAGTTGCAACAACTGAATTGTAAAGGTTTTTAAAAAAACCAAATCTCTTATTGTTTATTGTTGTTGGTGGGCTGTAGATTGTTGTGAACTACATTAGGTTCTTTTTACCCTCAATTTTATCATCAATAAGAGAATGTTAAGGGTAGACTCCTTAAGAGGTCCCGTGGTTTTTATCCTTCACGTCGAAGGGGTTTTTCACGTATAATTTGTGTATGTTGCTTGCATCTTATTCCGCTTATTATTGATGCTTTGTGACTGAAATATTGCTGTCCACATTTCATATTCTTGTTGTGTGATATTTTGGGTTGATTGGTTTGGATATTTGAAGCGAAGTGGTGATCTAGTGAGTGTCGTAGTGACCTCTCCCGTTCCTTACAGTTACCGCGATAGAGACCGTTGCTGCATTTTGCACTCTGATCACGTTAATTGAAATTCTTCCATAGGATTATGATGTACACTTTCTTTGAAAACTAGTTAGGATACTTGGTAAGAGCAAGTTAATAGAAAGCCGCAACAGAAACTAGGCAAGAGTACTAAATACAAGTAAATCTATGAGCAATTCTAGATCCCAGTGCACTTTCCTTATTTGTAGATTATTTTTTGCACAATGTACACCATTTTTTCAGTTGATTGCTTGGAGAAAGCACTTGACAGTATTTTCTATAAGTCCTTTCCCTTCAGTGTTCAAATCATTATGGATAAGTAGAAGTTGGAAGAAGCATACATTACTGAGTAAAAAATCCCAGGCTCTTTCCAATGTTCAAAATGGGGAAGAAAAGCCAATTTGCACACCAGTTTTTCCATTATCATGCTCGAATCGCCTCACTAAGTGACAGTAATTAACCTTCACAATAAGAGAAAATATAATTAAGAACATTTCAATGATAAGATATGCAAAAGCTGAACATGAATAAAATATACCAACCTCGAGTCGGAATAGTTTAGTGGGAACAATAATGCCACAACCAACAGTACTTCGAAACGATTGCATGAAGTTATTTGGGGATATTTTCTGCCACTCATTCTCTGTTATTTTAACAAGATTACCAGCGGCAGCAAAGATATGACCATGGATCCCAGCTTCCTTGAGAACTTTCAATGGAAGATCAAATGAAAGATCTGCAAATGCAGAGACGGCCAGATCTCCGCCTAGAGCATCCCTCTCTGCAGCAGCACTGGAATCATCATACGGTATGTCTCTAGTTTGTCTACGTGGTTCAGTAGGCCCAAGTCCTCTACACTTGAAACCAAACAGAGAACTTGGCCCTGACAATGAGCAAACTGGTGAAGAATTACCACCCATGAAGAACCTATCCAGCAGGGATGATGGTCTGTCCAAGAATCCCCTTCCCCATGGGAAAATAACACCAGCTGATAACCCAAGATTAAGGGCTGTATGATAAAATCCCAATGGTAGAGCATAACGGAAATCAAACTCCTGTTGGTTACAAACAAAAAAGCTGTGTTGGATTAATTTAGAATGGCAAACCTATAAATTATCAAGTAAAAAAGGCCCTGACTCATAATTGAAATGGAACAAGCACAAATTGAAATAGCTACTTGCCAAATGCCGATGTATGGGATATCAGGGAACACCCATCATATATGTGTTTTTTCTTGATTCCAAAGGAAGGTATCCTTGTTCTATTCTATTTGAAAATTAATAAAAAGCATACTAGAACTCAAGCCCACCACTGAGCTGGACTGCAGAGAGGGGGGTAAACAAACTATGCGACAGGGTATATTGAAAACTTAGTAAACCAACAATTTCACCAAATGCCACAAGGGTTTATCACGTCAAAACACTTCCAAGATCAGAGAAGAAGCCATAATAGTGACATAAATCACAAAAGTAAAAGGGACTCCCCCCCACCCACAAATTTGTTTCCAAAACAAGGACCCTTTCCTCTTCTAAAACTACCCCCCCGAATATTGTAAACGTATTTACATACAAAAGTATTCAAAGTTCACTGGATACATCCAACATTGTGTTTACTCACATATGCACCCATCTAAAAAAATGAAATCAACACAAAGCTTTCAAAGACAAGAAACAAAGTGATGGGGATGGACTACGGGTGGCAGAAACATAGACAACAGTTCCCTGTGCAGAGCCAGATTGAATGACTCTGAGGTACATTGAACAGTTATCTGTAATTTGAAATTTAAAATTAACTCAAAAACAGATACAAAAGGGTCAACACAACAGTAACACATACCTGTCGCAGAAAGCGTGCACTCCGACAATCAGGATTCAAGCCAGCAAATAAAGTAGTAAATTTTAAAGCATATCCGCGAGTAGGCCTCAAAGCAGAATCTCTCTTATCAATGTTAAATGTGTATTTCAACGAAGACAATAAACTATGCCCAAGTTGACTCCTTACTGATTTACTTGCCAACTGTGATGGATCTGTTAAGGTGCGCCAAGTCAAATTGTATACCAACTCATGGTTCCTTGTTGATAGTAGACCAAGACTAAAGCCTAATCCTTGTTCTTTGTATGAAGAAGACTTTAGCCAGTCTTGGGTGAGTATAGATGCTCGAGCAAACACAGGTGAGGGCCAATGTCTGATTCTGGGCAGTGAGACACCAGTACTAACCTCTGTTGTCTGATCCCATCCAAAAGATACAGACCCATCCCAAATATCAGCATAACCAAGCAGATTCTTCAGCTTCAAATTTCCTTCAAGAGACCAAGATCTAACCTTTTAAAAGGAACGTCAGGGTCAGCAAAGATATAGCACAATAACATAAGCATTGAAAAATAACATGGAAGGAAAATGATTCTTCAATGGAACAAAACAAAGTTGTGCCAACTGCCAAAGCCATAAGCTCATAGTAAATGCTAAGAACCTTTTCAAATCACCCACCATTAAGCTTAATATGCCTCTCCATTTTTGAAAATATCACAACAAATGTAACATTTCATGGTGACCCCATTATTATGCCATTGGGAAGGTAGTAACATAAAGCTAATTTCAAGATACGACAGTAGACAGTAGGTTTAGATAAGTAATCATAGCAAAGATAAGCTTGCAAACAGAAATCAGGCTAACAAACAATCAGCCTGCTAAATCCCCAGCTTTTGTTAAGGGAGAACACTAAGGATAGAGAATTCAAAAAAAAAAAAAAAAAAAAAAAAAAGCAAACATTGATTCAGGTTATATAGTCAAAAAACTTCTAATTTTCTGTTAGCTACTGTTTTTGAGTCAAGCTCTCAATAGCCAACAGTAATGGAATAAAATGTCAACGGACACCATAAATAGTAAAATAACAGGCAAATCATTTCTCGATATTTTGAATAATGCTTTTTCCCCCATTGCATGTGCATGTACTTCATTTTCTTCTCTGCTGACTTTCAAAATCAAAATTCTTCAGAGCATCAAAGGGAACAGTAGATCTTCTAGCATTCTGTCAAATTCTAATATTGGGATGCAGCACTTTTGATATGGCGAAGGGGCTGGAAGTTGCAAACATTAAAGATAAGATGAAGGGACACGTCTTCAATGGTTTGGGGCTTTGGGCACGTGCAACAAAGGCTAAAAACAGAACCAAGGATACTCCCTTTGTCCCTCTCAGAATGCACCCCACACTTTTGGGGTGAAATTTAGTGGAAAGAGGAATTGGGTTGGAGAATAAAACAAAAAAACAAGTGGATGATCAAAATGAGTAGTTAAGTCAATGGAGAAAAATAATAAAGTATTTCATTAGAGGAAGAGAAGGCCAAACATAACTTAAATAGCAAGAGTTGTACACTTGAAAATGATGTTGGGTGTGCAATGGGGCATGAAGAGATGAGGTTTGGACCACTCCATGAAGTGACCAATGTTGATGCTTTGGAATGTCTGGGCCTCTTGGGCAAGGCAAGGCATGCCTTGAACAAGGCAAGAGAATACATAAGGAAGGTATTGGGTTGTGCCTTGAACGTGGCAAGGCACAAGAAGGTAGATGCTCGATCGAGGCAACAAAGGAAGCAAGGCAGTGAATGCCCAAGTGCAGCTGCTCATTTGAGGCCATGTGGCTCGTCCGAGCAGTGCTCACTTGGGGAATAAGTTCTAACTTGTCCTATGGTTTCTCTAAGATGCTGTGGGCTGTGGCTATATAGGGCTCAAATAGGATTAGAGAATAGATAAGAGAGAGCCCAATACATAGAGGCAACTAGGGTTAACACCATTAGAGTTCTTTCTACATTATATTAGTGTGTTTGTGAGTGCTCTCCTTTAAAGGTGGGATCTTTACCTTGAGAGATTATTCTCAAGTGTGTATGAGGTTTATTCATTGATGTATGTCGAATCATTAATGAAAGAAAACATCTTTTGAGGGGGAGGTATCTAAGATACCTCATAAATCATTGTGTTATTGCTTCCTTAGAGTAGTGCTTTGTTTTTCATTTGTTTTTTGCACCTTGTTCTTCGTCAAACATCTCTAAACCCTTGCATTTCAATAAGCTATATTGCAATATAGCAATTCTTATTTCCAAATTCTGAAATATTGTCCACTGTTACTTTCCCGCAAACACCATCAATAAACGGAGAAAAAGTAGACTATTTAGGTGAGCCTTGACAGTAGGTTTTAAGTTATTTTTAAAATTATGTCGGTAAATTAAATTTACGGTAAAACTACAAAATTTAACCCAAAAAAATCTACAATTTTTTTCTCGCATTGGGCCGGCGCCCGGCGCCACGTGTGGCCCTTAATAAGGTCTGTCATTGCCATTTCCAACCGAATGCCAAAAACCCTAGTTTTTTAAAGGAAAAAGCTTGTAACTTTCAAGACTATGAACAAATTACAACTCTACTATGACGAAAACCAGTAATAGGTAAGGCAATTTAAGCTAGCTTTAAGAGTTAGAACCGTAGTGACAGCTTGAAGAGGTTAACAGATGTGACATTAGGCAGTAGAGGGACCCAAGATTTTTTGAGATAAAGAAGTCCTTCTCATCTTGTATTCTTACTTATCAAACAACTACTTTTCCAAAACACCCTAGTTTAGGAAGCTAGAGCATACAAAAAAGCTAATGCCTACTTCAGTTACTTATGCAATGCCTACGTGTAGAGTTAAATTCACTAATTTAAACACTCCAGATACTGTTCAAGGCTAACTTTAGTCTAACAACACTCTTTTCCCCATCTTCAATGATTTAATCAGTTCTCCAAATTAAATCAAAGGCCAATGCAGTCCTATAATCAATATTCTAACATAGTAGCATTACAGTCTTATACCGATATCCAATGACCAATATAGATATCTTCACCATGTCACGCAAATTAACATTATTCTAGCTAAATACTCCACATTCTACCCACTTAAGTCAACCATTAATACTCAATACATTTATAACTAAAAACTCGGCTTCAATTCTAACATACCAAATCATCCTGGCCTCGAAATCGATTCATCTACACATAAATTACAACACATTCAAAACATTCACATTCAACAATCACAATTGCCCTAAGAAAATATCTTGCTATGCACATTCAAAATTAAAAATTAAAAAAAATTAAAAAAAAATCAATTAATCAAATTAAAGTAAGAAAGATATACCCCAGGCTTTGTATACATCCCAATTTGACCAGTTAGCGGACTCGTCGTCTCTGAAACCATAATAATAACATTCGTAGTACCAGGCAGCTCCTTAGGTCCAGCATCAAGAGTAAAATTAACCGAATCAAAGATATCCAACTGCCGAAGCTTTAAATCCGCAATTGCAGCAGCTTGAAAAATCTCTTGAAGAGTAGAAGCTCGCTTCAGGTCATCTAAAATCACCGCTTCAATTACAGAATCTTTAGTTTTCAAATTCCCCTTAATAATCACATCATGGACTCTTAAGGCAACTGGTGCAGACCTCATTCGATTAACGAGCTTCGTCATTTTATCCCTAATTAATCGATCGCTTGGTTCCGTTGACGACGAAGATGTTGCTTCTTCGTCATCGTCTTCTTCAGCGTCGTCATCGTCGTCTTCATTATCGTTATCTTCTGGTTCATCTTCGACAAGAACATTGTGGGAGAGCGGAGTGGTTGAAGAATTTGGTGGTTGATTATCTACCTCTTCGGTTTGAACGGCCATTGTTGAGGAGGGAGAGAAACGGTAACGGGGTGTAGTCTGTTCAAAACTGTAATGATGGAAAGGGTCTGGGTTTAGCCGTTTAGCACAACTACCTACTCCCGATTTCCTTTTACTACATTGCTACACTTTTTCATTATAGTTCGTTTTTTTTTTCTTTTTGTGAAAATATATTTTTCGTAAAAATGTAAATTTAATATTACAAGTTACTTTAATTTCTATTCGTATATATTATTTCATTAATACTTCATCATTTATATTATAATTAATTTTCTTTTTGGTCTTAAATTGTGATATAACAATATTTCATTAATACTTTGTTACATTTAAATTTTTAATTTATAGTTTTTCATAATAATTGAAATTATCTCGGGTAAATAGAAGAATAATTTTAATTTCAATATAGAATAGTAATCTCGATTAAACATATATTTTTTCAAATTTGAATTTTAAGTTGGATCTTGTTAACGAACGTCCTCGATAGAAATGGACATGGGTCGAATCTGGGTCGGGTTCTGCAAGACCCAGATTCAAACCCTAATTTTTTTATTGGATCCAAACTCGGACCCAAATTCGTAGGGTCTGAAAATTTTAGACTCGGACCCAACCCTAAGGGTCTAGCAGGTCTAGGGTCTGGATCTGGGTCCAGAGCAATATTTTTTCCTCAAAATTTTTTTCAAATATATTATGTAGCACAATTTTCGATTATTTGCATAAAATTATTTAAACATTTTCGACTAACGATGATCTTTTAATACTTTATACTAATTGAGCGAAATATATGAAGTTTTCCAACATTCAAGTTCTTATAACAAAATATTTATCAAGTCTTTAATTTTTAAAGTGTAGATACAACGACCACATTTTTAAATTATATGAACCGACAAAGTTTAAAATCACGTAATGTTCAAAAATATAACAAAATTTCAATCAAACAATTAAATATACATGATAACTAATATATAATTTTTTTTTTAAAAAAAAGATGTAAATGAGTCTATAGGTCGGATATGGGTCTCAAACGTGTAGACCCGGACCCTAAGGTCATGGGACCCAAATTCGACCAGAATCAATAGAGTCCAAAATAGATGAACCCAGAACCTTAAAATTAGGATCAGGTCGGATTTTGACCCATAGAGTTCAAGACCCACGGCCATCCCTAGTCCCCAAAGTGTTTGTCAATAAAGATATATACATTATATTACCTAATATAGCATAAATTTAAAATCTATCAACAAATCACGCTTTAAAATATATTACTCTATTATTTCTATTTTTAATTTTGTTTTCTTAATTTATTGTTTCAAGTATATTATTATTTTTACTACGAACGCAACAAGAGCGTTGGTTAGCTAATGCATTTTTTCATATTATCTCTAGTTATATATAATATAGGGTAGTAGGCAGTGGATCCATGCTAGTATAAGATATAGAAGTACAAGCTCTAGTCATAAATATAGTTGCTATATTTACCGTAAAACAATGAGAGTCACAGACATTTTTTATTAAATAAAAAGGGTAAAATTGAGTAAGGTTAAAAGTGTGTATATTTTGTTTTGTACAAGCTCGGCCTCGAGATGCTTGTAATGTTATAGTTGATGGTTTGGACCTAAAGGTTATTCATGCTTAACTAATATTTTGGTACATCCACCACGATTATTTGTTAGTCTCATCTTAATTAGACTTTATTTTGATTAATTATCTAATTGAAATTTTAATATTTTGATTAAGTTAGTTTTCACTTTATTTATACATTTTATTCATATTCTTATATTTTGACATTGCGAGTTGTGACATGTGCATTGAGGATCATATGATGATGTTAGCCTTCTTTATGAAGTATTAAATATTATCGTAATTTGTCGCTTTCTTAGTTTTGGTTTACCAAACATTATACAAAAACGATTCATGATTTACTTATCTTTTCCTAAGTTTGAGCCGATTCACTATAAGATTAGCTTTACATGTAGTAAAATATTATCTATAGTCTAAGTTTAAAAGGCCAGATTGACATCACAAATCAAATCAAATAAAAAAATATATAGCTAACTTATTATGATGGATACAATGTTTGTATTGACATATCAAACTGAAATAATTTTTTTGTCACTTTAATTTTGCTATAATAAGTTAAGTTAAGTCTATTAATAAATAATGAAATAAATAATAAGACAAACAAATACATGGATAAATATTTGTTTTGATGAGATAAAAGAATAATTGAGTTTATTGATAAGAATATGAGATTAAGGGAGACAATATAAGATCAAACTCCAAAAACAACGATAATAGTATAATAAAATTTGACAACTCAAATAAAACTAGATAATATGTAACATAATTAGAGAAATAAAATCCTCAAATAAAAGTCTTAGACGGATTTTCCTTTCAAAAAGTCATACGAATTTTGTCCATACTAAATATTATACATATATGTTTTAATTAGAGCCATCAAATCAAATTTCAACTCACATACTTCTGTCGAGTCTTGTATCCACATTAATTTTTACATTATTGTAATTTTATTTTTAAAGTTGGACTTAAGTCGAACTCACAATATCACTTACACAATTATACCCTTTTCTTTTTAAAAGTAAAATCAAATAATAAGTAAAAAAATAAAAAAAATATTGTAAAAATATATGCAGAATATTTAGAATGGACTTCATATATGCTTCATCTGTTTCATTATACTTGCAGCTGAGTGTGACATATTGTGTGGGAAAATGTCACTATCAGTAGTATTATGGAACGGAGGTGTTTCGGTAATGAAACGAGGAAGTGCGAAAGACACTTAAAATACCTGGAGATAAGGTGTAATCGGGGACAACTGTCAATACGCTAAAAGTGCTTATGATCCTTCCGCTGATGAGACCTCAAATCCTGCAATAAAACGTCAGCCTTGTCCGTGGTGGTTTCCTTGAAAATCCCTCCGACGCTCAAGTCAGATCGGAAAATCGAAAGTAATGATCTATGATAATTAATGAATACAAGATTGACGGATTGTAGGATGAGTTCAGATCAATTGAAGAAATATTTGGTTAAATATAGATTGTAAGTAGAGGGGTGGTGTATTTTTATGGAGTTACGGTAAGAAGATAAAACTTCAGGTGCAAATGATGTATGCAACATGTATTTATAATTGTAGAATGGAGGTTAGATGGTGAATTGATGTGGGAATCATGAGTATGATGGGTGAGTGGTCGGTTATGGTGAGTAGTGAGTAGTGAGTAGTTATTTTAGAAAGTTATTGGACTAAGGTGGGTGTTTTGGGTTTGACTAAATAAATTACGGGTTTATTTATTTGACTCCATAACATTAGCCCCACGCATGAGTGATAGATGAGGGAATTTAATGTAGTGAGGGTATTAGTCTTTATGCGAAAAAATGATACCTGTGATGCAGACGAATAAAATGTTCGGAAAAAATCATGCAATAAGGTCTGAATAAAATAAACTTTGAATTCTTGCCTCGATGGGCCCATGTTGGTGGGAAGCCCTATGAGTTATAAATGTTTGGCCTTTGGGCCACTTTTGATGATTCGACTTTAGAGCCTGATATGATGATTCGACATTTGAGTCTGATATGATGATATGGCCCAACAGTCAATCACCTGGGACTTAGATAAGGAATCATACTAGATGAATCCTTCGAAAGCATTGATGAATATTTGGATCAGACATAGGTCCGCATTGCCCAGCCGTCAATAACCCGGAACTTAGATAAGGAATCATACTATGTGAATCCTTCAAAGATGAATATTCTGATCGAACATAGGTCCGCTTTGCCCACCCGTCAATCACCCAGGACTTAGATAAGGAATCATACTAGGTGATCCCTCAACAAATATACTGATCAGACATAAGTCTGCTTAATAAATGATCGAACTATCAAGCTAGGTGATACTCGCTATGAATACTTTGACAAATAACACCCAAAATCACTCGTTTTGGGGCTTAATAAGAGTCCAAGTTATCAAGCTAGTTGACACTCGCAAGGATCCCACTTTCAAACAAGGTGAAAGTTTGATAATTAAGATGAATACTAAGAAAATATTGCCCAAAATCAATCATTTTGGGACTTAAATAATAATATGATTTTCAAACTAAGTGAAAACTTAGATGATTCCATAATATGACAAATAATGCTCATGTTTTGGGACTTTAATAATAATATGACTTTCAAACTCGGTGAAAGCTTAGATGATTCCATAATATGACAAATAACTCCCACATTTTAGGACTTTAATAATAATATGATTTTCTAACTAGGTGAAAGCTCAGATAACTTTATACATTCTTCGTTGAAAACCATGTATAAGTAAGATCCAATATAATAAGAATAATAATTAAAGTATTGAATTCCCACGCGTAATTAATAAATAATTCATTAAATATGTGTCAATATCATACTTGATCACTTTCCACATCGACCCATGAATAACAAATACGAAACACCCAATATTCGTTAATGAATAAAAGCAAGAATAACCATATGATCATAAATATATTCTTCACTTGGCAATACTAGTCAAAGATTTGCATCATTTATGTAGCATTTCATTAGAAGGCGAAAGTGATGATTTTGCTCCATGTATCGTGTCACCTGAGATTTTTTTATGGATGGATGGTTTGAACTACTGTCAGATCATACCTGGATCCAGCCAATACATTGAATGTTGGTAGTTTTCCGAGGATCCGATGTAGATAGTTTGAACCACTGTCAGATCATATCCTAATCCGGCCAATACATTGAATGTTGGTAGTTTTCCGGGGATCCGATGTAGATAGTTTGAACCACTGTCAGATCATATCCGGATCCGACCAATACATTGAATTGGGCAATATTTGGACTAATTTTTTTAGACCGAAACCACTTAGTTGAAGTTAGTTTTGAAGTGTTCTACGGGTCATCTAATCCTTTAGATAGTGCATCAAACCGAACTTCAACAATGAGACTGAATTTTTGGGTCAGTTGAAGTTGGTTTGGAAATGTTCTATGGATCTAATAACCCTTTAGAAGGTGCATCAAACCAAACTTGGGTCCGACTTTATGATAATATGTCATGACAATTACTCAACCGGGTCTTTGATGATTCGGATGTAGCATAACTCGGCTACTCTCAATACTTAGACAATTTTGCGAAATTATTGGAGGCCCTTGGGGGTCCGAGTTTTTAATATTTCGGAAAAATTGATGATACGGCAAAAGACAAAACTTGTATAATAACCTTAGACAAGAGAATCCGGCTATTGATGGTACAGAATGACTCATCGCATCCGAATCCTCGATGTCACGATTAACCAAAAGATAACTCGGCCATTTTCTAGGTTCAATTTGGATAGTACAATTTGAGGGTCCGACTTTTTAATACTTGGCCATTTTCCTTTTTGAAGTTGGTTTGTAAACATTCTACGGGTCATTAAACCCTTTTAAAGTTGCATCAAACCGACCTTCAGTATTGGATGAATCAAAGCAATAAGATCGGACTTCTACATCCATGAATAATAACAAACATTAGGAATGATTTGGCCCAAATATTCTCAATCTGATCGGTAAAAATTTAAGTTATTCTCACTCGTAATTTTATGAACCAAATAGAGTCGGAACGAGCCATGATAAATATATGCATTTTTGGATTGGTAAAAATATATGAATGATCATCGTAATGGATCTTCTAGTTTCTTGATAGGATTAGTCATTAGCCCCCTAATGTACCATAACGTAATTGTACATTTGTTTATGCAATTTGATCTTAAAAGCAAGGTAGCTCATCCTTTAGTCAACTCTAAACTTTTTCAAGAGCAAATTCGTCATTGCTTTCTTTCTACTTATAATAGTAAGGGAATTATTATTTGTCGCCACCTTTTTCATTTTATCGCCACCCCTCTAACAAAATTACGATATTACCCCTAGATTAAAAAAAATTACAAAAATGCCACTTAATTTAGAAAATGTTTAAGAAATGTAAATGGCACTTAATAACATTGTTATCGCTTAATAACATTATTATCGGAATTATAAATATATTGAATTTTCAGAGGCTATGGTAGTATATTCGAATTCAAACACGATACCTTCTTTCTAAAAACTCTCTAAAAACACTACGTAAAGTTAAACAAGCTAGAACTCTAGATCGGTAAGCAATTAATCGGTTCGATTTTTGCAAAAAAAAAAAAAAAAAGGAATGAAGTCGCACAAACCAGTCGCACAAAACGTGCCGCACAAAACGTGCGACTGGGAGTCGCACGTTTTGTACGACTGTGTTGTGCGACTGCTTCCAATTTTTTTTTTTTTTATTTTTTTATTTGAATATATTAAAAAAAAAATTCAAAGAAGTCGCACGTTCTTCTGTTAATTTTTTTTTTTTAAATTCGAATTATAAAATTTATTTTGTTTAATTAAATTATTTTATTTTAATCTATTGTTGTGCTATAATAATGGTATTTTATTATAATTATTTTGTAGAAATAATTATTTTTTAAGTTATTATTATTTTGATATATTATGATAATGTTATTATAATTATTATTTGCAGGACTTTGAAAATTTAGGAGATAATATAGGTTATTCTGATAGATTTGTTACCGATAGAGAATTTGATTCTGTAGATGATTTACATGCTTGGGCTAATGAGATAGCACTAACAATTGGATTTCAATTTACACGTGCTTCATATAAAAAAAAAAGAAGGGCGTTCTAGAGTGAGTCTGTACTTAAAATGTCACCGCTACGATAAAAGAAGTGTTAATTTGCATAACTTAGACAATGCTGCCCGACCTGGTTCCAAAAGTAGGGGTTGTGGGTGTAAATTTATGATTTTAGGAACTAGTCGTAACCCAAAGGAAAGACCTTGGACGGTTAGAGTGTTTCCTGGTGAAAAAGGAATACATAACCACCCGTTCTTCATGTACAGAGATGGTCAAATAAGAGTAAATAGGATGACTGTGGATATCAGGCAGCACATACGAGATCTAACTGCAACTGGCATGCAACCAGCATTTATAATGTCTTCAATTAGAAGAAATTTTCCTCGTTTTTATGCTAGTATGAATCAAATTTACAATGTGAGACAGTCAATCAGGAGAGAAGAGATGGATGGTAGGACTCCTCTTCAACACTGTCTGTATATGGCCACGGAGCATAATTATGTAGTTTGCAGGGACTTGGATAGTGAGGATCAGTTGACTAGATTATTGATTGTGAATCCAACTTCTATCCAGATGCTACGTTCGTGACCCCATGTTGTGTTGATAGACACAACGTACAAAACGAATAAGCAAAAGTGGCCCCTTTGCGAAATCATTGGAATAACGCCAACGAATCATAATTTCTTGGTTGCATTCTGTTTGATGCGAGATGAGGCGGCTGTGTCTTATTCTTGGGTGTTGGAGAGGTTGAGGGATATTTACGGGAGAGTCCAGACGCCGGATATAATCGTAACGGATCGGGATGAGGGTTTGTCTGCAGCTATTCATGCTGTCTTTCCAGGTAAACATGTTTTAATTATTAATTATCGTCGATCTATGTATTATATATTTCTGAATTAATTTTAAATTTATGTTTAATGCAGATGTACGACATCTATTATGCGTATGGCATATTGGCAATGACGTGGAGAACATGGTCGATAAATTGTGTGGCGGCAAGAAAAATCAACAGGGGCAGTTATTCAGGCAAACAAAATGGAACCCCTTGGTTAACAGTATGACGATCGCCGATTTTGAAAACAGATGGGAAGGGATTGTGTCCACTTGGTCGACTAGGAACCGGAGAGTCGTGCGATATTTGGCAGGAACATGGATTCCTCACAAAGAGAAATTTGTGCGTGCGTGGACGAATGATTGTTTGCACTGTGCAAAACCGAGCTGCCTCACTGTCCTCTCAGGAAAATAGACCTCCACGATATCGAAACAGGTGATACCACTGATATAGGAGGTACGTGGGTGCTCGTTCAATAAAGACCTATCATAAGTCATGTACGGAGTCCACTCCACCTGCTCACAACGAATATAATACATAATCAACATAACATCTCTGCCCTTGTCATGTACAATTAAGTTTGAGGTCATGTACAAAACCTGTGCCTCTGTCATGGCGTCCAGTATGCTCCTACAGTCTATCAGTCTGCTCAGCTCGCGGATTGGCTTCGGCGGGGACCACATCTCTGCCCTTGTCTTGTTCGGCATGTCAGCTTGACGCGGATGGGGGCGGAAGGCTGGGAAGTACTCGTAAATCCATGTCTGCAACAGTGTCAGGCAACCAGCAATAGTCTTGCACCCAGTCCTTGTCGCCATACCCAGTTGGCGATACAAGTGAGCAAGCGTCACTGCACCCCAAGCAATGTCAGCCTAATCAGCGGTAACAGTAACAACAGGGTGAGGACGCATCCCGACTCTAGTCTTATCCACGAGCAACGTGGAACCTACTATAGCCATGTAGTAGGCGGTACGTTGAGTATCCATAGACTGAGAACGGTGGCATAGCTGCAACAGTGCACCAACATTAATGCTACCGCTTGTGAAGTGCCCCTTCGCACGCAGCTCCGACAATGGCATACCAAAAAGGCCGGCCAAGCCAAGCTGCCATTCACTATCAGACGGTTGCACGGGAAGTGAACCGTCAATGCCAATTCCCAAGATGCGTTGCACGTCGTGCAACATTATGGTCATCTCCCCCCACGGCATGTGGAAGGTGTTGGTGTCAGGCTGCCACCTTTCCACAAATGCCGTAATGAGAGCACTGTCGATGTGCTGGTGCATTATATACGGCAGACGACCAAGGGGAGTACCAGGTAACACCCTGTACAATTCATCAGACATGTCCTGAAGTCTAATGATTGAATCCAACGTTTTCTTCCGAGCACGACATTCCAAAATCGGAGGGGTGCGCTCCAATCCCTCATATATAGCCTTTGCTACGTGCCCACCGTAGCTGGGTATTAAAGTAGTATCAACAGGGCCCCCGGGCTGGGGTGATGTGATTAACCAGTCCGTGTCCGCGGACTGCGAGCGCCTCCTCCCCCGTGGAGCCGCATCCTCAGCCTGGCTTACTCCTGCCTGATCAGAAGTGCCACTCGAGCCCTGCCCTCTAATCCTGAACTTAACAGCATGGCCTCTTACGATCGTCCAATCAATAGGATGACATGCAGACTCATCCTGACCAAG
Organism: Amaranthus tricolor; assembly: GCF_026212465.1. Taxonomy (NCBI): domain Eukaryota; kingdom Viridiplantae; phylum Streptophyta; class Magnoliopsida; order Caryophyllales; family Amaranthaceae; genus Amaranthus; species Amaranthus tricolor. The sequence goes on along the minus strand of NC_080063.1, from coordinate 17,029,637 downwards.
AGACTCTTCCCGACTAAGAGACTCGTCGTAATCAGTATCATCGTCACCTGAGCCGACCGTATGACTATGTAGGCTACTCTGGCGCTCAAAGCGACTACGCACTTGCTCTAGGGTACTTGAACGTTGGGCCTGACTATGTGATGGCCGCCTGTTCTTGCCTTGCTCGCCTTGCAGATCCCGTAACCCCTCTCTCATGGGGATCACCTCTCAGTAAAGTAGGCCTAGATCTACTGCCGCTTAATAACCCTCTAAAAAACCCTTTTCCTTCACCTTGATTTCCAGCCATTTAGTAGAATTTTCATATTTTAAATTAAGACAACATTCTAAAGTTAATTTAATAAACACTTAAAATCAAATAAATTAAAAACAAGTAACACGAAAAATATTTCACATTTACAAACAATTAAACAATTATTATATTCATAAATATTTAAACAACTCAAATTTAATAAATTAATTACACTAAACAAATTCATTACAATAAAAAAAATAAAAAAAAAATATTGAAAAACAAGTCGCACATCCCAGTCACACAAAATGTGGGACTACAGTGAAAAAAAAAATAATGAAATGGATTCGGCACAGTCGCACAAAACGTGCGACTGTGCCGAACCCATTTTATTATTTTTTTTTTTTTCCTTCGATTGATTTAAAAAAAAACTTACCTCGAATTTTTGTTGAGGACTTCGATTCCAAAGTTTTAGTTCCGCTTAATTTTATGTGAAGAATTTGAGTTTATGGAAGTGATGAAAGTGTTATTGAGTGAATTTGAAGTGTTTTTATAGAAGTTATAAGCTTAGTGGCATTTTCGTAGTTTTTTAAATTTCAAGGGTAAAGTCGTAATTTCATTCGAGGGGTGGCGATAAAATGAAAATGGTGGCGACAAATAAGAACCGGGTAATAGTAATGACGAAAACAACAGAACTGTTGTTCTTGACACCATGATTATACAAGTAATACCATAACCATACCAAAGTTTGCAGGATCGTACATTTTTATTTTTTTCATTTTTTTATATATTTCTATTTCTATTATATATATATATATATATATATATATATATATATATATATATATATATATATATATATATATATATTCTTTTGGAATAATAAGAGAAAAAGAGCTTGTTCTCGAATGTTGAGTTGGAATAGATAATCAAATATAGAAAAGCAGTTATTCTCAACAAAACTGACTAATTTCCATGGAAAACAGCCAAAAAATACCGTGTAACATGATCCAAAACTCAAAATAATCTAACTGTTGACAATCATAAAAAAGACACAAAATTCATCTAATAAATATAGAATAATTGAATGTGAGCAGGAGTAAAGAAAATGATAAACTGATAAATTATGTTCGGGGATAGAATCAATTTTGTAATTCAACTAAAATCCAGAAAATTTGACATACAGATTAAACATAAATGAATCGATGTCGTATCTCGTTGAACATCGACATCACATGTTCGATTAGAAACATAAATTGGGTTCAAAATCCACAGAGAAAGAAGCTTAATACGGTTGATCTTTGGAAAAGTACAATCAGACATATGCAATTTATAGTTATACGAAAATCATTTATCCTTGAAGATTTAGAACTACATATACCAACAATTTGAGAGGCTAATTTATGAGAATATTGGGGAAATCAGACTCTCAGATTGAAAAAAAAAAAAAACAGGCGAAGATTGAGAGAATGGTAAGTGAAGATTTAGTACTACATAAAAATGGCGATTCAATCACTCATTGTTATCTGGTGGTGTTTTTGTTAGGGAGGAGCCCTGAAGCCATAACTTTTATGTTTGTAATCCCCACATAGGACGCCAGACTGTTTCAATAATGAAACGAAAAAGTGCAAACACTTAAAATACCTGGAGATAAGGTGTAATCGGGGAAAAGTATTAATATGCTAAAGTGCTTATGATTTTTCCGCTGATGAGACCTCAAATTTTGCAATACAACGTTAGCCTTGTCCGTGGTAGTTTCCCAGAAAATCCCTTCGACGCTCAAGTCAGATCGGGAAACCAAAAGTAATGAATATATGATAATTAATGAATATAAGATTGACGGACTGTAGGATGAGTTCAGATTAATTAAAAAAATATTTGATTAAGTGTAGATTGTAAGTAGAAGGGTAGTGTATTTTTATAGAGTTACGCTAAAAAGATAAAATTTCAGGTGCAAATATATACAACATGTATTTATAATGGTAGAATAAAGGTTAGATGGTGAATTAATGTGGGAATCACGGATATGATGGGTGAGTGATCACTTATGGTGTGTAATAAGTAGTTATTTTAGAAAGTACTAGTTACAAATTCTTCTCCAAAATTCAAATGTACTTCTAAGTTCTAACACAACCCGCCGCTCATCCAAATTCAAATACTCAACTCCAAGTCTCCACTATTTCACTTCTTCTACCAAGCAAAAATGGCGAACGCTCCTCAAAACGATCTCTTCTCATCTCTCATCGCCGATATTAAATCTTACTCTGGAAACGATCCTCTTCTTCCGTGGATAAGGTACTCTTCTTTAATCCTCTCTCTTCATCATCTTCACTTTCTCTCACTTTTTCTGCACGATTTGCAGAGGAGTTCGAAAATTGAGGGAGACATTACCACCGAATATTCTTGAAGAAAAGCTTCCTCGATTTCTCCAGAAATGTGCTCAAACTTTTGAGTCTGATCGTCGTTACCGGAATGATAATCGATACATTCGTATTTGGCTGCAATTGGTGATTTTTTTTACTACATTTGGTAGATGTTGGTTATTTGTTTGGGTTTTGGATTGATTTTAGGGTTTTTGTGGACAGATGGATTATATGGATGAACCGAAGGCTTTGTTGAAGAATATGGAATCAAAAAAAATTGGGTTGAAGCGGAGCGTGTTTTACCAGGCTTATGCGTTGTTTTATGAGAAGACTAAGAAGTTTGAAGCTGCTGATAGAATGTATCGGTTGGGCGTTCAGAAGTAAGCGGTTTTATAATCAAATTCTTGCTGCTGCAATGCAATTACTAAAGTTTAGTATGTTAACTGTAGATGCATGATTTAAGCTTAGGGTTTGATTTACTATTTTGGGTTGTATCATGTATGGGTGTTTAACACAAGTTCCTGAGATAACAACAATGATAACTGCTTTGAATCACCTAAAGGAGATAATATGTAAGCATTAAACAAGCTAAGCAATGTCTTTTGAGCTAACAACAAAAACAGAAGAACACATAGATTGTGGGTATCTTTGCCCTTCCAGGCCCAAATGATTTGTAAAATTTTAATGTAATTAATTAATTATATACAAATCAATATAGCCCATTCAAACACTCTTTGTGTTTGCCTCATAATTAGACTACAAACCTCATGTTCTTTAGTGTTTGTACTCTCTTGCTCAATAATTGTGTCGTTGAGACACTCAACTTATCTTCACAATTTCTATCTTGAGCTACCTCGCTCTTCAGTGATGGAGTAATCTTCCTTAAAGATTACATACCTTCTTTGATGGTTCCCCTTCCTCACAATCTGTAAAGCTTCTCTTTAAGATGCAAGAACTTCAAGAAGTTCATACACTCTACCACACTCTTTTTTGACTTCAAGATGCCTTAATCCCTTAAAGGTAATAGGAATTGATCATTGAAGACCACAAAGCCATTATACGTGCTTGGTGCAAAGCACGTAGTTTGAAACTACTCATCCGAGCAAGAACCCCGATTGTCTGAGTAATTCTCCACGTGAAGCTCTTGACCATGCCCAACAATCCAACACACCTTTTTGTGCATTGCAACTCTTGCTTGGCCATTGCAATTCAGGCTCTTGCTAGCGATTTTCCTACTGCTCACAATCGCTCGCCTAGGCCCTTTGATGCTTGCCCGAGTAAAGAGCACGCTCGCCTTAACAAATTTCCAAACTTTGTGAGCACTAAAGCTGTCCATGCTCGTGCCAACCATCATTTACTTGCCGAAAACTTCTTTGTGCTTAGATAAGTTGCTCGCCCAAGCACATGCCAATACTAGCTTCTGCCAGCCTCGTACATAACGGCTTGCTTGAGGCTTTTTGCTTGCTCGTTTGAGCATTGGGAATGGTTTTGTACGTGGCATTCCAATATCAATGTCAGTGTATTCCAAAAGATGGGGTTGACGACTTGAAATAGAAAGAAGTTAATTCATGAGATCTTTTATGACAATCATGTTTTTCATTCATTCATGTCTAGTGCTATATGGTCCTAGGTTGATTCAGCTACTTGAAGTAGCAAATAAGTCAACCTCGTGAAATTATTCACAATCCTTCTTTTCTATTCATTCTTGTTACATGCTAGATGATTGTGGATGAAACCCGAAAGAATTTTGGTTGTCAACTAGTGTTTTCTTAGGGTAAGTGCGGGTGATGGATAGTTGGTTTTTATGTTATTCAATGTCTTCATAGTTGAGATTGGAAATATCAAATACGTCTAATTTATTAGGGCTAGAGTATCTACCAGTCTTAGCTTTGAATATCTCGCCCAGGTGTTCCTAAGGCTAGTGCCTTGGTCAGATAATGGGTTGGATACCTTGATAGGGTTGAGATAGGCGATTCCTATTTCCTAAGGCTAACATCTCAGAGTGCTTTATAGTGCCTAAGTGAAGTGACTTTTGTCTTAGTTTCACAAGGAGCCTATTTGATGAGCACACCCCATCAGGCATGTTTTCTCGTCCCTTCTTTATTTCTCTTCTTTTTTGTTTTTTCTCAATGTTTCGGTGTTACCTGGGTTTTGGAGCGCTTCACATACAAAGGCTAGCGTCTTTGCTTGATGCCTAGAGCCTAAGCTCTCAGGACCCTTAGCGCCTTAGGGAACCCCACACCTTTCGGGACTAAGCTTCCAATTAAATTTTGTACGATTACATATAAAATATGTATGCCAATTTCAAGTTTACTTTTCTAGCTCATATTTTCGCCTTGCTATTGATTGAAAGAATCACTACTTTTTAAAGCTATTTATAGTTTGTAGTTGTAATGTGGATGGGGAAGATTTTGCATCCATTCAAATGAAACCTATGTGGAATGCAATACTCCATTGCCTTGTTGTCCTAGCTCAATAGTTACACTTAGACAAGAAATAAGTGCAAGATTTAAAGGGTGTTTTAAGTCTGTTTATCAGGGACATAATTATAATTTTTGAACTTCTCTGAAGCCTTGCAGAACCTTTGGATGATTTGCAGAAAGCATATGAACAGTTTATTCAACGCATGCAGCGGCACAAAAACAAGAAAATTCAGGTTACATTTCTAAATTTATATTCACACTTATGACAGTTCTACATTTTGAGGGTTCGAGAACCTTTTCATGGTTAACTAGTAAATTATTGTACAGTGCCAGAAGGCGAAAGCTTCAAAGAGATCTCAGTCTGTTCATAGCACTGCTATCCAATGCTGTAATTTTACTGAGGATAAAGAGATAGTTGAGGGAACTTCTGATGCATCCTTGCTCAGGGAAACTTCCTTGAAAAAAGATTCTGAAAATCCTAGGAATGTTTTAACTGAATGTCCCGAGATTCTGATACCACAAAATGAAGGAAATAAAGGTGATGAAAGCAAGTTATACCGGGATGACTCTGTTGTGGCAAAGTTTGTGGATTCTGCAATTGTTGGTAGGTCTGAAGCAGAAGATGCCTGTCACCACGGTCTGGTAGAGCCTACTATAAACATGAAAGAGGCCATGAATGCCATAAATAGCATGTTTAGAGAACCCATTGAACCTACAAATGCTGTTCGGAAATCAAACAAAGGGCATCTTAAGGTAGATCAGAAAGCTAGCAATAAGCTTGAGGTTTTTATTGATGAACATTCAGATGATACAATTAAAGGCAAGGGACACTTTCAATTGCCACGAAATAAGGAGCATAATCTCCATGAACCGTTCAAGATCTTTGTTGATGATGAGTTAAGCAATGATATGGAGCCAAGCGAGGCTCAAATATCAGCAAATAGTTCTCCTTCATCTTCATCAAGCGCTGATGCATTTGTGTTTCTCAGGCCACAAGATAACCAATCAGAGTCTTCCAATGAGATGAAAGCTGACAAAACATCTAGAAAGACCAGAACCGGCTTTAGGGAGGACACAGTTGTTTGTAGATTTGTGGGTTCAGCCATTCTTGATGAACCGGAGGTGGAAAATATCTGTCACCATGGTTTGGTGGATCCAACTGTTAATCTCAAAGAGGCTATGGAAGATATAAACGGAATGTTCGGGAAGCCAATAGATTTTCTCAGGACTACCAGAAAGAAAAGGCAGGAAAAAGCAGCTGCTTCTGGTAAAAATGATTTTAGTGGGTTTGCAATACTTCCTGATGATGAGTTCAATACCCTGGAAGGTCCACAACCTTCTCAAAACAACACATCATTCAAAGAAAATCATGATCTATACGAACCAACCATCTTCACAAAAGAAGCAATGGATGATATAAATAATCTCTTCTCGATGCCTCTTGATTTTTAGACTACAAGATCAAAAAATGTCCACTGCATTGCTGTTGATTTCCGCAAACGGTATTATTCAAAATCAATTGTTCAGTTTGTGTTGGTTAATTTTGTTTCATAAATTTGGTTGAAAAAATTCATTTCGAATCATATATAATATCGTTCAGATCGATTTGTAGACCAGTCCTGATTTTTTCAAAGCACAAAGAAATTCAAGAAGACAGAGGTAATTGTTTATAATTAGTTCAGTTCAAAACTTCATTCATGAGCCGGAAAAAGATTCTACATTAGACAATACACAAAGAGGGATTTCATCCTAGAAAAAATTACACCATAAAAACCTCAGTATTGGTTTGGCATACAATGCTCAGGACGGAAGGCCAAGGGGCCTGCAGCATAAACGACAGCCTCGTAACCCTTCTTCATAATCTTCTTCTTCTCATACCGAAGTGTGGCTCCATTAACGCCATAGTTAATGTTAGTGAAGACATCACATTCATCAATTGGGGAAGAAACCAGCTTTACAACACAAGCTTGAAGAGGATGATCAAGAAGCGGATGCCTCATTGTAAATCCATCAAGCTTTGCATAGAAGTAACCTCCACTATCAGTACTGTAAGTCTTGTAGTAGCTGATTCTATCCTTGTTATTCCTGCAAATAACACCGACTTTAGCACCATCGATGGGCTTAGCCTCGTCAAGGGACCATGTTCCCGAGTACTTGCAGCTTTGACAGTAAACTATCCCTTCCACCACCACATCTGTTGACATTTTCGGTTGTGCACTATATGGTTTCGTATATGATTTGGGTTGCGAGTTATATCCATCCGTGCTTGCATATGAGATCGATATAGCTAGCAGTAGCAGAAAGACTGAAAACTGAAATAAATTTCTGCTTCTTGCCATTTTGGGGAATTTTTTGTTGTTTTTTCTTTTGGGTTAAAAGGATTACTGATGTATTTATATTTCATGGCTAAGATTGATAGATTTGAAATATTGTTCATACGTGTGTGCTACTAATTTGAATGTCAACTGTGCTGTTTTTGAAACATGCAGGCAACTACTACAGCCTGCAAGAGAGGAGATCAATCTAATAAATTGTACTAGTGGTTGACTTGAACTGCATCATAGGAACATTATTCTTCTACTTCTATATGATTATTAGTAGCTAATTTACTTTTTTATAAAATAGACTCAATGCAGAATCAGTCTTGTTTTTAGTTGGATTAAATACCACATATCCCGGACAAAGTCCTTAGTTTGATGTCCACCTACTTTAGTCTTTTCTCAGCCTACCATGTAATCCAAAAAGAAAGAATAGACTGAGTGATAAGGTAATAAGTTACTATAATTGGAAACCACCTCTTTGTTAGTTTTATGCGTACGTACCCTTCCAAATCATACTCTAAATGAGAGATATCTTATGATATTGAAATAACAAATTAACAACTTTAATGATTTATTTTGAAAGCCAATAACTATATAATTTTTCCTCTAATCTTACCAGCTAATAGTGAACTAATAGTCAAAACTTAATAGTCATCATCAGCTCGTAATATGTTTAATAAATCAATAAATCATACATTATATCATACACATTAATAATTTTGTCATGATTGATTTATATTGATTATTACATTTAAAAAATATTTAAATTTGATAATGATTATATATATGTGCACATTTTCTGAAATTTTTTAAAAAATATCTTCATTAAATTCCATAATTATTGTAGGAGTTATTATACTTAAGAATATAAAGCCTAAAAGGTAACTTTGTTTAAAAAAAAAAAGTAAATGTAGTTTATTTGAAAATAGAAGTGTGTATTTCTTATAAAGATTATTAGATATTAGTCCGTATAATAGATTTAGAAAACATATTCAAATTATAATTTTTTTTTGAACAATGAGCATTAATAAATACCTTCAAAAATCCCTAAATGAGGCATACAAGCTATACGTGTTGTTACATTTCTCTAGATTTTCACGTTCAAATTCTCTTTTTACATTCTAACTTAAATATCATATGAAAATTTTCAAATGTCAATACACGAGTTAGTAAGACCATGAACATCTAAAAGGATTCACCTTCCTCTTATCACTCTTTTTTCTCCTCTTAATTATTCTCTTGGATGTGTAGAGGAAACAACAATCCTCTTGGCCAAGAGGATTGGTCATGATCCTCTCCATGAAGAGGATGTAGATGGATACAAAAGGATTGAATAGGACAAAAAAAATGATGGCATTCCTACGTTGGGAGGGAGAAAAAAGAGGGAAAAAAAAGAAAAAGTATTTAGGCCAAGAGGATTGGTACACTTGGCACAATTTGATTAGTTGAATTTAAGTTTGATTTTTTTACAACGGTATTATTTAAAACGATCATTAAAAAAACGGTAAAGCAAAATTTCAAAATAATTTCACCAACAGATCTATTTTTTTTCTCTATAAAATGAACCTAAATTTTTTTATATTTCACACACTTTAATTCTTCGGTCTTTTCAAGCTTAAATGGTACAACATTTTCTGTCACACCCGAACGATATGATAATCGTTATTTTACAACACTCTTAGCTACAAGAGAAGAATTCGTGATAGACATATACATATGTTTTTGAAGAGTGATTTGGTAGAGCATATGTAGGAAAAGTTTGAAAGCTCCTATACAGACTAATTTTCGAATAAAAAAAATGTAGTAGTATTTTTTTAAAAAAAATTCTATGTTTTCCGAACATTTAATTAATGTATGTACTTTATTTCTTTAAGTAATAAAATATGAAATTATGAATATTTTTTTGTGGGTTGCAAAACTAATAATCCGCTAATTAATTAATTATATAAAAATTGAGTAAATAATATTTATCATTCAATAACTACACAAATTGCAATTATTAAATTTGGATAGGAAAAAAATGTGTGGTGGGATATATGTGAGTAGGAGAGAGAAAGTGAAAAGAGGATAACAGAGTATACCCGTAGAGGCGTAGATGTTGGACAAATTAAAGGAATAGAATGAGAAAGAGGATGTAAATAGTGAAAAATAATGTAAAGGAAAGAGAAAATAATGTGTTAAATAGAGAAAAAAAAAATAAAATTATGAAGATAATATTTATCCTCTTCATTGTTCATGCTCCAACTCTTAGATTTTGCAAAACATCCTCAGTTATATACATGAAACATCACCTTCAACCTACTTCAAATATTGAGATGTGGACAAATCTACCCTTATTATTGTAATTATTACTCTTCCATCGGATAAATAAATTGCAACTAAATTTCACCTAAAAAAACATTTCTTTTTTTTGAAAATCTCCCAAATAAAAATACTTCAATATACTTCATAAACATTCATGAACCTTAGAAACTTTAACATATGCCATATTTGTACTATAACAAGTGAGATAAGAATTTATGCTACAATTTTACATTTTGAGACACAAACAAGCAGCAAAAACATCAGTACTGTGGATGATGTACCTGCCTTTGTTCTTCAAAACATAAATTACACCAAAACATTATGAAAATATTTTCACAACCTTCATACTTCACAACCTTGAACTATATCTTCTAGGTTCCGTTTGCAGATCGAGCATCAAGCTCCGCCCACCAAAGGGAAGAGAATCTCGGGACTGCTTTATCTTGATTGATACCGGTTACTTCCTTCAATTTTGCCGCAACATCTTTCATTGTCGGTCTATTTTGTTCCGAGTGAAGACATTTTCTAATTATTTCACTAAGTTTATCGAGCTGCTCGACATTGAAATGTCGTAACATAGGGTCAATAAGTTCTCGAAGAGGTTGGTCCCCACTCATGTACCCCAATACCCAATCATCGAGCGAGTTCTTTTCCAAAGAATGCGGAATCCGACCTGTCATCATCTCGAGGAGAACCAAGCCGAAGCTGTAAACATTGCTCTCGGGACTGATGGATGTCATACTTAAAGTGCTTAAGCAGTTCGTGATAGGCTGAACGCGTGGAGCAGCCACTTCGTTCCAGAAACAGAAATCAGAGATTTTTGCAGCATAATCTTCGGAGAGGTTTACAGATGATGAGTTGAGATTTGGGTGAGTCACGGGTGGTGTTAATTGGTGCATATGCTCGAGACAGTACGCCATTCCCATTGCGACCCGCAGTCGCATACCCCAATCTAAGTGCTCAGCTTCCCTTACTGTGGATTCACCAGGATCATACTGTATTATATTACTGCCCTTGTAGGACATCAATTTATATTCCATACATGCATAATCTTTAATAGTTATTATGGTTTTTACATACATCAATTTATAGTCCTTAGTGTGGATTTAAGAAAACGATTAGAAGTTGCATATATTGAGAAGAAAAGAATTGTTTAGACGGTTTTCACATCTGCAAAGACAGAAGATAGAAAGTTGGAGCTAAGTGGGTTTAGAAGAGAATCGTTTCTATGAGAATGCACCCTAAAATATTTTGGGTGAAATTTAGTGGAAAGAGTAATTGAGTTGGAAAATAAGACAAAAAACAAGTGGATGATAGAAATGAGTGGTTAAGATAGAGATATAGTATGTTTGTGAATGAGATTAAAAGAAAGATTGTGGGACCATTGCCAAAAAGGGAAATGGTGCAAAATGAGTGAGACAAACTAAAATAGAAAGTGGTGCAAATTGAGAACGACAGAGGGAGTATAAAGAATTTAGACTTACATGTTGAGATTGAGTTGAATGGAGAAAAAAATATATGTAGACGACCACTGATCTATTTTGGTTCATGTAGTGGACTCCAATCTTTCGGGATTAAGGCTATGACATTGTTCTTGTTGTTGTTACTTGTAATTTAATCCTATATGTTAAAAGCATCTTATAATTGTCAACTTCACTATAAGTTTCTACAAAACATTTTATCGAACTTTCTCATCCATTCTTTCAATCCGTGCTTCTTAGCAAATTCAAAATGACCCTTCTAGATGATTTTTTCAATTACTATTACTTCTTCTGTAAATTTTTGCGTATTCGACATCTAAACACAAAAGAAAAAAAAATAAGATGAAGTGTCTCTTTGATCTCTCAAATCGAAATTCTTGTTTCATGAATCATGATCTTGTATATTAAGAAGAGGTAGACTATTGTGTACTCACTGTGCAAATGCTCAAAAAGCGAGCCATTTGGGGCATATTCGAACACCATCAATCTGGTAAACGGTTCTTCTTCCTCACAGTAACCTAACAGGTTGACAAAATTTTTGTGGTTCACTTTCGATAAAACCTCAACCTGGAGAATACACAAAATAATTAAAAAAATGAATGAACAATTCATTTCATGATACGGGTAGAAACTAGTCGCTTTTACAATCAATGTACCTTCTTCCTGAACTGTGTCTCCAAATTTTTAGACCAGTCCTTGGCTGAAGTTACAGCCAGAGATATAACAGCTATTTCAACTCCATTTGAAAGTGTTCCTTTGTATATGGTACCGATAGATGATGATCCAATGACATTGCTGAACTCTTCACAAGCAGTAACAAGCTCGGATCTCTTCAGATTCGGCATTCCTGCTCACATTCTCAATTAGAACACGAAAAGTAATAGTACATCGGACAAAAGATAAAAAGACCCTTTGGCCACATCCTCCTTTATGGGTATGGGTTGCCGCCTTCTTCCCTTCCCAGACCCTGATCATAGTTTCCTATGAGCGGGATACACTAGGTACGATGACGATAATGATGACGACAAAAGATAAAAAGAAAAGGTTCTCGACTGATCTGCAAAGATGCTAGAGTTTTGTATATAATTAGATTTAGACGGCTATTAGAGATGCATCATCTGACAGGCTACTAGGGAAGGAAAAACAACGGTGACACCGAGAATGGATGGGTTGCTGGATCAGTAAGTACGTAAACAGCCTTATCTTAAGCTAGTCTAGACTATAGGTTCCTTCATGCGAAGGATGTAGTTTAAATAGAGGTAGAAAAAAAATTTGTTCCTGGGATTATTTCTTTCATGTATAATCATCAACGACATTTTATATTTCTATTACCCTAAAGTCACATGTACCCAAACTTACCCTTGTAAAAACAAAGCGGTTATATCCGATTGACCCTTGATAGAAAACATCAAAAGAACTAAAACATTTTACGAGTCATTTTACTAAAATCCATTATAATATGATCCAAATTCGAGAAAATGATGTACGTGTAATTAAGAAAAGCTAAGGTAAGTGGTAACAAGTATTTCTAACCTTCAATAAAGCTTGCTTTATCACGGCTGAGTCCATCTGATTTATCGTTACCTAACATTTGTTCAAATTCCAAGAATTGAAAAATAATTCTTTTGAACATCATCACGCCCAGAAGATAGTAACATAAAGAGAGATTATTTATAATATAAAAGCATTACCTGCAACAAATGCTCTCTGACTTAAGCTTGTTGCCCTTTTGATCGTGCGGCTCCTTACGAGGTATAGTATAAAGCTGACTAAGATCAAACCAATGAATCCACCCACAGCTCCAATTGCTATTGGAATTTTGGAGGTTCCTGACGATAGTGTAGCAGACGGAGGAGGCGAGTTCGAATTAGAGGTAGTAGGCTTTTGCGGTGACTGTATGGGTGGTGATGGTTGTGGTGTTTTGGATAGATTAGATGGACTCGGTGTTTCAGGACTGTTAGGTTTGATAGGAGTTTGTGGAGATTGGTCGATTCCTTGATTTTGAGATGAACGTGCAGGACGGATATTATCTAGAGACTGTGTCCCGCCCGATTGTATAGAAGGACTTTCGGAGTTAGTCATGTGCTGATGTTGTAGTATCCTTCGACGTCTTGCATCTTTTGCATGATAATTATGCCTAGGTTTTAGATAAACTAGTGATCAACAATGTGCCAAAGGAAACTTGAGACATTCTTCAATCTTTTTTCGCTAGTTTCTTTTACAGCTCGTTTGGTAATCGGTACTAAATGGTAGAAATGGTAATGGAAAGTTAGTGTAATTTTGGTAAGAATATCTCTTGACAAGTTTAATGGTGATGATTATACTGTTTCAACAATCTCATTTTCTCATAAAATTCATTCTAATGCATTACCATTTGAACATGTGGTATTAGGTGGTAATGGAAAATTGTGAAGAAAAAAACTTTTTTATGATTAAACTTTCATTACCATTGGAATGACATGATACATATCATGAAAAGTTACACTACAAATCATTCTCATTCCCACCATTTAGTACCGATTACCAAACGGGCCGTAAAGGTTACTTTATACGAGGTGTTGTTTAGTGTCATTAGTAATTAGTAAATAGTAACTCATAAATTTTTCCTACAGTCATGTATAATGCCTACATTACCTGGCATAAAGTAATCCTTTCACAAAACTTGCCAAATGGTTCTCATCTCGAACAACTACAGAAAACATCGTACGTTTTTCAAGTTCAGAAGTTATGCAGCAGGATCGTCCATTGTTGTCTAATAAACTGCAGATTACACAGAATAGAGAACACAAAATCAATGCAACAAACAGAGAATACATGTGGATAAAAGTCGCGGGAACTTACAGAATTGGGATGTTGAATTCAGATCCATGAGGAATAGGTTCACAAAAGTTATTGTAACCCAAGTCTAGCAACTCCAATTTTTTCAGATTTTTCAGTTCTTTGGGAATGATTCCGGAAAAGGAATTGTTCCGTAATATGCTGTAAAAGACTTCAGACTTAAGAGTGAAAAATGCCATGAGGAAATGAAACGAGCAAATGAAATCATGAGTATTACGCAAATTGAACAAAAAGTGATTATGCCTTTGACATGTTCTAATATGTTCTTACATGGACTTTATGTGCAGCAGATGGTGAAGTTCGGGTGCCAATGTTCCCTCGAGACAAAGGTTATTCAAGTTCCTGAAAAGTTCGGTATAGCTTAGAGCATAAACAACATCTGAAAGATAAATGTCATAATTGATTGCATAGCAAACACCGCCTTTTTTCAATGTCATAAGAGTAGATTAACAACAACAACAACAACATTTAATTACTCAATGCCGTTAAGTGGCTCTTACCTAGCCGGGATTTGACAAGGTCATACATACCCAACCTTACCCTAATTAGTGATAATGAAGAGGTTTTTTTTCCGATTGAAACTAATAGGAATAGGTAATAATCACATTTGAAAAAGCGCAGACAACTGAGCACAAGCAGGAAAAATCCATATTTTGTCGCTAAAATAATCATTGGTAATTTTTGGCAACTTGGAAAAACATTTTCAAAACCAAATGGGGAAAACCATTGCATAATGGATTCGGGATTTTGAAGTTAAAGGAAATAATACATTCTAGGTCTTAGAAGAGTCATCAATATAGTTCACCTTTTGTTCCCATATAGTAATCGTAGAGTAGTTTTCTTACAAAAAATTGACTTTAATTGCGAAAAACAATGCTTCTATACATTTATTTTTACATATCAAACTTACCACAAATAGATTATCTTAGATTTTTCCTTTTTTAGGCTACCATCAATGTTTTTAGCTAAGGACCTTACTATCAAGTCTAAGAAGTTGACTTCATTAATCCTCAGTTCAGTTTAGTTCTATTCAGTTCAATTCAATGAAGTTACATTAAGTTTTACTCATCACTCTACACTCACATTTTCATGATTCAATATATTCCATTACTAATAAGTTTACTTTTATTTTGTTCATACCTAATAAGCCTCCAACATATATCTATCAAGATAACTTTTATATATGTTAAAACTTTAGCTTGCAAAATGTTAAATGTGGCTTTTACATCGAGACAATTCAAAATTTTCAAACTAGAAACATAGTTCGATCATTTATAGGAACCAAATGAATAATTGAAACTTATTCCCTAGAGAGGTTCTATTGTTCTTGCTCTTAGCAATCAATTCTATTTCATTTTTTTGTACTCCAATAATTATGGGTTTATAAATTTGTCTTAACTTCCAAAAAAAAGTTAAGATAATCTTGTTGACAAATAACAACAAAGTTTACAAAAATAATTTATGATAAGGTTTATCATAAGCAAAAAACTAAGGAAGAAATAATCATAAGGAAGTGCAAAAAGAAATGATCACAAGGAGTGAAGAAAGAAATGATAAATGGCTCACAGGGAAATCACATGCCCACCAGAACATCCAATTCCAAACCAAGAACAAGGGTGAGTTTCTCCATGTTCCTTACTCCAACTTGACAAAGCTCCATATGGGTCATTCACCACCCTATCTCTAAATTCTAACAGAGCAATTCCTGTTTTGTCACCAAAAATTTTTTAAAAAAATAATAATTCATAAAGCACATCACTTGATGATCCTAATTCCTATCTAGTTCTTGTTATAGACAAAGAATCTAAAACCATAATGATACCTATCAAGCAACATTTCTCAAATTGTGACGAATTCAAGATACTAGTATACAATGGGCCGAACACTCACGTTTACATGTGTGCTGCAGCAAGTCAACTACTATTTTTTAATCAAATGACATGAGCCAGCCTAGGTAGGTCCGCTTAGATTTTTTTTTTTCTCAAAGCACATCACTTGATGAAATAATAAGAACACTAGGGTCTAAAGGTTCAAACTTTATCCCTAACAACACCCAAGAACAATGGTAGGGGTGTTCAATGCAATGAAACAAACACTTCAATAAACTAGCAATGAAAAGCAATAAGAAACAATGCAATAAACAAAAGACACAAGATTTACGAGGTTCATTCAATGTGGGCTACGTCCTCGGTGGTGGTTAGTTTGCTTGTATTATGTGAATAATCAATGGAGTTCTCAAGAACTCATACAATGGAGTATTACACTTGGAGAAGAAGAATAGAGAAAGAGAAGGGTTTGTGTTTGGCTTAAGGTTAGAATCCACATGGGAATGTGTGTAGGGACTTCTATTTATACATGTGTACATATGGGAGTAAATGAGGAAAGGGCCCAGCTCTAATGATTAGCCACAGTAATTTATCGCAAAGCAAAACAGCAGCTTGCTTGACGTCGCTCGACTAGGTCGAGCCAAATCAGAGGAGGTCGAGCGGATCTGCTGAGTGGTCGAGCATAAGATCAGAATGCTACTGATCTTGTCGAGCCATGCTGCACGGGTCGAGCGACTTTGAAGGTGGGTCGAGCAGCAGGTCAGAGATTTCCCATTCGTGTGAAACCTGCTGCTTTGTATCACCCTCATGTATAATCTCCTTAAACCACCATTCAAGCATGGCAAGCACATCACACACACATCCACACACCATCAAACTCGTCATACTCCATTGATGCACTCAAAGTCACACCAAACTCCAACACTTGATGATCCTAATTTCTATCTAGTTCTAGTTTTAAACAAAGAATCAAAAATCATAAGGATACATTCTCAAATTGTGACGAATTCAAGATGCTAGTATACAATGGGCCGAACACCCATGTATACATGTGTGTTGTAGCAACTCCACTACTAGTTTTTAATCAAATGACACAGGCCGACCTAGGTAGGCCCTGGCCTATATTTTTTTTCCTTAAAGCATATCACTTGAAGATCCTATCTAATTCTTGATCTACACAAATAATCATAAAGGTAAAATCTTTTTGGGCAATAATTTAAGCATAACAATCAAAAATAGCAATTTCTTAAACTCTATCAATCATAGAATAGCAGAAAAATGCTTCGAACAGAAAAGGGCTAAAAACTTTGAATCAAACAAGTACCTTCAAGGTTAAGAGACAAACAAAAGATGGAATTCTGCTGAAAAATTCCTATAAAAACCAGAATCCTCCATGGAAAAAACCCATTCCTCCACCAACAATTATTCATCTTCTTTGTCATTCATCAAACACCAAACATTCTCATATACCAAAATTTCAACTACCCAAAAAATAAAAACTGAATTTTGACCCAGTCCTTGTATAATATTATCTCCAATTGCACAAGAAACCCTTAAAAAATTAAAAAATTTGAAGAAAAGGGTTATCAAAAGAAGAAAATTCAAAAAAAAAAAAAAAGAACCCAAGTGTTAAAGATTCAAACTTTGGGCTTAATTTTTACAAAATCAACAAAACCCCAAAAGGGTGAGGATTAGGAAGCATAGTGATAAAGTTGTGTTTGGAGAGAGAATGTTAGTAGGATTAGAAAATGGCGCTAGAGAAAGACTTTTTGAATGGGAATTGGGAAGGGATGACTTCAGGGTAGAATTGTGAGGAAACAAACAGGGAACAATGTTAAAAAAAAGTTGTATTTGCAATTTTGTAATGGAGAAATGATACAAGTGTGCATAGTTTGGAATTAAAGAAGATAATAATAATAGTACTAGTGATGTTACGTAGAGCTAAAGACTGAGTAAAAAGAATTGAGACAACATCATTTTGTATAGTTGACTCACTTCCCACGACAATTTTGTCCTTTTAAGTTGCCCTTCAGTAAGGTATACATTAAAGAGTCCATTATCACCCGGTCTCCTGATAAAACGTCTTTTTAACAGATGTTTTTCAGATCTGCCCACCTTAATGTTTATTTACTATATTTTTAATGTCTATTTACATTATTCTTAATTTCTACTTACAATATACTTAATACCCACCGAAAAAGCACTTAAAATGTCTACTTACAATATTATTAATGTATACTGAGAAACTTAGCCTGCTAGTCTACTTACCATATCCTTAATGCCTACTTGCAATATCTTTAATATCTAATTACAATATACTTAACCGAGTAAATACTTAATTACTTACAATATTCCAAATGTCTACTTACATTATTCTTAATGCCCACCGAAAAACTTACTTTATATCTTCCATTTTGGGCCAGCACAATTCCTCAAAAAGACCGTCTCTCACAAGAATTTTGTGGTCCATTATTGTTCGTATGTAAGCTGTTAGAAAAAGAGAAAAATGTAGATGATAAATCACTTTATAAACTTTAACAGTAATTTTTAGTCTTCTAGTAATATCAATTGATTTTAGCAGTAAACATTATTAAATTTTTAGATGAGTTACTTCTTCTCTTTTTTATTTGAATTGTCAAACCCTAATTCTTAAATTCTATGGGTAAATATTTTGTACCTAATTGATGATCATTCACATTTGACATTTCTTTCTCTACCCCCAGGAGTACTATTTCTTTTAAACTTTTTAACTTCGCAATATTATCACATCAAATGGTAGAAAATCGTTTGTAAAATTATAATTTTATTTTATAGTCCAATATCTTAACTTTAACATGCATTTTTATTTAATTAGTTCTTTTATTATTTAAGAAGTATATAACATGTCTACATTTATAATGATAATTATAATATATAAGGTTCTGTCTTCTGTTATTTTGATAATCGCCAATTAACAACCAACATATTCAACCCTCTAATAGTGTACATAAATATATAATATATTATTTCTTGTAATTCAACTATTAATTTAAGTTTTTTTAAAAGGAACTTAATAATTCATTGAAAAAAAATGTCATACAATATTTACAATAAAGTAACAATCGATCAAATACATAGCAATTTTGATCAAACAAAATTCTATATATTAGTCACGATCATCATAAAGGAGATATAACATTGAGTTTTGTCTTATATCACATCATTGTTTGATACAGCCTCCTCCGAGGAGGGTCTTTAGATTTGGTGTAGCTTTAAAATAGAGATAAGTTTAAGCTATTGACTATGCTAGCAGAATTGACACTCGTGATAACGTCATAAACCTTTTTACCGTCAAATTGATAACAAGACTTCAAATTCTCATAATGAGAGACTTAAAAACCCAATATATGGTAATATAATAAATGGATAAAACTCTATAATATACAGATAATGAATTTTATTTGTAACTAAAAACAAAAAAAAAAATTAATATATTAGAGTCATCAACCCTAAGGTTGACAGAGCCTCAAAATTAACAATTGAGGCTAGGGTTTTTTAGAGAGAAAAAGAAGAAAAGTAATCCTTTTTCATTATTAATTTAAGTTTTTGGTTGAGTTTAACTGATTGTTAAGACCCAATATATATTATATATTATTAATCGTGTGTTGGTGTAGATCATGATAAGTGGTCAACGTGCCTACAGGTTGCATTGTGCCTCTACGTGCTTGTCAGAATGGGGATTCTTGTTATGCTTCACTTCACCAAACAATAACTTGTGACATGAGACGAGCATACACCGTAAACCACCTTTTCTTTTGTTAACCATTTTCCCTCAAATTTAGTTGTAAAATGGCGTATTCGGAAAGTTATGCTTGTAGGTCATATACACTGTCGTGTCTTGTTTTAAAGTCATAAGTGTGACACTAGTCTATATTGTTCAGTCATAATTTCATTATTTACAACAACTACAAATCTACATGTTTCTACTAAAAAATCGTTAAATTTGTAAATGAGACATTAAGAGAGAAGTACCATTGAGTTAAGGGAAGTGAGGTGATCTGACCGTCGTGTGTGGTGTACCTGCAATCATAAAGAAAGTCTAAATCGCAGGCTGATGTCCCGAAAAGCCCTCTGATGCCTAAGTTAGGCCGGGAAAGATAAATGTAAGCAGTAAGTATAAGTGTGAGTATGGGAGTAAGATTGCGCACCCTTTTCATATGGATAAATGAAGTATTTATAGCAATAAGTTGTAGGATTATGGATGTAGTTACCTGATTAATCATAATTCAAGGTGATCATGTTTGTGTAAGTGGAAATAGCGAGTAGTTACTTTAGGAGTAGTGACTAGTTATTAAAAGTGGTAGGTTAGGCATTGACTTGTGTATTGACTTTGACCTTTGACTAAGAGTATTTTCAACATTACAGGTATACGAAATATTTAACCCGTAACACTACAGTTCTATACCTAACAATTACTCATAGAGCTTACAACTAAGGATATAACTAGCATCTACCCTTCAACTATCTCAAACCTTTAAAATATCACCAAAAACTTATAGATGATTATAGTTTGTTGTATGGATAAGCACGTACCAATGCTCAATAGTATTGTCCTACACTTATTAGTTGAGGTTAATTTCATTCAAGAAAAATGGAATGAGTCTACTAATACAAAGCTAAGGTTCCCCTAAAAAACTTGGAACAAATTATTCTATTGATAACATAATGGGTAATTTTTAAAGTAAAGGGTTCTCTCCGGTAATTGATAACAAATCATTAATTTTTTCTAAAATATGTACACTATTTATTGATTTAGAAAATTGTTATTTATTTAACTGAAAAATATTTAAATAGTTAGATTGTAAATTTTTTGTCCTTTTATTTTTAGAAAAAATTACCGTGAATAATACAATTTTTTGTTACTTTTCTTACAATAATACCAACTATTGATTAACCATGAATAATACCAATTTAGGGGGTATTTTCCTTGAATAATGTCAACTTTAGTTTATTAACTAACTCACCAATTTTTTTTGTCTTATGATCACCTATAGTTTGATTTTTAACATATTAGAGATTTTCTAAATTGGTATTATTCATGGTTAATCAATAATTAGTGTTATTGTAGGAAAATTAACAAAAAATTATATTATTAACATCCTTTTTTTTAGTCTTATACAATCAAATATCTTATACACATTAAATATCTTATACCAAGTACGTATATAAAAAATCACCGTAAAACGCAAACGTTATAATGAAGCAAATATGGTTATATAAATGAATGATACCTAATAAAGGGTAGTGTTTAATGTAGTTGTTTAAGTATAATTGTTAGTATAGTTTATAGACTAAAAGGCCACTTTAGAAAAAATATCATTATCTAAAGTGACACTTTAAATAACTTTTAGTGGTACAACTATTTTTTTTTTCCAAAATATCACAATTTCATAGCTTTTCAAAACTAAAAGCAACAATTGAAATTTTTTATACTTTTTCTAATAAATTATATTCCAACAACTATTATAACCGCAACTTCAACTAATAAAGAATAATAATTTAAACAACTAATTAGACAATAATAACTATAATCATATAACTAAA
Source organism: Amaranthus tricolor (assembly GCF_026212465.1). NCBI lineage: Eukaryota > Viridiplantae > Streptophyta > Magnoliopsida > Caryophyllales > Amaranthaceae > Amaranthus > Amaranthus tricolor. The sequence continues at coordinate 17,008,269 of NC_080063.1, read as the reverse complement.
ACACTGTATTAATAACTATTTAGACAACCAACCGCTAATCTCACGTAACTAAAATAAAGGTGTCTAACTTCTTACTTTAAATCTCAACAATAGCCTATCAAAATCTCCAAGAATCTTATCATTGCACACAACATATGGGTAAAAAAAAGATATGGTTAATAATTAATAATTAGATTTTAAATTTAATTGTCACGTAATTCTATAATCCATCTTTTTCTCTAAGTTAGATAATTTGTGATTTTAATAATTAGATTTGGACTATTAATTAATTAAAAAAAGTTACGTTGCAATGTAATAGTCAAGAGGGCAAAAAAAAAAAGTTTGTAGTGTTCCATCAAAGTTCATCATCTCATGTTCCCAAATTCCATATTCTCAATAATGTCTACTTTCTAAGACAATGAGAAAATCATACACCACAATTTAATAAAAAAATTAAAAATATTTACGTGTTATTCTCATAGAGTTTCATTAGATGTGAAAATATTATTGATAGATGTTGACTTATGTGTAAATAAAATTTAACCAACCTATTATTTATAATCCTTTTAAAAATTAATTAAATTGAGAAATTTTCAATTTAAAAAAAATAATTCAAGACAAAATGTATTATAACATTATATTACTTTAAGTATATAAAAAGTTTACAAACAAATCAAAATTATTATTTCGAACCGAACTTGAATAACACCATTTAATATTTAAGGTCTCTTACTTCTGAGGGCTCTGAGCGGTCAGCTATCTCGGATGCCCAAAGAACCGGCCCTATTAAGACTCTTACAAAATGAAATAGAGTATTCTAGTGGTCATAAGTACCATTATACATGTATCCACTCTACATATTCATTGTATATACTTATCCGATCTAGTGCAATTCATCAAATACATTACACTACAAATACACTTAGCATACTCCTCATAAGACGCTCTAGTACTTGTTCAAAATTAGAAGACAATAAATTATTTGATCTTAAATCGGTAAGCTCACATTTGGACCATAAACAATAAACAACGAGAAAAAAATCAACATGTCGCCAGCAAATGCACCATCATAACATGATAATGCTTATGCTTTGCACCTTGCACGTAATCTATACAAAATCTTACAAACCAAATACGAGCATATACTACTAGTCAACCAACCTAATTTGTTGTTATATTTTATCTTGCCACGTGTGTTGTCTTGTTTTATCTTTTTTTTATTTATATTAATAGTAAATATTTATTGATATATATAATAATATTATTTTATAAAATTAATTTATTTACAACATAAATTTAATTATGAAATCTTTGTATTTGTTATGGTATTATTATTATTATTATTATCAAAGTGAAGAATTTAGTTGAAAAGTTAGTCAATTAGTTTGCTAATTTATTATGTGATAATAATTTATTATCTAAGTTAAAATAAAAATTTTCATGTATATTCTTTTCTGATTTATATAAGGAAATATAGTATTTCAATAGATCATCACATATAGTTATAGTCAATCAACAAATATTACATATTTTAATGAGTTAATTTTTTTCTTAAATATCAAAAGTTTCCTCGTCAATGATAGAAAAAAGGTGCAAAAATTTTTAATGACAGTATAACACGTGTCTCAAGTCGTTTTTTTATTAGTATATTTTATTGATGATTAATTATTAATTTATAGATACTTTTAAACGGAGAATTTTATAGGCCACAATCTCTTTTTTAAGAGTATAATTTAACTTTTTTAAAACTTTAAATTATCATTTTCAAATCCAAATTATAGTTTTTATAGAATTTACGAGATATCACGATCAATATCATAAACAACATATATAGTGAATATGTAAAATTTGTCAATCACATTTGAGTGTTTGACAACTAAGGAGTACACACGTATTAGGAGTATTATAAGAATACTAATAGTCAACAAATAAATAAAGATATCACCATTCATCTTTATCTACAATTGTGTGGGTTCTTGGAAGCAACTTTTATTAATAAGAAAATATAAGCCATTTAAAAATATTACTAGAAGCTTCATTACACTCAAATACTTCTTCAAAACTATACTTCTGCAAATTCAATTTCTTACAAATTAAGTACTCTTACTTTTCATATATCGTTTCTTTCTTATCTATTTTAATAACAACAATTTGTTTAATAGCTAACAATTCGATCAATACTTTTAAAGCTAATAATTTTAACCTAAAATCATTTGCTAAATAGACTCAAAATTTTAAGAAATTCAACAAATTATGATATAGGTCAAATGAAGAAAATTGTCCTAAAAGACTGGTCTAGTGAGAAAGGGAGTTTACTTGCCTATAAATCCCACAACATTTACCCAAACAAACGATGTGGGACATGTTTCATAACTTGCAATTTACCATAACAAATGACCCCGTATGACCAATGTCCTCATTGGTCACGACTATATAATACAACAGATGACTCTTCCGAGCCATCTACTCCATAAACCAATAATCTGCGAGAGAACTCTGGCTAAAAAACTAGTCTAGTGGTAAAAAGAAATTGCTTGCAAATAACCCCTATACTAATTGCTCATAACCAATGTGGGACAAGTCCTGACTTTTATATTGCAATATGGGTCATAGTTGGCTCTCTTATGCCATCTATTTCATAGGCCACCACTTTAAATATAACTCTGATATAATTATAAAAAGTTAAATGGATAAGCTTTCGATAGACTAAACTACTAGATTATGGAGCCTAATTACCTATAAATCTCACCCCAATTATCCATACAACTAATTTAAAATGAGTCTTAACAACTTAGGATTCACCATAACCAAATCAAATTAAGACCAAGAATTGTCAAACACCAATACAAATCCCTCCTTTATAACACCTTTTCCTCGCCTCTCCCCCACCCACAAGAAAACAAAATCAATCAACAAACAAACAAAAAAAAAATTCATAAACCAAAAAAATGCGCCATCTTCTCATTCACTCTTCTTTCCTCATCATAATCTTCATATTCACCTTATTTTCTCATACAAAATCTCAACCTAATCATTTTCTCAAACCTCCATCATCATCCCTTTCTCCCAAAGAAGCCATTAAAATAACTCCACCATTTTCAACAACAAATCTCCCGACCCCATCACCATTATGCACTCTTCAGCTCTTCGACAACACTACTTATTTACAACCCCCTTTTACCGCCATTTATTCTCCCCCTCAAAACTGTTCTCCGCCATGGAATCAGGCCGTTCTTCAATTTTCCGGTGAGGTTTATGGGAATCAATTTGATGCGATTGCCGGAGTTTGGTTATCTGGGGTTGAAATTCTTCGCACAAGTACCCCTCAAGCTGAGGAAAATGGAACTTTCTGGAGTTTCACTAAGGATATTACTAAGTATTCTTCTCTTCTTCAACAATCTAATATTTCTCTTTCTATGATGCTTGAAAATCTCGGTAATGATAATATCGATGGCATTTATAATATTAGTTTGACTATTTTGTTTTATAAAAATGAGGAGATCAAAACAATTAAGAATCGGAAATTAGGGTTCGGGTTTCAAAATTTCGAGGTTGGTGATGGAGTTTATGATGAACCAGCTGATTTGGTCATTCCGATTGCGAATGAAGAAGGGGAAACAGGGAATTGGTTTCGAATTGAGAAGGACTCTGAAGTGGTGTTGAAATCAAATGAGATTCCGATTAATACTAAAAGAATTGTGCTTGAATTGTATGTTTCATCTCATGGTGATGATGAATTTTGGTACACTAACCCACCAAATGAATACATTGAAAAGAATAATTTGAGTTTTACCAAAGGAAATGGTGCATTTAGGGAAGTTTTTGTGAAAATTGATGGGCATTTAGTGGGATCTGAGGTTCCATTTCCGGTTATTTTTACAGGGGGGATCAACCCATTTTCATGGGATCCTATTGTTGCCATTGGGGCATTTGATTTGCCTTCTTATGATTATGAATTGACCCCATTTTTAGGTGATATTCTGGATGGGAAAAGTCATAGCTTTGAAATTGGGGTGACAGATTCAATTAGTTTTTGGTTGATTGATGCAAATTTGCATCTTTGGCTCGATAAGGAATCGACTAATGTTGAGGCTGGTATTGGTGTTAGTAAGCCATCTGAATTCGAGATTGAAAGGAAGTATAAGTTTAAGCAATTGGATGGATCATTTGAGGTTGAAATAGAGAGAAAGAGTCATTCTTCTGGATGGGTTAACTCTAGTTTAGGCAATTACACTACCAATGTTGATCGGAAATTGAAATTCAAGAACAAAATCAAGTTTCAACAAAATGGTGCACAAAAGATTGTTGAGCAAGAAGTAAAGGTGAAAACAGAAGTGAGTGTTGTATCAGATACTGGTTTATTGGTGTCTTCACGAACTTTTAAACGTGATTATCCACTCGATTTTGAGATCTTGACGGTGCCTGGATTGGAACCTGGTACCAATGTGATGACTACAAACATAAAACTCGAATTGAAGGAGAAATCCTTCAATGGGTTATCGGAGATTTCACTTAAGAACGTTCAAGAATCAAGGGGTTCGATGGTTGTAATGGATCATTCAGTTCTTTCGGGTACAGCTCAAACCCACCAAACGTCGAGCTACAAGGATCCAACCAGCTGCTTTTTAAGAACCGCGAGAGCTAATGGTGGAAACCTTTTAGTCGATTCGAGCTCTGTTTGCTCTTCTCGCGATCGCTTCATCAATGACCATGACAAGAAGTTGAGCGCTTGGTAATAAGCTATCTCTTGAATTTGCTTATATATGAATGGAAACCTTCCAGTGATTTGCTTTATCTATGCTTGCTTGCATCTAATCTCACGGTTCTCTTGAATTTGCTACATACGATCTGAAAAACTCTCACTTTGATTTGCGTAATGTACTAGATTCAGTTTGTAAAACGAGTGTATTGTTTGCTTTCGAAATTGTTTTGGAGTTCTGTTGAATTGAAATTTTGTGGTGTTTTTGAGGGAAAGTGTTCCTATACTTTGTAATAATTGAATTTTGTGGAGTTTGAAGGGATGAATTATTTGAGGTTACTTTTGCTGATTTTTTTTCTTTTTCTTTATGTGATGTAACAAGCATGTAATAGTTGAACCCTTTGAATCAATAGAATGGTAATAAAATTGCATTCAACATTGTACACAAGCGTGGAGGGTCTCATTGGCCGCAATGTTCTTTGCCGTAAACTATCCGTTCCAAACCCTGATGAGAGCGGGATATAGCGGGTATGATATGATGATGGACATTGTACTCAAGATTAGTGTAATGTGCTCTTTCCTTTCTGGGACCAAAAACTTTTCGGGCCAACAAGATTCCGATCATTTCAGAGTCAAAAACCATTTTGAAGAGATTGAGAATCGCTCATAAACTGTTGATCTCTTTGATGATCATCAGATAAATAAGTGCTGCAGCGAATCTGCAGAAGACGAGGTTATTTTTTCAAGAGACAAATGAATGTCTAATTGACACAGATGAATTTGATGTAAGCAATGAAGTATTGCACTAAAAAAGCAAGCACTCAAGATTCATTACTAGTAGGCAACCCAGAAAAGGAAGCTGTTGGGAAGAACAATCTATGCTTAAGGGAGGCTTACAGGGTGTCGTCATAAATGCCTGTTCAACAAATGAAAAGAAAGACAACATTTTATTATATCAATGCTATTATATGAATTCCGCCTGAACTCCTATCTAGTCAGAGTTTGTTGAGTCAAATTTATGCAATATTATCTTCATAGTAACAGAGAGTTTGCTTTCCAATTAAATTTTAATAATAAATAATATCCACGTCTTCGCACATAAAAAGTGGAACAATTAAAAGGAACAATTCTCAATTCTCATATTTATAATTGTTAAAAAATCCTCATATTTATGAAATTACTAGTGACATGGTATCTTCTCTCTAAATCACACATTGGGAGAATATATTTTTTTCTCCTTGCTGCAGGACAAAGAGATAGGCTTATACACCATTCCTGTGGGTACCATTGTTTTAGACCATAGTTTCCACTTTCCAGCACATTGATTGGTTGGCTACCATGGCTGCAAAATAAAATCATTCAACAGGAATGACATTTTCACCATTTTTGAATAAAAATTTAAGGGAGTTACTGCAGTGGCAGCACATAAAAAGAAACAACATACTTATATTTAAAGTGCAAATTTGGGAATAAAAAGTAAATAAAATTTGCAAAAGAAAAAAAAAATAAAAAATAAAAAAATAAACCGCCCACCGTGGGGCTCGAACCCACGACCACAAGGTTAAGAGCCTTGCGCTCTACCAACTGAGCTAGACGGGCTTTGTTGACAATTAATGACAATATAAATAAAATAAAAGAAATACTGCTCTCCAAGTCACCAGTCGTAATAAGCAAAAATCAACATACATCCTTGGTACTTGGTACATAGCTAGAGGGTATACTAAACTTTGCCCTGCTTGAAGGCCCAATGAGTTTGGCTTTGAACATGTTTTACCTAAAAGAATTGTTGATTCCGTTTAATAATTAAATTTTAATTTTTTTAAAATTGTAGATTAACAAAATTAAGTTTAGCTTTACCACAGTTGTTCCTGTATGATTTTGTAGAATAATTAATTAAAACCTTAATTCCCTAATGTGTGATTAATCAGGAGTTAAGTGCTGGTGGAAGTCTGTCTTTACTATTTTATCAAGTTATGCAGTAAGATCTTTTGAGAAGATGGTTGTTCCTGTAAAATGAAACAAGGGGTTAGCAGAGCCCGAAATGTTTTTCCGGGAACCCACTCCGACGCCCAAGTCAGTATCAGTCTGAAACAAATTGCCTAATAGGTCCTTCTAAGAGCATTGTGGTTGCAAAGTAGATTACTACTTAAGATTTATTTTGACCTGAGGTCTTTTGTGATTAATATCTGACAAATGTTCTTTTGAAGATTATTTATGACAATAGTAATTACTCTCTTAGATTTATGATTGTGCAATTATAATGTTCTTCTGAAAATCAAATGTGGGTCCTTGAAAATCAGGTGTAATAACTCATTTGCAATAAATTACTTAGAGTTCTTTGTATCTCTCTTAATAGTATAAATTAATTCGAAATTAATTACCTCATATATGTACTCCTTGATGTGAATTTATAGTATATCATTGTACATCTAGAACATTCTTCTATTATTTTATCAATCTCCAAAATTCTCTTGCATGCCATTGTAGTTGTTTTAGACGTTTCAAGTTCTTCTTTATTTGGTGATTTTTCCTATATTTTATATGGCGTTCTTTGCTTTTCCTATTAACATGTGTCCCACTAGCTTATGATGACCTCCTGTAATTGAAAAGTATCTTCCGATTGCACGTGACCTTCCCATGCACTAATATTACTAGTGTACGTTCAATATGCTTCTTCAATCCTCCAAATGAATGTTGCCAGATAACCTACTAATCTTAATAATTCTTCCCAGATTAACACTAATTTAACCTTCCTAGACGGTTTTCTGTCATAATTACTTGTGACTAATATTTTACATATACAATGGTTTTGAATATTCACTGTAATTTTGGAATTATAATATATCAAGTTTAATTAAATTTTAATTTTCTAAAATTGTAGATACCAAAATCAAGTATTCAAAGTCATATAACATTAATATGCAATTAACAATACTTTCAAATATAACAATTATATTAAATAAGGAGAACATAACAATTACAAAATAAAATAAATCAATAAATACTATGTAAGCCTATTAAAACCAATAATAATCAATCATTTGTCAGGGCTTCTAATAGTATATAATTTGTCTTTTTTCAGCAAAATTATTAGTATTTATGATTAAAATTATGACTATTATTCTCAACTTATTGAAATGATTAAGAAGAATATTTTATTATTATAGGGTAGGCTAAGAAAATGAGAGTGTTATGTGGTATGTAATTCCAAAGCCTTACTTAAAAAAAGTTATATATACTCCAACTAAGACAAAACTCAATTATAAAGGTACTTTTTTCTATAGCATTAGTATTAGTTTTCATATTAATGTGAAGATTATTCAAGCTTATCTCAAATTCTCAATAATTCGTCACTAGTTATAGTTATTTTGTATATAAATTTAAAATACAGTTCAATTTACAACAAGGCGTTTGTAGTCCAACGGTTAGGATAATTGCCTTCCAAGCAATAGACCCGGGTTCGACTCCCGGCAAACGCAAAATTTGTTTTTAAACCTGACATTGTCTCTTTATTTTCCTTTTACTTGGGCTTTGGTTAAGACTTTTAAGAGCAATGATTTTGCGAAAAAGTCAATTTTGGCATTAAAACACCTTTAGTTAGTCCTGAGTCCTGACAATGACAAGAGTGTTAGAAAATTGGTTACTCATATAAAAATTGTTCTTCATGTATGTATTGGTTGATACTACAGAAAATTTACAAGGGGAAATGATATGTTTTATTCGTTTTGAGAAGCATATTATAAAAGTCAATGGATGAAGTTTGGTCCTCACAAAAGTCAATTGACAAAAATTTATTGAACCAAAAAATGTTAAATTTAGTATTTCACAACAATTTGTTTTTTTAAAATAACACAAGATATCTTATAAGATCATTTTTTCATAATTATCTTTTAAAAGTATTTTACTAATGAAATTACATAAAACTAAATTAATGAAGTTATCATAAACAATAATAAGGTTGAGGCACCAAACCCTAAATTTTTCTAACCAAAATTTGGTATGAAGACCAAATTTTTATTTGCTTGTTCACAAAAATAGTACTTTCTCCGTTTTAATTTATTTGCAACGTTTGCTTTTTTACGCGGTTTAATGCACTAATTTAATCTTTAATGTCTCTAATTATGAATAATAAAAAATTATAAAATTTTAATATTAATAATCTTGACAATGAGATTAATCAAACAAAATTTCACTTGACTATATTTTAACCTATAAATTAAAAATTAATTATAATTAAGGGTGATAAATAAATACTGTTAATTTTTACCAATATTACAATTAATTAGTTCTTTCCAAGTTTCCTTGAATTCCACTTTATACGTGCCACAAGTAGACAGATTAACACCTTGGATATTCTTGTCAACCTTTCTTTCTCATGTGGAGGGAAGAACCATGCTTGCCCATTTTATGGGGTGGAAAGATAAATGCAAGATGGGTCCACCCACCAATAGGAGCATGTAGTCAATTATCAAGTTATCATTTGCAAAGCGATTTGCTATATAACGTTTCGTTTCATTATAATAAATTTATATTTTTAGGGTAATAATTGTTAGGTTTTATTTTAAGTTTCATTATATAGTGATTTAGTGACATTTTATTTAGTCTTTAGTAACATATGTAATTGTTACTATATTGTATAGTGACATTTATGAGAAATATCACTAGATTCTATGTCGTACAAAGCTTTAGTATGATGTTTTATTATGTTGCTTAAAGGTGTAATAAATGTCACTAAATCCTCTATATATACTATTAGAAATTTAAAGTAATAATATTTAAATTGAATGTTACCAAATATATTCTAATAAAAGCAAATTATTTTGTATTGTTTTTAGAATAGTCTAAAAAATGTTTAAATTTTTGTACTTTTTTACTTTATTGTTCAAATAAGTGTACTACAACTCTACAAGTATTTTACACGAGTGTAACAGAATGATTAAAATGTAAATGATTATTAATTATTCTAAAATACGTCAAAGAATAAAGGAGTTAGTGACTCTAACTAATATTCTCTTTTTTCAAAAATTCAGTTAAAAAATTATGTATTAACTAATTATTTGGTGGAGATGAACACATGTATTTTAAATTATTTTTCAAAGTTTAAGGATCTAATTTATACAGAATTTGCAAATGACCCTCAAAATTTATGAGACAGTCTAGTTAATAAGAAGTTTGATTGAAATTTTATTAATTATTACGTAGATCGAGAAAAGGGAGAGAGTTAGGTGAAAATTAAACCTATAACTTTTAACTAAAAAATTAATACTTGCTCTTTAACTAAGATGATAATCGATTCTTAGTTTCCCTAAGTACTGATTATTTTTGCTTTTAAATAAAATTTAACAAGTGCATTTTTTTTAAGGGAAATTCCACATGGTAACATCTAGTTTTCATGAAACGTCAGTGATAGCACTTTTGTAAGATTTTTCCACATGGTACATCTAGTTTATACACTATCTAACTACCGTAGCATTTTCTGTTAAATTCTTGTTAATTTCCGTTTAATTCATCATTTTGTGAGATTTTTCCACATGGTAGCATGCAGTTTTTGCTCTCAAATATTTAATTCACCATTTTAACGTTTAATTCACCGATTAATGTATCAACGCCCTTAAATGTTGTAACGATTACATAGATATGTATTAGTGCTTGGAATGCATCTTTTGAACTTATGAAATGCACCTTTTGAGCTTATAAAATGCGCCTTATAAATTATTTATTAGTGTTTGTAATGCACCTTTTGAACTTTATAATGCCAATAATTTGAATGAAAATAAAATTGTTACAACATTTAAGGGCATTGATAAATTAATCGGTAAATTAAACGTTAAAATGGTGAATTAAACATTTGAGAGCAAAAATTGGATGCTACCATGTAGAAAAATGTTACAAAATATTAAACTAAACAGAAATTAACAAGAATTTAACGGAAAATGTTACGGCAGTTAGATAGTGCATAAACTGGATGCTACCATGTAGAAAAATCTTACAAAAGTGCTACACTGACATTTCATGAAAATTAGATGCTACCATGTGGAATTTCCCTTACTTTTTTCAATATGAAATACTCCAAGTAGGTAATTATGAAGATGTGATGAAGACATCTAAGCTTCCAATTTGGTGATTGTGATGAATACATTAATAAAACCTTTTACTTGTTTAAACCACACTAAGGAAGAAGACTTGGCTTGACAATGCCTTATGATAACAACCTTTCTTATAAATCTAAGTCTTCCTTCTACCAAACATGCCAATTCAATGTTAAACCATTACTTCTTCATTGCGGCAAAATCCATGCTTAGTTGTTCATAGGGATATAATATTGCTTAGGTAAGGACTATTAGTTTCCTCCTTAATAATCGATTGAATGTACAATCACTAGCCCTTATAAGTTATAATTCTCGAATATAATTCATAAACTAATATCAATAACAAACTCCTTGCACACTACTTCCTTCATTTCAATAACTTTGTCCTATTTTATTTAGACACGTTTGACAAAACATATATTGAAGTATTATTATCTCTAACGGTACATAACTAAAAATTATAAAAAATTGATGATAATAATCTTTGCGTTGAGACGAATCAAATAAGATCCCGCTTGATTATGTTTTAACTTGTATTTTAAGAATAAAATACAAATTAAAAGTGAACTGTAAATAGTGTTAAAAAATTAAATAAGACAAAGTTACTGAAACAGACGTAATATCACACATTACAAATCATTGTTTTTGTAATGTTTGGTTTTTTCTTTTTGAACTTACATGTACAATCAACATTTATATATTTCAATAGCATTGTCCTCTTCTCTGCCTATGGAATAGTTAATATATTGTTAGTAAATTACGTACATCTCTACGTGTTTTCTTACTGTTTTCTATTTATCATTGTAGCACTTGTTATAACACTCTAAGTTGCATATTGAGTAAAATACAAATTAAAAGAAATTAAAAACAAATAGAACACTTGGACCGGAACATCATCATCATCATACCCATCTCCAATATATCACACTCATAGAAACTATGACCAGGGCCTGGAGAGGGAATGAAGTCGGCAACCCATACCCATAAGGAGGATGCGACTAATGAGTCTCTCGAATTGAAAAAGATCATCAGAAAAATCCTGGGATAAAGAGGTTTCTACAACAAGGACCAAATAAAAGTAAATCTGCAATTCCCGTATATAACCACACACAAGTCTGCCTCGAATAAAAAAAAATAATTTTTGTGATAGAAAAAAAAGGAATAATAAGAGAAAAAACTAAGAAAATTCCCGTTTTGTAATGTTGGTATAATTTTGACTTCAACTATAGTCTTCACACGTTCATCAATTACAAGTTACAATACCTCTTCCTCTTTTCCATCATCCCATGGTTTTTTCTGCACAAAATTAGAGTAAATAACACTTTTATTTTCTGTAGATTATTTCGTTGGATCTTACCCAAACCCGGAAATGAGATCACACCAACAGAATCAATAGAGAGAGAAATTAATAGAGGAAGATTTTTCACTATTTTGGTCTGCCCCATTTCATCACTCGCACTATTTCTTCCTTACCCAACTATTTTTCTTCTTCATACTATTTGCATTGTAAAACCCAATTTCTCAATACTCTAGAACACAAGGAGATACATCGAGATAATTCTATTTTTTGATCTGCTTTTGGATTGTGGAATTCAGCGTTTTTTTGGAGGTGGGTTTTTTTAATTTTTTTTTTACATCGAGGATTTGGGTTATGGAGTTTTTTAATTAATGCCCTGTTTTTTTTGTGGGATTTATTTGTGAGAGTTTGTATCATTTGTTGTGGGTAATTCTTAGTTTTGCATTGGTTTATGAGATATTGAGAGAAATATTATTGTTTGATCTGCATATGTGTTGGAATTCAGCGGTTATTGTAGGTGAATTTATTTTTTTTATTCTATTACATTGTGGATTTGGGTTATTTAAGTTGTTTTAATTTTTGCCCACTTTGATTTTGTGGGATTTTTGGGTGAAATTTTGTATCTTGTATTGTGGGTAATTTTTAGATTTTGCATTGGTTTATGGGTTGTTTGTAATCTGATTGTTCTTTATGCTTATTGACTAATACAATTTTTCTGGAATGAAGAAGTTGCTTTGAGATGCAGATAACAATGGTCTGGATTGTTTTAGTTAAGGATGTAAGATTCAATTGAATTTTAACTTAATTGAGACATTGTGATATGTAATGGGAGTTCTATGGAAATTTAGGCCTAATTTTGTGTGATTTGTGAAAGGTTAACTATTACGGCCCGTTTGGTAGGCGGTAATAAATGGTGGTAACGAGAATGAAAAAGTTGAAAAATCTCCTGGTGATCAAAGTTTCGTTACCATGGGAATGGTACGAAACTTTTGATGAAATTTTACACTATAATTCATTCTCATTACCACCGTTTAATACTACTAATCAAACAGACCGTTTAGGATTTTGAAATGAGAATCAATGTTGTTTTACTTCTTCCTTTAACATTGTACCCTATGAAAAATTGTGATCTTAAATTGAGTATATGGGAAACACTTTGCCACTTGTCTCAACTGGTTAGAGTTGAGGATACATATATCTTTACATCTTTACAATCAGCTAATAGTGTTATTCCCCCTAGGATGTTGCTGAGGATTTATAACTGTTGCGCTATGTTTTGGATAACATTTTTAGAAGGGAAGGGAAGGGAAGGGAAGGGAAGGGAAGGAAAGGAAAGGAGAGGATGGGATGGGAAGGGGAGTGGAGGGGAGGGAAGGGAAAGGAAAATAAGGGAAGATGAGTGGGTTTTTCTTGCAAATCTCTCCGATGTTGGAAGGATTCTTTTTCTTTATAATGTAAAGGAGTTTTTCCTTCTAATTTCCCTCCCCTTTATTTCCCTCTATTTCCTCCTATCCAAAAAAAAATGTTGGTATTTGCCGTATTAAGTTTTTTTTTTTTTTATCTTGGTATCTTTTTTTCCCCTTCAGATTTTGGTTTGTATGACAATATGTATAAGGAAATAGGTAGCTAGTATATTTGAACAAGAAAATATGTGCTAGAATTTTGAAGGTGCAAAACTCGATTTTATTAGGCATGTGAATTTAATTAAGTTTTTATATTATACCTGAAGAGAAATTAGGAACTGTAATTAAGAATGTTGTGATTCCTTGACTGAGTTGAACCCTATGCTAGCATAGCCAATTAGATAACATGCATTACGAGCTTCTTGCCCATCGTGAATGGTCCCAGCACAGGTGGTAATGCTTTGGGTAATGGCCTACTTAATGATGTGCACTTCTTATTAGTGTGACGTTGCTGACGATGATTTGTATCAAGGGTTAACCAAAAACTTACTCATTGTTATTATAAGGACAAGGTTGAGTACATCCGATACCCCTAGGCCTAAACCCTGCTAAGGTGAAAGCCTAAGGAGACCTATTTAATGGCATTGGGATAATGGAACGTTTGCATAGACTCTGTAATATATACATCAGTGTGTGGATGTTGCGTAGTTGGCGAGCCTCATTGATATTTATCTCTGTGTTACATTGTAATATTTACGAACAAAGGGCAATCTGATACTTCTTTCATTCTTTTCCTAGCTCTTTGATTAAGTGTTCGTAAAAGATAATTTATGCTTATGCATGTCCTTGGACGAACAACAATGGTTTTTGGAGTTAAAATCCAGAAATATCAGAATCAGTGGTGTTTTTAATCTTTAATTTCTCCGAACTAACAATAGTGTGGCCTCCGGTTGGAAGATGTAGGTCCGTTTCGGACTCATGCTTTTGATATCTCCTTGTTTGCAGGATTTCAAGGATTCTCCGTGCTAATGTCAAGTATGAATTAGTGGTCCCATCTATGCATGAACATTACCGTTTTTCTGGCATCACTGCTTTATATATCTGCTGCTAAGAGGGACAAATGAAGTGTTATAATTCTTAAATAGACGATGGTTTTTGGTAAAATCTCCAAAATAATCTCATCTGCAACAAATCGTTCATCCATGAGGCACTCATCCTCCATCCCATACATTCAAGCTGGATTATCGCCACCGAAAGGTTCTGGCCATGGATTCGGTTTTAGCAGCCCTGGGCAGATGAATAATATGAGGTTATCTTCATCATTACAAGATTTTTCTCAATTTCGTCGATCAGATCCTGAAGTTGGTGATTCAAATGGTGGGACAAATCTAATCAATGCAAAGTCTCCTCATTCTTTTTGTAAAGACATTTCCAGTCCCAGTTTCTCGAAGGATAAAGTGCCTCAAAGCAATCCATTTACTCGTAAGAAATGGATACGAATATTAACATCCCTACTTTGCCTGCTTTTCTTTGGTTTCCTTGTGTTTATACTTGGTAAATTTATTTATTCTCTGTGGTCCGGTGGAGCTTCTAAGTTTTATGTCGTGCTTGATTGTGGGAGTACCGGGACTCGAGTATACATATATCAAGCATCTGTCGCGAACAAGAAAAATGGTAATCTTCCTATTGTTTTGACATCATATTCCGGGGGATATCGAAAGCCAAAGGGACAGAGTGGACGTGCTTACAATCGTATGGAGACCGAGCCTGGGCTTGATAAATTGGTACGCAACTCTACAGGCTTGAAGGCTGCAATTAAGCCACTTCTACGGTGGGCAGAAAAGCAGATCCCAAAGAATTCTCATAAGACTACTTCTCTTTTCCTTTATGCTACTGCTGGGGTTCGTAGGTTGCGAACACCCGACTCTGATTGGCTTCTTAATCATGCCTGGTCTATACTAAAAGGTTCCCGTTTCTCATGTCAAAGGGATTGGGTTAAAATCATCAGTGGCATGGAGGAAGCTTATTATGGATGGATAGCTCTAAATTATGAAACGGGAGTTTTAGGGTCCATGCCAAAAAAACCGACTTTTGGTGCCCTTGATTTGGGTGGTTCATCATTGCAAGTAACATTCGAGAGTAAGGAACCCCTTCTCAACAAAACTAACTTAAATCTGAGCATTGGTCCAGTGAACCATCATCTCAGTGCCTATTCTCTTTCTGGGTATGGATTAAATGATGCCTTCGACAAATCTGTGGTTCATCTGCTCAAAGGGATGCCAAAACTGAGCAACAAGGATTTAGCTCGTGGGAACGTAGAGATTAAGCATCCTTGCCTACAATCTGGATATAAAAGTGAATACTCCTGCTCACAGTGTGCTTCCTTGAAACAAGAAGCTGAGAGCCCTCGGTATGAAGAGAAAGCCCTCAGTAAAGGCGGCAAACCGGGTGTCCCCGTTCAGCTTATTGGCTCTCCGGATTGGGCCGAGTGCAATGCAGTTGCTAAGGTTGCCGTAAATTTGTCAGAATGGTCAGATCTTAGTCCTGGATTTGATTGTGACGTACAGCCATGCGCTCTTTCTGAAGACCTTCCCCATCCTCGTGGGCAATTTTTCGCAATGTCTGGATTCTTTGTTGTCTATAGGTTTTTCAACTTAAGTTCAGAAGCTACCCTAGATGACGTTTTAGAGAAGGGTCATCAGTTTTGTGGTAAAAAATGGGACGTTGCTTATAAAAGCGTTCCTCCACAGCCCTTTATTGAACAGTACTGCTTTAGAGCTCCCTACATAGTTTCTTTGTTGAGGGAAGGTTTGCACATAACTGATGGTCAGATCATGGTTGGTTCTGGTGGCACCACGTGGACACAAGGGGTCGCGCTTGTCGAAGCTGGCAAGGCATTTGCGACTAGAACAGATCTTCACACACTTCAGTTATTTGAGATGAAGATAGATCCTGTCGTTCTCTTTGGTATTCTGTTAATATCGTCATTTTTGTTGGTTTGTGCATTGTCTTGTGCTGGTAACTGCACGCCAAGATTTTTCCGCAGAACACATCTTCCGATTTTCAGGCATAGTAGTGCGCCAGCAGCAGTGCTGAATATGGCTTCTCCTTTTCGGTTTCAGCGTTGGAGCCCTATAACTTCAGGTAAGGTCTTGAATCTCCCTTTTATTATTTTGTTTTCGTAAATGGACAATTACTAGCTTTCCATTAAGTCTTGTTGTGACCAAAGTCACGTGATTCAATAATGTCCTTGCGAATTGCTGATCAAAAAAAGCGAATTATGGTCAACTTTGAGTTATTTTAGGGTTATTTTGAGCGAATCGCGAATTCAAAAAGCGAATTAAATGGTGAATTATGTTACACGGACCAAAATGGTGGAATGGACTATTGAAGAAATGCTCTTATTTTCAGTATCTTTTTGGATGTTGATCTTTACTATTTGAAACTGTTTAATTTGCTCGGGGGTTAGTTTATCGATGATATCCTCTAAATTGATACTTCCTATGGATTTTAATAGTTGATACAATTCTTGTAGCAACTACTGTTCATTTGTTGATCCTATTTGACATATATTTCTCCATGTATAGTGGGATGTTGTTTATTCGTCTTATTACATATTTTTATAATATTAACTTTTTATTATTCTTTATCACATAAAATTAACGATATTAAAGATTAAAATTGTATATTAGATAGCGTGAAAAACAGAAATGTAGCAACTATTAAAAACCGGATGAAGTTTTTAGAGATGAGGTACCTGTCGAATTAGTATTGGGTAATCCATGCTTTCATTTTATTTTGTTTTGTTATTTATAATTTTGTGGTCGTTAAACATTTTGATTAAGGCTCTGGCATTGTTGTTGTTGTAAACATTCCGATTACATTTAACATGCAAAATGATGACGATAATGTGTGGGTTCTCCAGGGGACGCACGAGTGAAAATGCCACTGAGTCCAACTGTCGGCGATCAAGAAAGGTCATTAAGCATTGGACTTTGGTCTGGTGGAAACAACATTCAGCTCACTGATTCTTCTCTATATTCAGCTGTCAGCGGTGTTTCGCATAGTCCATCATCAGGTAGCTTAGGACCGATTCAATTTGACGGCAATGGTATGGGTGCCGTGTGGAGCCCTCATAGAAGTCAGATGTGTCTCCAAAGTAGACGATCAGCTTCCCGGGAAGATCTGAATTCTTCTCTATCTGATCACTGATAAGCCGATGAAGAATCAAATCTCCAAAAGTCCTGGTATGATTTCAATGTTCTTATTTTTGATTCATTCATTTTGCTGCTATACTACGAGTTTGGAGGAAATTAGATTCTATGCTCCGTCTCCAATTTTGCCTCTCCTAGTATATAATTCATTCTTTGTTCGATCTTCACTGTAAAGATATAAATTATTAAAGCAATATACTGGATAGTCGATCTCACATTCTGCTGTTTGTATTGATTCCCTTTGAAGTACCTTATAGAAGTACGTCTTATTATAGTGTAAAAAAAAGGCCGCATCGCATCAAGTCAGCCGCGTTGTAAAGGTTTTCATGAACAACGAACATATATTTCCCGCGTTGTAAAGGTGTAAACAAATCGCATTTTGGATTGTATCAAGGGGATATCTTTTGATTTTGACCGATATTTAGGCGTTACAATAAACGCATCACTCTCGTTACCGCATCACCGTTTTGTTACTGCAATCGTGACCGTTACCACATTTTAACTGTATGCATCTTATTAATGGCATTGGGGTAATGAAATATTGTTGTATAGAAGTACATCTTATTCATACGTCCCTTATTTTGATGGGCTGAAGAGTATAGTAATTCTTATGCAACTTTGTCCGAAAATAATATGCTATTTCCCGTAAGAACGAAGGAATTGTAAGTGTACTTTTTGAGTTGGCCCCTTCATTAATCATATATTTGTTAGATCATTTACTCATCATTTATATTCATATGCTTACAGAATTGCATCTCTGACTGGGATGTTTGCCAGCTAACGAACAATTTCACACTCATTTGAAAAGGGTATTTTTCACTACCAAAGGCGGATCTGCACAAGCTGCTCACACTCCTATACCCAGCTTTTGAAGAACATCGAGATTTTCTCCTTCGAACCAGCTTCTACCTGTAAATCACACGTTCTGCCTACGGAAGCTGAGAACTAGTCCTTGAGATATTCTCGCCTAACCATTTTTAACCTGAATGTGCTATAACGTTATTTACTGTAATCATCTGTGTGATCATGCTGGTCACCAAGTGAATTTTGTTTCGCTGATGATTGATGTTGAAGAATCGATTACAGAGTAAATATAGAACTATTATACTTGCTGGAAATAATTTTTGTATGATGTGAGAGACTTTCTGATGAATTTTGCATATGCCATTGTAGACGACTAAATGGAACTATCCTAAGTTGGCTTTCAACCGGATTACGTACTTTTTCCCGATCCTCCGACAGCCCTGCGTTCCTGATACTAATATGTCGTCAAGAATTGTTCGATTTTGGATTACTAAAACGAAGGATCGCAAATTCGCAACTTAGGGCAAATAGACATATTATGCTGTCTTATAAGTAACCGGATGTGAAGATTCGCCATTTGGAGATGTTCTCAATTTTACTTGATTGATAAACTGATTATTGTTTTTATAACAAGGATCAAGATGTAATTTTGTCGTAAGTTGAATTTTTTTTGATTGGAAGAGTTTTATATTATTTAGATTATATTTTAATAGCTACACTTCTCATAAAAACTTTCATAAAAGGTGAAGTATAGCTATTAAAAGGAAACGGAAAATAATATATTTTATGCTAATATAAAATTATGCATCTGCTGTGTGAAGCTTTAAATGCTCAAAAAAAAGAGAAACTTTCAAAAATATAAATAAAACAATTTTATAAAGACAAACTAAAATAGAAATTGAAAAATAGAGTGAAACTAGCTTTGAAGATCATGTGCTATTGGCGTAGTAGCAATGCTTTAAGTATAAGCAATAATGAAAATTGTTTATTTAAAGAAGAAACACCAAATGAAAAGTACTCCACTAATCAATTTTATTTTTTTTTTTCCTTTTTATGGTGAGTAAAATTTCAATACTATTGAAATGTGTTGTAATAAACAAATAGTATAGCAACACTAGTATATTAGGCATTGTCTAATGTGAGATCATATAATACCTCCAGTAAAAATATAAACGTGACAATTTTTCTGAAAAATAATATTGTTAACATAACAGTCATCTTATTTTCAATTAATATCTCAAAAAAAACATAATAGTCATCTTATTTATGTTTATAATTAACGATTGATAGAAAATAAAACCTCATCTAAAAAATAATCACTTGATAATAAGATATTAGTTACATGTGCATGTAACATTCAATCCTTGCATATGGGCATAAGATTAAGATCACAATACAACTCAAAAGAGAACCATGAGCATTGTCTGATTCTCATTTACCAACGCCACACACTTGCTTACAATTCAATTTTAGAGTCGCAGATTCAGATTCAATTAGACTCTTCTATGTCAGTGATGAGCATTCAAGTTTTTTAATCAAAGTGTAGTTCCACATCGAGTTTGTAAAAACAATGCAGATGCCCACAACAGTCAACCAAAACAGTACTTCACTACACAGATCTGGCAATTGGCGACTTTCTCGGAATGGATGTTTGGGACAAAAAGAGTAAACCCCATTTGTTTAGCCACTATAAATCAACATTCTGTGACTCCTTTCCATCACTCTTCTGAGAGAAAAGCCAACCAAACAAAGATGACAACTTACTGGGAGCAGGTTCCACCACTGCATCCTTCACTGTGCAGATAGCATGATAATCATGTTTCAAATGAGGTTCAAATATCCTTTCCTGGAAGACAAGAAAGCAATTTGATAACTGATAAATCAGATCATAAAAACAATAGCTACTTTTAATGGCGCAGTAGTTACCTTGAAAACTTCGAATGGACAAAAGTCAGAGTTGCCACAGCCCTGCTCAAAGAGGTCAGCAGCGTTAAATGGAAATATAATAAGTCAAGAAAACAGAATCACCACAAAACTACAAAATTTTTGGACCAAGATGTAAAATTTTGTACAAGAGAAGCAATAAGGTCTCAAACCAAAAGGTCAGAGAATGGAATGCCATAATTTTGAATAGTCAAAGAAACTTGTCAAAAAAGGGTCTACATCTCTATTTTGTTGATAAATATTGCAGCACTTAGAAAATTTTAACGTATGGCTGCAATTCAATTTGTTATTGATGTTTTATAGTGCATTTATAGGTTCAATGCCTCTTCTCAACAAAGATTCGTAATTACGATATATCTAAACAATCACGCGAAGACCAGAGCAAGAAACAGGGTAATTTTCCATTCTTTTTACAGATATTCACACCGAGCATTTATTTCACAAAAAAGCAACAACCATGTGTAAGTCAATTCATAGTGTTTTTGTAGCCATCAGAAGCTCACCGGTAAAGGTATTGGATGCTCGTTATGAAGTACATGAACAAAATAATTGCTGGAGTTTGCTCTACTGGCTGGACAGCTATACAGTACAAGCATGTTATTCCCTGCAAATGGCGCAACGACACTGCCTCTCCAAGTTCGTCTTTGGGGAGGCTTTGGAGGGAGCGGCATTGATTTTTCCTTTAGGATGAGATTATAGTCTGTAGCAGTCAAAATAATTATACTATGTAAGATACCAGATTTAAAAAAGAATACACCAAAAGAAAAGGGTCAAAAGATCTTGAGCTTTTATCCTCACCGGATTCTTCAAGAAAGAGACCAAGCAGACAAGAAAAAGGGACAACAGTCTCGGCATGAGCAAATCGAAGCCTTGCCTTCTCGTAACTCCCATCAGGCAGTGCTTCTACATGACAAACGAATGTATACATATAAGACCTAGTAGTATAACTTCAAAATATCGTTTGAGAAAAAGCAAGGTTGCAATTAATAATACAAATACATCTCCAGTTTATGGAAAAGAATATATTAGAACTATGCCATTAAGAAGCATATACAGAGACAGATGCAAGTACGAGTTCCAAATAAAAAGGACATGAAAAAGCTCCACTTATTCATCACCCCCCATTGGCCCAAAGAAACCCTTCTCGTCACCAATATCCATCCCTCCCAAAACAAAAAAAATGATAAAGTTAGTCTCATCCTCAGGGAGACATGAAGAGACAAATCTGGATATTAGAGCAACTCCATTAAGAAGAACATGAGTGAAGAGACCATCAGAAGTTCCAAACTTCTCAGCATCTCAGTGTATAAGTTAATTAAAACAAGACCAAAGCCTCTCAGAATGTGTTCATTAAAGCAATAAGACCAGAGTCCACAGCCTCTCAGGATATATGTTCATCTAAAAGGTCCCAACCTCTCAGGATGTTATTACTAAAGCAAAAAGACCACAGCATTTCTATATAAGTTAACTAAAGCATCAAGACAACAGCCTCCCAATAAGTGACAACTAAAGCAGCAAAACAACAGTTATGTAAGTACCAATAAAAATAGGCTCAGTGTATTACGGCATGAATGTCTGAAGAGATGACACAACACAAGGAATAAATAGTAATGCCAAAGAGAAGCATCAATGACTTCAGAATCTTCTTTTTAATGAATATAACATTGCTAAATAGCTCAAACTGTCACTCACTCATTCCCCTTGCATAGCTTTAAGTCTCATAAACGGTGTCATTTGATATCGGTATATTATCCATCACTATTAGGTTAAACTTTCGGATCATTTGTCAAAAATTACACTTGGGAAAGCTCAAAATTATATTAAGCACAAATATATATATATATATATATATATATATATATATTCCATTGTCCTGGTGATGGGAAATTCTCTGAAGAAATTAGAGGCAAGATAAGTATTGCATATCAAGGATAAATGTTAAATCCAAGCAATAGGAAAGATCGCAGCATTCACAAGTAGTGTCAAGATAAAAATGTTCATCTTAAGTTGACTGAGAGAAAAAAACGGTTCTAGCATCAGCCACTTCTACAAAATCATCAGAAAGACTACATGAAAAATATATAGCAGAGATTTCTTCCGGAATCCAGAGAGTATAATGCTGGTGGGTTTCACATACAATTGCATTGGCAACAATAGCTTATTCTTAAAATAATTTAAGTAAAGGATAAAGTCCCTGTTGTCACCATATACATAAAATGAGAAGAATCTTTGCAGCAAGTAACCAATTCTCACTTAATCTTGTCATAGTTTTGGGTGGTGCACAGACAGATATACGCTAGGCAGAGTACAGAACCTATTAAAAACCTGATACCTTTATTGGCTTTAATAGCAAGATCCATGGACTCCACAACATCTTTTAACAAAGGCAATCCCATCCGATAGTTCACGGAATTTCCGTATCCTTTTAATATGAACCCCTCCAGATCATCTGTCCACTCCAGCAAAGCAATCTACAAACCCAAAATAAACTAATACAATTTTAAAAAGACACACCAGAAAAAAAAAAGG
Organism: Amaranthus tricolor; assembly: GCF_026212465.1. Classification (NCBI taxonomy): domain Eukaryota; kingdom Viridiplantae; phylum Streptophyta; class Magnoliopsida; order Caryophyllales; family Amaranthaceae; genus Amaranthus; species Amaranthus tricolor. The sequence continues at coordinate 16,985,311 of NC_080063.1, read as the reverse complement.
AAAATCAAAAGATCACTTATTTGTTTCACTTGCTGTTTTATAGACTTCTAACTTTTTGTAAAAGAATGATGGTTTAGAATGCTTTTTCACAGAAATTTTGCTTCTCTCTTCCATTTAAGTTTCAATGAAAGGCCATAAGAGATGGTATTCATATACTCCTCAGTCCTCTGTCGCCTAATTATTTGAACCATCTTGGGGTAAAGCATGTAAAATGCTAATGTAAATCCATCCAATTTAAGAAAACATGTTAAGTATGATTTTGTCATATTTTTTGCTATGTGTACTTTTAAAATATCAGCTTTTCCTAATTTTACAGAAACATAATCAGTTATTAATGGACAAAAATGAATCTAAGAAACCGCAAAAAGTCAAATGATGGAAATTTTTAGTGTCATGGGAGTAATAGCTAAAGAGGGGGAGGCAACGTAAAGAGGGAGATAAAAAAATTATTTGTATTCAGTTAGGATTTATTAGTTAAATATTCTTTCAAAAACCCCGTGCAAAAACTAATGATCAAATAGAAAAATACGTAAATGAACTTCTAAATAACATAAGACCATTCATCAACTATACAACATAAGGTGAAAAAACAGCATTTGTTGATCTCTGCAAAACCATAATGTACTCTTTAATCAGTGTACTGTTAATATATACAGATGCGTCCAAGACTCCAAATCTGTTTCCACTTTGGAGCTCAAATAATATACATCTTTCCATGGAAAACATCAAAATGATGAGTAAATGTTCAAATGAAGGAAAAACAAAGGCAGAATTGTATATATTTTTACCTCAGGTGTTAACACACATTAATGTGTCTTAGATTTCAAATCTATTGCCACTTAAATGTTCAAGTAATATACATAATAATCCAAGGCAAACATAAAAACGAAGAATAAATGGATAAAATTCAAATGAAGGGGGAGAAATGGAAGAATTGTACTCCCTCCAATTTACTGCTAATGTCCCATTTGCTTTTTAGACACTATTCATCTCTTACTCTTAATTTGTATTTTACTATTAATCTATAAGTTAAAACATAGCCAAGTGGGATCTTGTTTGATTCGCCTCAATGCAAGAATTATTTATATCAACTTTTTATAATTTTTAATTATGCACATTTAGAGATATTAAAGATCGAATAAGTGCATTGGATAGAGTGTATAAAGTAAATGGGACATTAGTAGTGAATTGGAGGGAGTATATATTATTACCTCAGTCGGATTAAAAAGACCACAAGCTTGATTAGTTATGTCTAGTAAAGATGCTTCCTGTCATTGCAGAAGCAACTAACAAGCTTTATTACACAACTTATTTGTAAATCACAGGTTAGTGACCAAGGAGAAACGTACCTGCTTACATAAAAACCAGAGAGAAGAGACATCTTGTCTAGTGAAATTCAATCCATAGCGTACAGAAAAAGTACTAGTTATTTCATCAAGAACAGGTTCCTTGAGCTTTTCAACTGCAGGTTCCTCATTTATCCTGTAGTTCTGCATTCATATAGAAAGGACATAGGTGAATAAGTGATCACCAAATTTTTTAGAAAATGAGCTCAAACAGATCGACCGTTAAATAAGTTTCTAAACTATCACCAGGCAAAGTATCATCGATATAGATGTTCAAATAACACCTTAAAAGCTTAAACACCATACCCTAACAGTGAAAAATTTACAAAACTAGCCACAATAGATTTAGATTTAGAGGTCTGTATGGTAGATAATCAAAATGAATGGAAAAAAATCTTTGTGGTTGATCATTGGAACAGATACATTGGTTCATTCATGTAGCCGACCCCAATCTTTTGGATTAAGGCTTCGGCATTGATATTGTTGCTACAACAGATTGAAAAAAGCACCATCACATAAACAACATACATGCTATCTTTTGAAAGCACTGCAAGAAATTCCAAATTTCAGGGACCCGTAAACTCTATGAAATATTGCCACAGGAGAGCTGTGATATATGGCTAAATGTCATACAAATGAAAAATCTGCAGCAGATAGAATTCAAACAACGCCTGACCAAATTGACCTAGATTAGCATTTATACATTTGTTTGCTTAGAATTCTGATTCTAGTCTTAAGATAAACCTGATTATGTACAGATAAGGTATCTCAACAGCTGGAATTCAAACCAATCTTGAAAAATTGACATATCACAGCATTATGTATTAATGTACAATAAAGATGCAGAGTACTAAACAAACAATCACTGCTTCTATTTACAAGCTGTTCATATTTAAAATTGTCAATATACTAGCCAAGCTGAATAGTTAGGTGATACACACAGATAGTAATCAAAAGAAACATGCAAAGGCAAGAAGATCAAGACAATTTGAGAGGAACAACAAAAAAGGAAACCTTCATGAGTTTTCTGGAAAATCTTTCAAGTACATTCTACATAAAATATCTTTTTTAAAATAAAATACACAAAGGCAGAAATGTGACTACCAATCAAATCATCAACTATGACATAGACGCTCACCTTATAACTTTGGCAGGTGTCAAAAAACCTCAGCAACAAGTCACTTGCACGACTTTCGGTGCTGACAGCAAAAGCCCGATGATTCCCTGGCCCAAGGTTTCCCCTGCCACTGAACAGTCCCATTGCAAAAGCCACAGCACTAGCAGAAGCTCGAGGTACCTACAAAATAATGAAGAAACTTGTATCGAAAGGCATAGTTGAGGGAAGTGAAAATAACGCTAAAAGAAAACATTAGAAACTTAATGTTCTATACGGTAATTTTAATCTGGATGTGTTAGGGGTGAATTATTAAAATCCCTACCTGAGTTGCTTTAATTGTATATACATCAGGGTGATATTCATAATTTAACAGATTTGGATATTTTTCTCGAATCCTGATTCCAAGATCATAGAGTTCCTCTTCTCCTTTGACAACCAATTCTCCACCCTTCACCTTGCCTTTCCACGGAGATGTCCATCCAAATAACCAAGCAGGAACGTTATCCAAAGACAACTGCCGTTCTGTTGCATCTGCTATGAGTGCTTGCAATGATGAGGCTAGCCTCTCCATTTCCCTCATTCGCTTCTTAGTAGGGGCTCTGGTTCCATGCCTTGCCTGTAAACTTGATTTAGGTTAGTTTTATACAAAAAATTCTTGGATAGAAACTATAAATTTATTATAGGCAAAGCTTATTAGTTAAAAGCAACTAATAAGTAAAACAATCAAAAAAACAACTTCAACAAAACAATTGATGTTGATACTTCAGCCAAAATGCAATACAAAAAGCGTACAACCAAAGATAATCTTGAGACATAATTTCAAAAACTCAAACATTACGTGCCAATGCATACCCACAATTATACTAGCAATGAGTTTACATATCAACCACACACCATCCACATTGCAATTTTCAAACAATATTTCCTTTTAGAGTCAATAATTATTACTTAGTCCTTATTTTTATTTTGTCCGTTTATTCATTGATTTGTAGTTTTTTTAACAGAGTTCGACAAAATGGCTCATAACTCATAAGATCATTTACGCTTCTTACTTGTGTGAAGTTATAGATGTCGTTTTCAATCAAGGGTCAATGGTAAACAATTTATTTATGATTACAAGGCTAGGGTTGTGTTTGTGACCCTCAAACACAACTAGACGAAAGCCACTTGATATTTAGGTAACAGCATGAATTCATTCAAGTATATCATAGAAGAAACAAGATTCGATAGAACTAAAACTACTCACTAACACAATATTTACATTTACCCCAATTGTTAATGAATCCTAAACCTACTTTAAAATGCATCATGCCACCATGAGGTGTCATAACAAAATGACCTTGAACATGAATTGCATGTAATCATTTCACTAAAAATTAATATTTTAAAAAAAGCTTTGGACAAACTTCAAGCTAGTTATGTAAACAACAGTGATGATTATAGATAAACATGAACATTAGCTACCTCCATAGATCAACAACAACCGCTGAGAGCCCACTCAAAACTCCAAAAACCACATACGGCTACACAATAGCTCAAGGCGAACACCATAAGAACACAAGATTCCTAACAAGTGCAAGTCAAGTCCACAAAATGGAAAATCAGAAAATTATAATAGAGCAAATATGGCATGCCGCACGATTTAAAACGATGTACTTGAGCAGTTGTGCTGTATAGATGCTACACCACACTGAATCAAAAGATAGATGGCATCCCCCCTCCAAGGAATTCATTACAATTATGTGAAAGAGAGGCCTTGCAAGCATACTTCCCGTCTAATACTTCTAAAAAATAATGCCTCTAATTTTGATAGGGCCAAAGATTTATAGTTTCATGGTTTTGCACTACAGTGAAATGACTCATTAAATCATGTGCACTTCTTATTCTTGTGAAGTTGCAAATGATGTTTGTTACCAGAGGTCAATCAGAACAACCTTTAACATCAATAACAAGTGTATACTAAAGGTAAGGTTGCTTACATCCGACCCCACAAATCCCACCTTAGGTGGAAGCCACTTAGTGACATTAAGACAATGAAATATTGTTGTTGTGTAATACACAAGTCATTATAATTTTGAGCTCTTATTAATACTAAATGAAATTCACAAGTTTGCGTGTGTAGTAATATCTAGTCCCTTTGTCCCATTGAATTTGAAACATTTTTCATTTTGATCCGTCCCACTTAATTTGCATCAATTCTATTTTTGGACAATGGCCCACTACTTTCTTTTAATCTCATCCATGCATTTTAACTCTCTTTTAATTTCATTCACACAATTCATTCTCTCTCTTCATCTATTACCACTATCTTAAAAAATCCTCTTCTTTCTCTTTGATTCAATTCTACCAGGACAGATGAGTAGTTCTCGGGATGCAGCTATGAACTCTTCATTATGTTTCCAATGCACCCTTAACTTTTCAATATTGACAAAATCTACTATAGACTTTAAAAGAAATGTGACTTGAGTCTTGTGTTAATTACTCATATGATTAGATGACAATTAAAGAGCGGAAGAATTTGGTCTTAAAGATTAAAGTAACAAACTAAGATTACTAGACCTTAAGCATGATATTTCGAGTAGTAATGGACACTCCATTTCATGAAGAAGGCACACACTCGTATGGTGTGCATAAAACAAAGCAATGGAGTGTTTCACATGGGTTTGCCATTAATATATAAGGCAATATACTACACACTAGCTATAGGTGCACAAGGGGAGACCATTAGGGACATTGAAGACTGTGCAAAGAAGCTGAAAAGGGTGTCAGAAAGCAGCTGGCAGCCTGCTCGATCGAGCGCCAGTCGAGCCAGGTGCAGGGGCTGTTTTTCACGGGTTGCTGCTCTTTGTTTCTGTTTTGTCTCTTTATTTCCCAAGTCCCCCGTTGTCTATATATTGTACTTTAGTGTATTATAGAGCCAAGCTCTTACCATACTCTCTTATTCTCTACTCAATATATAGCTCACACATACACTCTCCATTGATGTAATTCGTTCAACATTGCAATGAGCAAGCTCCTCTATCCTTTAAACAAGCCTAGGATAGTAGATGTAGCCTCATTAATAGTGAACCACTTTAAATCTGGGTGTTATGTTTATATTACTTTTATTGCTTACATCACCTTAATACTTGCATATAAAGGTGTTCTTGCATATAGACATGTTCATTAGTGCACCTTCAACCCATGGTCATTAACCTTTCGTACCACCTTTCGTTGGCCTACTCTAACAGAGTTGGTGCACCATGCACACTAACATTGGGTGCACCACACCTCACTGCCACCCCCACTCCCACTTACTAACCCAAACTGCTTACTCTTCACTGCACTTACCTCTACATTTCCTACTCTTCACTCCACTAATATACTAGCATATTAAAGTTGGGGTACACTATGTTCGTGTGCACCAAGTCCACTCATTACTTAATCTCAAATAATCAAGGCCTCGGTAATCTTTAAATAATAACAAAATTTCACTTAAATAAGTGCTGCATATTATTTAACAAATCATTTTTTATAGTCCATTTTGATCAGAAACAAAGAAACTATGGATCCTAGGCAATATGGAGAATGGGTAATTGGACATTTGTAATCTTCAATATCACTAAACATATATGTCAAATACGAATTTCAATCAAACTTGCTCCACTTCGACACGAATAAGCCCTTACACAGTCAAAAACTGAAAACAAGAACAAGACATTACCACAAGATTTAGATGAATAGGCGTACAAGTATCGGGTATATTCGCAGGAACAAATGAATTATCCACAATATCTTTCACAGTTCCATATCTGCACACCAGAAATAACTACATCATCAATCAACATTAACAGAAACCCTAAATTAGGTTTATTAATCGAATAGAAAACATAAAAGGATAAAATAATCAAAATACATTAACACAAAAATGGAAACAAAAAAATGGAACCTCGAAACGGTGGATAGATGTTGACGCACATCAAACGATTCATCGGAAATCAAATGAGCGGAACAAGAAGGTAGAAGAAGAAGAAGTAAGAAGAGAATATAGAGAATTGCATGTATAACAATGGCGGAAAGTTCTCGCTTCATCTTCAGTCTTACTTTCATTTTTTCTTTCTAGAATCGAATTTTTTTTTCTCTCGTTTGATTTTTATATGATTTGTTACTGAAAAGACAAACGTGTAGAGTGATCAAAGCGACAGCTGGTTGGAAATGCCACGTGGAATTTTTAATTATTAAAAATAAAAAGGGTAAAAATATCACTGGTTTTCCTTCGCCTTGGTGGTTTAATACATTAAATCTCAAGCTATAGGTAAGGGTTCAAGAACTAGTAGGGAAGATAAGGAAAAAGAAGAATAAGGTATTACAAAATACCTTTTTTTTTAAATACCTTTTTTAACAAATGTAAATATATACTTTAACAAATTATTAATTTTTTTTGAATTGAGAATATAATTTTATTTTTTTGTGTTTTTTACCAGAGAGTAAATCGAAAAAGAGGAAAGCATATGTATATAATTTTAATACAATGGTAAATAGGCAATAATACTTACATGGATATATTGACGTAATGTAATCTAGAAAAGGCTCAAATTACAAAGTTATTTAAAAAAAAAATTAAACAATATCCTTTTTAAATAAAAGTTATTGTTTAATTTATTATGACATGATAACTACAATATGAAAATAAATTAAATGGTTATAATTTAAAAATAAGTAAATTGCTGTAAAAATCTATGAAGAGAAGAAATATAAATTAGGATCACAAATATTTTTGATATTAAATCAAAAAGACAATAGTGAGTTATTTATGAATGATATTTATTAAATACTTCAATTCAATTTTTAAATGAGTTCCAATTTTATTTTAATACTTTTTTCAAAGAATTTTATTTTAATACTAAGTTTATAACTCATTACTGAATTGCAAATCGGATTCAAAAGTTAATTTTTTAATAGTGTAGAGATACTTTACAAGCGCAAATGCCAAATCACATACAAAGAAATTTTTGTCAATTAACTATTAGTTAATGCAATTGATATATCTAACCCCCTAGTGTTATTACATATATTTATATTAAATGTTAAGCTAGTTGTATTAGCCAAATGATTAAAAAAATATTTGGTAAAATTAATTAACTAATTCTAAAATTTGATAAAAAACATTATATTTTTTTATTTTAACTTCAAAGCAACTTTTAGATTGACATAAAAGTTTCATTTACCAATTTATTGTCCAAGTAATCAAAAAGTTAAATCTCAAAACATTCAAAAAATCGATTAATCGAAATCGAATATGATATAACCGATAAAAAATTAACCATATATAAAAATTAAATCAATTATCATATTTATCATTTAAATATAATCAAATATTCAAAAATCAAACCGACCCGACATCTTATACCCACATCCACCCAAACATCTAAACCAACTCGATATTTTATACCCACACTGAGAACATAAAAATGAACATCTCAAACTCTCTTGGTCAAATGGAGGAAATACTCCTTGAAATAAGAATGTGATCGAACCTGCTCATTCAGCAACCCCAAGTGAGGACGAGGACACCGACACCCCTCAAGTTCATAGCTATTTCAATTTCCAACTTCCTCACCTCCTCACATCGGCGCATTTCACGGAATTATCATCAAAACACCCTTCACTTTCTCTCTCCGTTGACGGAACTTCAGATCTTTTGTTGACCCTTCAATCATTTTTCTGCAACCAGGTAATTTTTTTGATTTCTTTTCCCTACTTAATTGATTGCTTGAATTTATGCAATTTCATGGTCTTGATTTTGAAGCTTGAAATTGTTGGAATTATTGTAAACATACTCTAATCCTTAGATTGTTTTTTGACATTGAGATAAGGAAACTAAATTGATGGTTACAATTATTATTTATATTATATCATGGGTGATTGATTTTGTTGAACTTGGGATTTGAAGTTAGGAATGTTTGATTGAAGAGCAATTTAACAAAATTCATCGCTATTGCCAAGTTATTGAAGCTTTATGATTCAGCACAATTAGGTGATAGTCATATTTGGATTTAGGGATTTGTAAATTGTAACAGTGTAAAATACCGTAAAATAATTTGTTGAGATAAGGAAACCAAATTGATGGTTTTTATTATAATAGGTTAGATTAATTGATTTATTGAACTGGATTTGAATTTAGGAATGTCTAATTTAGGAGCAATTCAAACAGAATTTATTGCCGTTGCTATTTGATTGAACCTTTATAGTTTATTATTCAGTACATTTGGGGAATCGCCATTGTTGGAATTAGGTAATTGTAACGGTGTTAAACACTTGTAGCTAGTAAATCATGGAAAAAATTATTAGGTTAATTTTATTTTATGTGTTGTCAGAAAATATTTAAATGAGGAATTAGGGATTTCAAATTAGTTAAGTTGATGCGTAGAAGTTTGTTGGCATATTAAGCCAGTGGTTTCTGAGAAAGATATATATGATTTAATGTAGATTGTAAACTGTTGGTGTTTTTGCAAATATACTAGTTTCCGGAGTTGGATGTGCTATTTGTAGTGGTAAGAAGTGACTTTCGAGTCCTTATGAATCATTTTTAATTTTGATGGAAAAGAGAAGCAAGTGATTTCTCACTTAAATTGTTAGGCGTTTATCAATGATTGGAAAACCTCAGGATTCTGGAATTTGTTGTTTATTCAATACCTTGTAAGTTCTAAAGTTGTGACCAGATTTAATTGTGGCTGCCTGGCTGGTACAATTTTTCGTTTTGGATTGATATAAAATAAATGGATTAAATGTTTAACTAGTGGAGAAAGCTCATTTTGTTTGTTTGATGCTACATGCGGTGTCACTATAGAATGATGCTAACTTGATGTTTAATTGAGGTTTGAAACTTTGATTTTAGTGTAAACATGCCAAAATGGGCATGTGTAGATCAGTAGATGCTTAAAAAGAAATTTGTAGCCCTTGACTTACATAAACTTTTTAGTGCTTAAAATTAAATTATATGAATTTGTTACCTTTTAGCTCTAAATTGAATTTCTCGGAACATTTGTCCGTTTGAAGAAGTTTAAGAAAACAATCCTTAACAATGACTACACATCGATGGATGTAACTTTATTGACCCCTCATAAGTATCTTCTTTCTAGTCATTTCTGATTTTGAAGATTAAAGTGGATATCTTAGTTTCAAAATGCTTGATGCATTACAACACAAGATTTTAGTGTGTCCTGAATAAGGTGCAAAGCCAATTTTTAAAAAAGTTTTTGAGTGATTTATAATGCAACTACTATAAAATTTACGTTTGCGTATGCGATTTACCAGGTTTTTGACATCAATGTTGATTGTTGACTTCTTTCTATCATTGTGTTTCTAGGTTTTATTCTTTTTTGCATATTTTTATAGCATTGCTGCTCTATTCATATGTACTAATTTACTTTATTATAAGGGGTTTTTAACAGAATATTTCTGTCTTATATTGAGGAAAGAAATGCTTTTACATTTTTAGTCAAACTATCAAGTGCACAATAGGACACAGTTTAACACGTACTGGGAATTTACTTATTACTAAAATTTATTTATGAAATTTTGGGCATCAATCACCCTATTGCAAATATTTCTTCTCGCTTCTCTTGAGATTTCTGTATCACACACTTATTCTCGTGCCATTTGGCTATTGGTGAAGGTAGGACTTATTCTAGCATTGGGTCAATGAGAAACTTGAATGAGTTTCAAGGCTTCTGGGGCTCTGTGGCTCGGAAGGCTAAAGCTGTCCTTGATGATGATGTTTCACCCGAACAAGTTGAAGCTCCTAGAAGATCTTATCAGCATAAAGTTGATATTGGACAGCAAGTAAGAAAGTGTTGTATTAAAAGTGGACTGCAATAAACATTTTCTTCATTAATTTTTTCCCTTTCACAGGTTAAGGTTAATAGTTGGCTTTCTTGCATGAATTGTTTTATTTCCTTTTTGTCTCATAATTTTAAATTGAAGGCTCTAACTGTAGCAAGAGAATCAGCGTCAACTCTTAGTACATAGTACGAAATAAGAGTATTTTACTGCTTGAGCTTGAGTTTTTTCTAAATGGTTATGTGTAGAAGTTTAATTTCATATATATTTGATATTGACCATTATGTTTATTCCCGATGGAGGCAAACTTTTGTTGTTCTTTGGTCTTGAATCTTTTTTGGACTCAAGTAAAATGGTTCATCGACTCATATGCGCATTCTATTTGTGTGAAGTTATAGATGGTGTGTGCAATCAAGGGTCAATCAAAAACTATTTGTGTTATTATGAGGGTAAGACTTGGTATGTCCGGCTCCATCCTGAACCTACTTGGGGGGAGCCATTTAGTGGCATTGGGGTTTTAGTGTTGTGTATTGATATTGATCATTGAATAATTTACAGTCCCCTGTGCATCCAAGTTATTTAAAGGACCTAGTTTGCAGGATGATCGTCAATTTGAACCATCTCAGAGCCGTAAGAAGCAAGACAAAGCTGTTTTGAAAAAAGGATTTGGTGCTATTGCTTCTTCACTTAATTATCTTGGCAATGCCTTAGAGGTAAGCTTGGTGTATATTTTATTAAGTTCAGTGAATTTACATCTTCCGGTGCTACATTTGAGGTTTTGGCTGGTTTCAACACCTAATATTTCCTTCAATTTTATTCTGAAAGATAAACTTTTTGAGTAAGCTGCTAGGGCCACTTGAGCTTTAGCAGTTAGGTGTATGGACATGAGGTTGTCTACCCTCATTACATTGCTTGTTCACCCTCTTAAGTGTAGATCTTTTGTCTCATTAAATTTTCTTGTAGTGTTCTGATAGATCCTTTTGTGACTCATACTGATAGAATATGGAACTTTGATGGAGCTTTTTTTTTTTTTTTTTTTTTTTGTGTGTGTGTTGGTGATGGTTAGCCGTAAAAGTCAATATAAACTGAAGCTGTCATTCCAACCAGTCAACCACTTGACCTTGAGAAAAGCTGATGACAGATTTTGATGGTGGTAACTGGTCATTGGTCAATTATTGGAGGGTTATAGTGTATGTGTTGAACTCTTACATATAGAATTCTTTCTGGTAAATGGAACTACAAATGTTTGTGTGAGAAACCCACTGGTGGTCGCTCAAATAATTTTCTGGTTCAGGAGAATCTGAATTGAATTGTGATATGCGGGCCGGTTATCAACTAAGCACATGACATGTGTCTCAACTCGTAAACATCCTACGAACTCGGAAATTGCAAGAAATGTAACGAGTATAGAATGGAATAGGCACTCTAGTACCTTTGCTTGTATACATCTTCAGGAGTGCAGGTTCTATGAACAACATTTCATCTTAATGATAATATTAGAGTTGGTAAGCACGTAAATGACTACCATAGCTACTTGCACTCTTGCAGGCGTTGTAGGAGGCTAACAAGCCGGGTCAAGCTCTAGCTTGGGCCGCTTGTGGTAGCTCGGGTTAGTTCAGTGCAATTCATGAGCACTATTAATGAACCCTAACTAAATAATGCTTCCTTATATAATGACATTCATCATTTTGACTATTTTTTAGAAACTCCCAAAATGTTGAAATCCTTCAAAGGGCTTTAGTTTCTAGAAGTTATGAATGTGCAAGGGCCTCATTAACATTTTAAAAATTATTGACTGTATGAACATTGATGAAAAATTAAAAACAGTAACAACTGTTTCAGAATTAAGGGGCTTGTATCGAGTAAGACAGGGACTGCTTCTTTGTTACATGTCTCAATGATCGTATTGAATACTCCCCTCTTGGGCTCGTTCCTAAATCTAGCTTATGGCCTTGATGCTGCTTCTCCAAATTTGTTGAGATGCCAAAAGTAGGTGACCAACATGTCTGTAAATTTTCTCCAAGAGTAGTTAGATTCTTGATCCATTTTGGAGAGGAAATGGCGGGTGGTGTTTTTTCCTCAAGGCATGATGTATATAACTTGTCTTTGAATTCAATTGGCAAACTAAATATTAGCTGTAAGAATCATAATGGTGTGTCCTGCATTCCTTTTGGGGTTAGTCCTTTAGGAGAGCTGTGCAAGGGTCTTGGGACAATATATTAGACTCATTACCTATGATGCTTGCCTTTGTATATGTTGAGGAATAAACTATGCTAATGTATCTCTTTCTTATGTCCAGGAAGGACTAAATATTGTGGAGAACCGCACTGCAGACATAATCCAAGACACTCGGAATCGGAGATTGAACGTCAGAAAGAAAGATGCTCCAGACTTAAAACAACAGCCGATAGATGTGAAGTATGCAAAGGAGCCATATAAATCGCAGAACCAAACATCTCCAGGGGCGCATACTGATATGGAAATCCAACTGCAGGCATCTCGCGATGTAAGGTGGCCACTTTTTAATCACTAGTCATTTGGTAAAATATCAATATTGACCGCTTTACTATGATCTGTCATCCCAGATTTCTTTCAAACTTTCACGGTAGTTCATATTTCTTATAATGTAATATCATCGACTTTTATATTTACTTGTTCAGAACAGAAGTCAGCTTTGACTTCCAAGTTTAAGTAATTATGAAATTCTGTTTCATGTCAATGTTATGCTGACCTTAGGACCAGTGGTAAGGATATGAAAAGTTTTGGCTTGACCCTCGAAAAAAAAGGCGTTTTATTGACACTATCTAGTTCTATGTTACGCGGACTCTTCATTTTGCTTCACGTACTTATGTCCTATCTTTAATGCTCGAACATTGGTATGGCGCTTAGACACTTCATTTTAGGCGTAAAATTTAATATTTAGACGTATCCGACACTTTGACACGTACCGGTATCCCACATCAGCACCCGAGTCCAAGTAACATAGATCTACAAAATATCTTTTAGAATAATGTCAGAGCTTATGGTTTAGTACTTGAATGCTAGGTGGATGAGGTAACATCTTATGAGTAATGATTAGATGACACCATATGCCGTATGCTTTTTCCATTGGTGCTAGTTGGATATATCTTGCTCCCTCTTCCTCTCGTCGTGTTTCAGTACTCTTTTAGATTACTTGAAGTAACGGCCCGTTTGGTAGGTGGTAATAAACGGTGGTAATGGGAATGATAAACAAGTGTAATTTTGGTTGAAAAATCTCTTGGTTACCTTGATGGCCATGCTTATCCAACTTCAATCATCTCATTTTCTTCATAAAATTCATTCTAATGCATTACCATTGGAAGAGGTGGTATTAGGTTGTAATAGATATTTGTAAACAAAAAAACTTTTTTGTGATCAAAGTTTCATTACCATGGGAATGATATAGAACTTTTAATGAAATTTTACACTACAAATCATTCTGATTACCGCCATTTAGTACCACTAACCAAACGGGCCGTAAATATTATGTGATGCTTTTTAGGTTGCGTCTGCTATGGCTGCCAAAACAAAGCTGCTATTGAGAGAGCTAAAGACTATGAAAGCTGACCTTGCGTTTGCCAAGGAACGGTGTGCTCAGCTCGAGGAAGAAAACAGGATTCTTCAAGAGAGTATAAATAACGGAGATAACCCTGAAGATGATGAATTGGTGTGATTTTGAACTTATCTTCATTCTATATGTTTAGTACTACCTCTCACCATCTCGACTCAAGATTTATATTTTACATTACAGATACGGCTTCAACTGGAAACCCTTTTAGCCGAGAAGGCTCGGTTGGCTCAAGAGAATGCTTTCTACAGTCGTGAGAATCGGTTTTTACGTGAGGTAGTTGAATATCATCAGCTTACCATGCAAGATGTCATTTACCTAAATGAGAGGAGCGAGGAAATAACAGAAGTTTACCCTTCCAAGGTACCGGGAGGAACTAATTTGAATGAAATGATGACAATACCATTGTTATCGCCTTCTTTACATGCTTCTGAGCTTTTGTTTAAAGAGAACACAACTTCAACAAAATGAATTAGGCATTAAAATTGAGCCTCATGTATTCCTGGTTATCCTAGTTTACATTTATGAAGGAGAATCTTTTTTTTTTTGAGCTATTGCTCTCTTATTGTATATATTTGATTTTTGCTATATTCACATGTTCAAAGAGGATTGATTTTAGCACCCCAAATATTTATAATGGCACTCCCATCTTGAGAGGAAATGGGATTGCCATTATAACAATTGGAGTGCCACAATCATTTTCTTTTCTTTTTTTGACATGATAACAATGTAAAATGCAGAGTATCAGGTCTTGTTCTAGTTGGAGAAAGTACCGTCTTCTTAGCAAGGTCTTGAGATCGATTTTCATCTCTCTCCCTTAAAGTGTGATGGATAAGGGCTCATAGTAAAAAGAGCTTATAGGATATAGGGTCTTAAAACAAGGAAAATCTTTATCTATAAGAAACTCATAACTTAGTGTCGTTCTTATAATATGAATTTACATACTTTCCTTCATTTCTATTTATTAGCTATATTTCTCCATTTATGAGGTTTGAATAAGTTATAAATGAAAATTTGAATAAATTCTAATTAGAGAGAACAATAAAAGTAACAATATCAAAAGCCAAGATTAAACACAACTCACATTATATCATATTTCTGTAATTTCTTAAGCATTTAATATTGAGAATTTGTGATATAAAACAATCATATTACATATATTTCCCAATAATTACCAAAAAAATAATAATTATAGTTCGTTTAATAATCAATACTAAATGGTGAAAATAATAATAATTTGTAGTGTAAATTTTCATAATATGTATCACGTCATTTTATGGTATGAAAGTCTAATCATAAAAAAGTTATTTTGTTCACAATTTTTCATTACCACCTCATATCACATTTTCAAATGATGAGCATGATCATTAAACATGTCAAGAGATAAATATGACCATTACACTAACTTCTCATTACTATTCTCACCATTTTATACCCATTACCAAACAGGTCTTTAAAGTACTTATGAAGGCCAATTTCTATACCAACCAGCCCACGCAGAAACAAGACCACTAATACCCAACGTCACAGCATGGCAACAAAATGGGTTGGGCTCAATCGTCGCCACCGCAATCACCAAATCCGCCACGTTCGCCGCCACCGCCATCAACCTCATTACTCTATCTTCCTTTATTTTCTTCACCTCTTCTTTTACTTCCTCTTGTTTCTTTTCGCCTTCCTTTAAACCCTTCAATAAACCCTTTTGTTTCCTTAACCCTTCATGCATAAATATTAAGTCTAAAATTATAAAAAATATATAACCAATTGACTCACCAAAAGCCGATATAAAACTCATTTTCTTAGCCAACTTTTCATCCAAAACTCCTAACCTTGAAAGCCAACTAAAATGATCAAAACCGAAATACACCATCTCCCCTGCATTGCCTAGGATCGCTAAGGCCTGAAGCCCACGGGTAGAGCCTGGGTTCCGACGCACGAGGTTTAGCCCGGTCAAGGACCGACCGCTACGAAACGCTTTCCGGCTCATCCCTGACGCCACCTCCCATAATTGGAACCGTCGGGCCAAGTCGGGCTCGGTTTTCTCAAGGTGCCAATGGGCTAACTTGGAGACATATTGGTAAGTCTTGACTAATTTGTCTATACCATCTCTTTTGGCTAGGAAGATTACTAGCTTATCTAGGGTGTCATTGCTCATGGTTTTGTATCTCTTTTTCTTTTCTTTGTGTTTATAAAATTTGTGTTGAAGAGTTGTTATTGGTAAGGCTTTTGTTATAGATGGGTTTATTTGGGGTTTGTTTGGGTGATGGTATTGTGTGTGAGTTTCTTGCTAGAAAACAAAAAGGAAGGAGAGCCACAAAGTAGTAGTATTTGGGATAATATGGACTAATTAATATGGTACACATGTTTGGAGCTCATTTTCCATCTTTTGGCTACCATAACCTTTTTCACTAGTGAATCTCTTTGCCATTTAGTTATCCATACATTTTGGCTGCTTCTACTTTATGCAAACCAGTGATTTAATTCACTCAATACTAGGAACTAGGAACGCTTATTAAAATAATTAATTGGAAAATCGAGTCGAATGTGTCTCAATCGAAGAA
Source organism: Amaranthus tricolor (assembly GCF_026212465.1). Taxonomy (NCBI): domain Eukaryota; kingdom Viridiplantae; phylum Streptophyta; class Magnoliopsida; order Caryophyllales; family Amaranthaceae; genus Amaranthus; species Amaranthus tricolor. The sequence continues at coordinate 16,968,877 of NC_080063.1, read as the reverse complement.
AATTATCTTTATCTGATAAAGTTTTGAATTTGATTCTCGTCTAATTCTTTCATCAGCCTACTATGTTATCCAAAAAATTAATTAATTAATTAATAGTTGGTTAAAAAAATCTCAATCTTGTGCTTCAAGTTGGACTAGTGAAAAGGAGAACTATCCTTTAACTTCTAAACTCTAGGTTCAAGCATTGTTAATTCTATCAATAAAGAATCACAAGATTTGGATATATTTTTCTTGAGCAGAACTTTTGAGCCGTTTTATTTTATATCCGGAATTTAAATGATTTTTTGGATAGGTATACGTGTAATTGACTAAATATCTTATTTATTTCAAAGAAAGCTTGGTTCCGTTTGGTTTAAAAAGTTTGAGCCATTTAATAAATTATATTTAAAAAAATCAACGATTTTCAATTTAACTCAACAAAAGAAGTATAATTTGATTTAGGATTGTTACGAAATTTATTTATTATTTATTTTGTTGATTTTATGAATGTGTAAAGTTTGAGAGTTTCTAAAATGAAAAGGATAAAGTTGAACATGTTTGACATAATATGGCTACAAAACGAAAATATCTTTCCCCAAAATGAGTTAAAATTTTTAGATTTTGCTAATTGAAGCACCTAAGACATTTGTTAGTAACCATATAAATCAATCACTAAATACCATTTGTAATTACAATAAAAATTAACTACGTCCCAAAATATTTTATTTATCTAATTTTTTTTTCATAATTTACTTTGCAACAATTCTTACTTGAGACCGTCCTTTGTAAAAACGGCTTTTCAAAAGCCCAATCCAAATCTAATTTATGTTAATTTTTTCAAAAAAATTGGCGCGCGCGTCTAAAGTAAAATATGAAAAGTCACATAATATATTTGGGATTATAACAACATTTATTTGGGGTTATAACATAATATATTTGGTGTTATACCAGCATATATTTAAGGTTTATAACATAATTTATTTTGGATTATAATATAATATATTTGAAGTTATAACAATATATATATTTGAGGTTATAACATAATATATATGGAGTTATAACAACATATATTTGTGGTTATAACATAATATATTTGGGGTTATAACATAATATATTTAGGATTGTAACAATGTATATTTGAAGTAATAATATAATATATATGGAGTTATAACAACATACATTTGGGGTTATAACATAATATATTTGGTGTTATAAAAATACTATACCCAACACATACCATTATATACCGAACTATATATTATATTATAACCCCAAATATAATATGTTATACCACAAAGATATTTTGTTATAACCTCATATATATATATATTATGTTATAACCTCAAGTATATATATTGTTATAGCTTCAAATATATCATGTTATAACCTCAAATAAATTATTTTATAATTCTCAAATATATGCTAGTATAACACTAAATATATTATGTTATAACCCAAATAAATGTTGTTATAATCCCAAATATATTATGTGACTTTTCATATTCTACTTTAAACACGCGCATTAATTTTTTTTTAAATTAACATAATGATTTGGGCTTTTGAAAATCGTTCGGAAAAAACAGTCTCTCAAGCGAGAGGTTTACTTTGTGTATTATTTGGCCAAAATAAATATCGTTTTTTCACTAAACAGTTTGAGAATAATAAGTATTCGCCAGATCTTCGTCTTTAACCTCCTGCTATTAGATCACTGATCACAACCCTTCCAAAACCTCCATTTTCACGATCCAAAAAACCTTCAAGTTTTCCCCATTTCGAATCCTTCTCTAATGAACTCACATTCATTCGTCGTCTTCTATTTCCACATCTCTTAATTATCCACTCATTAACTATCTCAATCAATCCATCAATCAAAACTCTGAAACAATGATGATAGATTTGGGCGCATTTTCTGAGGAGAATTTCGATGCGAAGAAATGGATTAACACAGCGGTGAAATCGCGTCACCCGCAAGAATTATTAGAAAATCATTTAGTAGATCTGGAAATGAAGCTTCAATTAATGTCGGAAGAGATTTCTGCTTCACTTGAAGAACAGAGTTCCGCTGCTATTCTCCGTGTTCCTCGTGCCACTCGTGATGTCATTCGTATTCGTGATGACGCTGTATCTTTACGCTCCTCCATTTCCTCCATACTAACCAAGCTCAAACAGGTTCATTTTTAAATCTTAGGGTTTTTCTGGTTTCATGTAAGGTTTTGGTGGAAATTAATGAAGTTAATGTTGGTCTCTGTCTCTGAAGTATGTGCGTGATCAGTAGTAAAATTATCGGTGTCTTGATTTTCTAATATCGTCGTAAAACGGAAAAGGCTATTAATTTTTGGGGCTTTTGAGTGACTTGCAAATTGAAAGACCGAAATAGCTCACGAATTACGTTACACTAAGCAAATTTCAATATTTCATGTAGTTAATCAGAATATAGATATAGTTGAATGTGGATTAGGTTTTGATCTAATTGCAAAGTTTGGTTAAACCTGTGATATACCCCATGGTTTACCACTATATACCAACAAGAACATATGCAACTCAATGTCCCGAATGAGTGACGGAAGTGGTCATGGAATTTGCGTGGTTCTAGGACTCTCTTACATGAGATTTTTAAGATTGTTGTGCTTTAGGAATGAGTTGAGTACCATGAATTAATACCATCTATCGAGGAAAACAAATGAACTCAAGATGTGAAATTAAGTGATAAAGAAATTAAGCTCAAGGTGGGAAATGTGATTTGAAGTGGGTTGAGCATTTTGAATGCCACCACAATAATAGAGGGAAGACTGAATCTACAATTACGCCTGTTTAAGCCATAGTGCATATCGCCTTCATAACTGTATGTGATTGTATTGTAATGATTTTTGAGCTTATCACCATCAAAATATATTGCCAAGTTAACCGCATTAACAATGAATATTGAAAATCGCTATATATGGTTAAAGCTGAAGATCCCTTACGGTTTCTTATATATTTGAAGGAAATTGAATTGAATCCAACAAAATGTGAAATTAGAATAGGAGGCATTTATTTTGTTAAACCTATTTCATATTGGGATTCTGTTTTGGTTGATGTTTTCGTATAGTGCTCTACACCTGGAGTTCTCCCAGAGAGTAGAGACAACCAATGTTTGACCATCCCGAAAAGCGATAGACAAATGCGCTAATTTGCACAATTGTTAAGTCTTAACCATAGTGCAAAAACAAGGCCGCACCGCATCGGCCGTGTTATAAAGATTTTTAATAAAAACAAAACGATATTTCTCACGTTGTAGAAGTGTAAAGATATTTAGGCATTACGATAGACGCATCACTCTCGTTACCGTATCAACGCTTCGTTATGACGATCATGTCCATTATCGCATTTTTTAAAGATTACAACAATCCTTTATTTAAGTGACAATAAGTGATTCCTACCTAGGCTCTTTAGAGGGTTTGGGGTTTGGATGTACGTAACTTTACCTTTGTACTAATAAAGGCTGTTTTAGATCGATTGATTGGTTGACCCCGGGGAGCAAATATTATTTGCAGCTTCATTTAAATAAGAAATGCACGTAATTCAATGAACTGTTTTACTATTTTCCTTTATCCCTCGAAGGAATGAATACTTTTTTGGTAAAGAAAGAGAAAATAAGGTTCTTTTAGTTTGATTTTGACAGGTATTTGTAGTTGCCCAAGCAAGTGTGTGGTTATAGACAAACAATTCTTTTGTATATGAAGAGTATTATGTGTTAATATCTTAAAATAAATACTTGCTGCCCTTTAGGATTCCGATATGGACTTTAGGTTTAATAAGCTGGTTAACCTAAATGGAAACATAAGTGACATCAATCCTAAGTGTATATTATGTATAATATTATAATTTTTTTAGACCAACCAGGGGTCCTGGATTTGACTTTTACTTAAGATCTTTATTATAAGTTTTTATTTATTTCCCCTGTTTCCAAGACTAGATTAATTTATTGTATGAAATTTAGGACTTAACTGAATTTAGTAGGAGATCTAACTGCTACTATTGAAGTGATGGGCTACTGTTTAGTTAGAAAGTAGTAATTATTTTTACAGTCTGTCTTTTGTTTATACCTGTTCCAACCAGGTTTAATTAGCAAATGTAACTTCTGCTTTTCCTGTCGAGGGTTTTCTTAATAAGTCTTGCTTACTTCATTACGAGACCTTGAGTCTTCTCTGTGCTATTAGAAGTAGGTTGATTAAACCATACAGTTAGTACTTTCATACTTTGTAGCCAAGTAGAATTAGATTTCATTTGAATTTATTTCATAACTTGGCTAACTATTCAAAGGTTGTGTCCACCTATCTCTCTTTCACTAGAAAGGTTGCTCATTGATTAGTTATTTTTATCTTTACTTTTTTTCAGGCGGAAGGTTCTGCTGCAGACTCTATTGCAGCTCTTGCAAAAGTTGATACTGTTAAACATAGGATGGAATCTGCGTACAAGACATTACAGGTTAGATTTATTGGTCAAGTCCATTATGCATTGGTTAAGAAAGTGCTTTGTTTCCAACAAGGCAAACTTTGTGTGTCATATAGGATGCTGCTGGGTTGACCCAATTGAGCTCAACTGTGGAGGATGTTTTTGCTAGTGGTGATCTTTCAAGGGCTGCTGAAACGTTAGCTAGCATGAGGCACTGCCTATCTGCAGTTGGGGAGGTATGAAATATTATATTTGCAGCTTGCAATTATGATGTTACAATCATGCTGGCCATAAAAAATGTGCTGTGTGCTATGTTGTGACTTTTAGGTTGCTGAATTCGCTAATGTGAGGAAGCAACTTGAGGTGTTAGAGGACAGGTTGGACGCAATGGTGCAGCCTCGCTTGACAGATGCTCTGTTTAATCGTAAAGTAAAGTACTTGTTTATGATTAATTTTTTCGGCTCATCATGTATTAGATGTCTAATAGACTTCTTTTTTTCCTACTATACAGATTGAAGTTGCTCAAGAGATGCGAGGAATTCTTGCGCGAATTGGAAGATTCCAGTCCCTCGAAGTTTACTATACTAAGGTCCACCTGAAATCCATAAAAAGTCTTTGGGATGTATTCGAATCCAAGCAGCGAGCTAATAAGTTGCCAACTGATAAAAATGATGGAGAAAGGCTTGCGAGTGCAAATGAGTTCCAATCAAATTATTCTGTTCTTTCTTTTGCAACTTGGTTGCCAAGCTTTTATGATGAACTGCTATCCTATCTTGAGCAAGAATGGAAATGGTAAATGATTATTTTGTTGTTATCTTGCTTTCTCAGTTTTTTCCTTGGAAGAATATGCCTGCTTTTATTTTTTTATTTAAATACATACCCCTTGAGTTTTTGTGTAATCCATTTTCTTTGAGAGTAGACAAGCAAGACAAGAAATTCATTTTGGATTTTGCTTTCTCATATTTGTCATCTTGTCTGGTTGATTTTGTCTGAGAATGTTTTGCAAGTTTCTAAAAATTCTTGTATTATTGTTTTTCATATATTTGTCTAGTCTGGTACGATGTTAGTATTTTTCCAGCTGATTAAAAAATATAAACATTTAATTATCTGAGAATACTTTTCCATTGTTTTATTTGTGACTAGTTAGCAAAGCTCTTGACATACTGCTTTGAGCTTTTTCTACTTTGATCCCTGTCTCTTGATAAATGACTAAATTAGGCTCGAGTTTGTTTATATGCTTATCTTTGGTTGAGCATGCATTTCTTAACTTCTATGACATGAACATTACTATAATTCATACATCTCTTAAGTATGCTTGTTACAATATCACATCGTAAAAATGATTTCCACATGTAACTTTGTAGGTGCACAATTACCTTCCCTGATGATTATAAAACTCTGGTACCAAAACTATTAATTGAGACAATGTTGGCTGTTAAGTCTAGCTTCATTGCCCGCATCAACCTTGCAACAGGAGATGCTGTTGCCGAAACAAAAGCGTTAGCAAAAGGTGCTTTTCTTACATCCTTAGAACTTATTGCATCCTCTTCCTCATAAATGTCGGCTCATTGGAGTATCTGCAATCTTCTAGGTCTTTTAGAAAACTAATACATATATTCTTAAAGGGTTTTTAATTTGAACAACCACATTATTTATGTTCTTTTTGGGACAAATGTAGCTATATATTGTACGGAGAAACATAGTTTCTTGATCTGCCTCGCTCATGTCAAGGGAGTACACATGGTCTATGTAGGTAGCTCCTTTTTCGATTGAGAAGTAACTTTCTCTCATTCATACTATTTCACGTCCTAAGTTCTGCTTGTTTTTAATTAGGATTGAGTAACATTCTACGTGGATAAAGCTGTAGTTCATGCTTTACTAGCAATCCCAACTCATGCCAGAACCCATTTATGGTGTCCTATTAGCAATTGTAAGTAATATGTTTCTACTCTCCGTAGAAACTTTCTGGTGCATTCGCAACATTTAGTCTATTTTCTTAATGGGTGAACATGTGAAGGATCATTGATCTATATGCCTAAAATTGATTGTTAGACTTGACTGTGTGATGCATCTTGTGTTTGGGATTGTATTATCTCCATCTCTTGGTTGTAATCATGCACTCTTTGTCCGATATTTAATTGCCCTTCTATCAAGGCTTTGGCATTGTTTTTGTTGTATAAGTAGTATAGACATGTACAAATCTAAGTGAATGAATAGGTAAGTATTGCCTGCGAGAAAAAAGTGCTGATGTGACACTTTAAGTTAATTTGGTTATGAGATACTTTTTGGAGAAGCCTGCAAAAGAAATGTGGGAACGTACATATAGGACAGATAAGAGCTCTGATTTCCTCTGTGGTATTGACCTTTGTTTAATCTCTCTCTTTTCTCTCTTGTTTTTTGACAGAGCTTTCGTCCTGTATGCTATATGGTGTTTTTTTTGTTGTTGAAATATGTTATTTAGGCACAAATACTTATCTAAGAGTTAGAACAAACTAAAAAATTTGTTGATACCCAGCACGGGCAAAGGATCATTGCCTCATTGAGACCAAGGGAGGCTCTGCCCCCCTCCCCCCATTCCCAATATCTATGTAAGATTTTTTGAACTCACATTTCAGCCCCTGCGGTCATTAACCCTAGCTTTGCACTCCCCTGCTACAAAGTCATGCGACATGAGTGTGGAGACAGATGTTCATCAAGTGTATTCCTGATTTCGAAAAACTTCTGATTATCTTTTCATGCTATGACACTATTTTCGGTTGACTATGTTTGCTAGGTTTTAGTTAGAATTCTGATCCAAACCCATTATTGAGCATATGGATCAGAAAAACTGAGTTATTGATGTGAAAATCAACATGCTGGGTAATGGTTCCTAACCAATCCTGTTGTGCCACGTGTTTGACACCTACATGGCTATCTATGCATCGTGTTGCGAATTTTTGCTCAAATGATTTTATTTTCAGAAACAGTTATTTATGGTTGCTACGCAAAGTATTTCTTGTTTGTAATATTTATCTATACATTCTTTTGTTTTGAACCCTCTGGATTTTTCATTGGTCTGCAATCTACATGCCACTTAGATAACCCAACAGTTAAACTAAGTAATAACAGTGTATTTTTTACAATTTCAGGAACGTTGGACTTATTATCTGGTGATATTCCCAAGGGAATCAAGATAAACAGCAAGCATCTTGATGCAATGATTGAACTGCATAATGTAACAAATACTTTTGCTAAAAATATTCAACATCTCTTTTTGGAAACCAATACACAAGTACTACTGGATACTGTGAAAGCCATTTACACACCCTTTGAGACATTTAAACAGAAGTAAGCTACTGGCTTGAGTTTCTATAATATAAATTCCTATTTCTGTCTTTTTTCAACCTTCCATTTTAATGGATTGTATAACTGAAAAGCCGTCCTTGTATAGTTGGGATTAAGGCCAAAGCCCTTGTCTTATAGCTGAATAGAACTTGCCAAGTTTGTTTGACAGGTCTACAAATTTCTATGCTAATATTTATATATTTTTTTTCAATGAAGTAAAATATGAAAGCTTGTATCTTCAATATTTTTTATTTTAATGTGAAATTGTGTTGTAGATATGGTCAAATGGAGCGCGTCATCCTTGCGTCTGAGATTGGAAAGTTAGATCTTAGAGGAGCTGTTATGCGTGGAGTTGGTGCACAAGGAATAGAACTGAGTGAAACTGTCAGGAGGATGGAAGAATCTATTCCTCAAGTCATTTTGCTTCTTGAAGCTGCAGTTGAGAGGTGTATCAATTTTACTGGTGGTACAGAAGCAGATGAACTTATCGGTGCCCTGGATGACATAATGTTGCAGTACATTTCTATGCTTAATGAGACGTTAAAATCCCTAAGGACAGTATGTGGGGTAGATAATACGTCTGACAGTATGAGGAGAGATTCAGGATTGGACAAGAAGGAAGGAACACATAATCCTCGTAAGACTGACCTAATTTCAAACGAAGAAGAATGGTCCATGGTCCAAGGGGCCTTGCAGATTCTCACTGTTGCTGATTGTCTAACAAAAAGATCCTCAGTTTTTGAAGCTTCTCTAAGAGCTACTGTTTCTAAATTGAGCACAAGTCTTCCTGTAACAGTATTTGGCGACCAAAATCAGAGACAGCTGTCCATTGATGATGGAAATGCGAATGTAAATGTAACTGGAAGAGCTGCAATAGATATGGCTACTGTACGGTTGGTTGATGCTCCTGAAAAGGCTCGGAAGCTTTACAGTCTTCTAGAACAGGCAAGTACATTGTTTTACTAGGTTTGCTACCACCTTAAATTATCCTCTTGTTTTCATGTCCAAGAAGTCAGGAGATGGAAAAGACTATTATGACTAAGAGCTTAATGATAAACATATTGGTCATGGAAATCTTTGTTTGATCTTATCTAAACTGATTATGTAATTATGAAACGTTCTAAACCAAGAGAGTAGATAGATTTGTTTGCCCAATAAGCTATGTTTAATAGGAGGAAAGATGCTGGGTCCATGGCCATCACATTGAAGGATGTCTTCTAAGATTCAAGGAGTGTTGAACCAACAGGGATTTCTCTAACTCAACCCTGGTTGAACATTTACTTATGCTTTTCTGCATTAAAATTTATAAACTTCTGTTGTGTGCTTTGTACTTGCTTCGTTTGGAATCTTTGACATTATGCTGTTTTGTGATGTGTTCTGTTCCTTGGTGTATTAATGTGCTTACTGAAGAATGTTAATTTTCATCTTTGTGCAGTCTAAAGACCCTCGGTTCCATGCACTTCCGCTTGCATCCCAAAGAGTTGCTACATTTGCGGAAACTGTTAATGAGCTTGTATATGATGTCCTGATATCAAAGGTACGACAGTGTCTAAGTAATGTGTCACGCATGCCAATTTGGGCATCCGCAGAGGAGACGAGCGCTTTTCCCCTCCCGAGCTTCAGTGCATATCCTCAATCTTATGTCACTAGTGTTGGTGAATACCTCCTTACTTTGCCTCAGCAACTAGAGCCCCTAATAGAGGGTATAGCTAGTGATGATGCCAATACCGATGAAGCCCAAATTTTTGCTACTGAATGGATGTTCAAGGTAACCACAATTTTGCATAATGTCTTTGCAATTTTTGTTGAAGTGTTTACTGTTTAGTTACTCAACTCCTTTCATCTCCTTGCCCTATTCACTTATTTCTTTCCAGTGGTTGTTTATTTCAAAAATAGGTTGGATTCAACCAACTGTACCTCTTTTTGTCTTTATAATTAAAGCGAAATTCTAAGGTGCATGATTTCACGAATGACTTCTGAATGAATAATAAATAAAGAAATCATATGTAAGAACCATAGCATTTCGTGATTTGTTGGGAAATATACTTTGATTCTCTATTAACCAATAATGTAGGACCATTAACATGGTTAAAGCTTAAATTGTTTAAAGTCGAAGCACAACAGGGTATTCTTTACTACCATTATATTGATACTTAATACCGAGATGTATTTTAAATTAAAAATCGTTATAAATTTTTCGATATATAACACTCATGTCGATAAAAAGATTTGAATCTTTTTTTTCTTTTTTTATTGGTATTGGAAAAAGGTTTATCCTTTTTATTTACTTAAGAATATCATAATCACTTTGTTATGAACTTTCAAAGGTTGCGGAGGGTGCAACGGCAATATACATGGAACAGTTGCGAGGAATCCAATACATTACTGATCGTGGAGCTCAACAGCTCTCCGTCGACATTGAGTACTTAACAAATGTTTTATCTGCTTTGTCAGTACAAATTCCTCCTATCCTATCGACATATCAGACATGCCTATCCAGCCCTAGGGATCAACTAAAAGATCTAATCAAATCAGATTCGGGCAAAGAGCTTGACCTTCCTACTGCTAACCTCATCTGCAAGATGAGGCGTATCAATCTCGAGCAATAGTTGTGATGCCAAAAGTCGAACACTGTCCTTGTTATGGTTCACTACAAAAAATTTTAGAATTGCCCATGATCTGATGTCATTTATGAAGCTATCATTTTTGCGGTACTTGTTTCGAATGATACATGACTACAGGCTCGATCTCCACACATATTACTTGAAGAAGCTCCTAGCAAGCTTGAGTTTTTGTTTTGGTACTTGTGCAGTTTTTTCTTGGGGATTCGCTTAATTGATTTCAAGCAATATTACCGAGTGTTTTTTAGTATAATATCGCTTCTATTTGTACAGTGTTAAATTTTTTTAAATATGGAATGGAAGTACCACAGCTTTCATGCGTCAACAAACCCACTAACCCAACCAGGTTGTTGAGAGGCCGAAGTTTCCTTTCTCTTTTTTTTTTTTTTTTTTTTTAATTCGGAGTACACTGCAAAAATATGCTAAAATTTAATTACAATTATACTCCTTTCATCCATTTAATTTGCTATGTATATTATAGCAAATTCAAAAGGATTAAAAAAGTAATTTTTAATTTAACATAGCAAATTAGTAGTTAACAAACGTATAGTAGCATAAGCTTTATATAGCCAAGACAAAATAATATACTTCACCTCAAAATAGCGCATTAGCAAATCCTATCAACATAGTCCAGAATAGAGAGAAATAATATCATCATCAAATCACATTTTCAATTCAGAATTCCTAGAAGCTAAAAGGACTGCATTTCGTCTGGGCAGAATCACCTAAGGCCAAATGTTTTTGGAACCAAAAACACCCAATTCAATTACTGTGAGAAATTACACGGCACAAGTTCTGTTTGATCCTACAATGTTGTGTCGACAAAAATCTGAACGAGAAATCACACACTTCAAGCAACAGCAGCATCTCCTTCGTGAAGAAGCATTTGGTCGAAGTGCCATACACCTGAGAATAAACCATAAAAATTTGCATCAGTGCTAGTTCGAGAATTTTCTATTGAAAATAAATGGAGAGGATCGATTCTATGAGGGCGAATATAACTTACCATGTCCCTTGCCAACCCTCCGAAGCTGAGCAACATATTCAGAGATTTTCTTAATAGCTTCAACCTGCATATACCAATAAATAACATTTAAGATTGGAAGACAATCAATCAAACAGCAAAACTGATAACATCTGAGAGTTTTTTTTTCAAAGTATTGATTAGGGAAAATGAACTTTACTTGTTCATTTAAGAATTCCCCCTCGACAAATTCTTGCAATTGCACATCGTTGTTTATCTCAGCTACCTGTAAAATTGTAAAAGTTGTTAGAATGACCCACATTTGTCTCTATAAAACTTCTTCCTCTCGCTCATATATGGCGCTCATGTTAAATAGGTTTAAGTTCTATATCCCTTTACAAGCTGTATTTGCAAATCAATTAGAAAAAGAAAAGGAGAAGGAACCAATACTAACATGATGCAAGTTCAACAATTTTTCATTTGTAAGCTTCTCCAAGGACAAGGCCAGTTCCATAGCTGCATCACAATAAAAACACAAAAGTCAATAATCTGAGAATAAATGCACCAGTCCACAACAGTCACATGATTCGCTAATTTCCGCATGAATTGCAAATTGAAAAAAACAAATTATAATCAGTTTTAGGCGATTTTTGTTAATTCTGAGCGACTCGGATTAAAGAATGAATTGGCTGACGAATTATGTTACACTAGTAGACAGTCTACAATCTCCTGTTCAAATGATCCAGTGGACAGTCTTTTCTGTGGTTTCAGATCAATGAACTGAAACACCTCAGTCTAAGTTATGACCGAGCATGTTTATAATGGATACTTCAGATAAACTTTAAGTCTAAGATTTGTAACGTTGCAGTCTTACAGAGCACAGAAAGATCTCAAGGATTTGCAGACCTTGGCCTCAAATCACAAGGATGCACACATAAAGACATAAATATTGAAACGCATGATGCTTATAACAAAAAGGACTAATAGGTTAAACTATTATCTGCAAAACATATCACAACACAATAAACATAAATACACACACAAACAAGAGCTATTTAGCACGTACAAGGGCTACTGCATGAAGCATATCAATCAACATTCAACATATACTGACAAGGAGCTATAAGCTCAGCAGCATGACTGATTCACCTTGAGGCAATATATGACTACACAAAAACTTGTTCAAGTGAATGTTGAACCATCCCATATCAATGGCTAATGCTTAATGGAACCTTTTGCGTAACTAAGTACTACTATCATTTTTTCACCAGATGATAGGTGCATTGTGCAAGTATTAAGATACAAATGACGTACTACATTAGAAGGTTATCAACTAATCAAACATGGAAAGGGAAAACATATTTGAGCTATTCAGAAAAAATTTCAAGTTATGTACTTTGATAGAAATACCAAAAATTACTTAGTGATTGATTCAGCTAGTTGCAGCCTCGCAAGAAGTCAAACAAAACCAAGAAAATTCCGCTAACCTAGAGTTGCGCAGCACAAGAAATGCAGCACAAGTTCTAACCAAAATACAGAATTTTTTTGGTACAGCTCCTATACCATCTCATCTTTTATATGTGGTACAACCCGCTAATTAAATTAAGCCAAATAGGCATACATTAAGCCATGTCATTAAGTGAAGATTAAGAGTTATTGCTCTAAGAAAGCCTCCTTTTAAAATAAAAGTGAGAAATACTCCCGCCTCTTTCACCCAGTTGAAGTCAGAAAGTTTATTCTTCTCTCCAGTACTTCAAGTGAAGAACTAGGTATGAATCTCCTCTAATTATCTATGTTATTATGTATTTTGATCCTTTCATGAACATTTAAGTAGTTCTACATTTGTATCTTTATCATTCTACATTCGGCTCGATAATGTCGTGATTCGTTTCTACCATTTTTTGCTTCTTGTGTTGTTGGTAGTTCAGCCAATTCTATATACGGCTCGATAATGTCGATAATTATCTAGTGTTGTTGATAGTTCTTTTGGATGTAATTTATGATCGTATCCTGTGTAATAATAAATAGAGAAGATTGAAAAGATATTTTTTTACAGATTGATGTTTGAAATAAGTGATACTCATGAAATGGAAGTGCAACCTACCATTCTTGATCGAGATGTAGCTAATGATCTCAAAATTGGCATTTTATTAGCACCGACAAAGAAGCTTATGATTACCACAATGCATATGCATTGACAAGGGATTTAGCGTGCGTAAGGATGTTTTACGTCGAAATAAGGATGGAAAAATCATTGGACGCACATACTTATGTACAAAAGCAGGTCGATCATATGCCAAATCTGAAAATAGTTTAATTATTCATACCGAATGTAAAGCCTTTGCACGAATCAAGAACTTAAATGGTTCGTGGGAACTCTCAGAATTTTTTTGTTGAACATAATCATGATTTGGCGTCCAATGAAGAGAAGCATTTGCTAAGATCCAATCGAAAAAAAGATGCAGCAAACAGTTTGGTTATTTCATCTATGATTGATGCTGGGATCGAAGCTACACAAACCTTTTCTTACTTGACAAATGAAATGGATGGTGAAAAAAATGTTCAATTTACATTAAAAGATCTAAATAATCATATCCACTCCAAAAGGATAACTTAGCTAGAAGCAAGAGATGCACAAAGTCTTGTAAATCATTTTAGGATGGAGCATGAGAAGGACCCTATGTTTTCTTACACAGTGCAATTAGATAATGAAGGTCACATAACAAACTTTTTTTGGCGAGATGGTAAGTCATTGATAGATTATGAGTCTTTTGGGGATGTGATTATTTTTAACACTACATATACACGAACAAGTGGGGTTTATCATGTGCTCACTTTATTGGCATCAATCATCATAAGAAAAATGTGATTTTTGCTTGTGCTTTTATGTTGGATGAGACTACTGAGAGCTTTGTTTGGCTCTTTAAAACCTTTTTAAAAGAGATGGGCGATCGACATCCAATCACAATTTTTATAGATCAAGCCCTTACCATATCCAATGCCATTCAACAAGTATTCCCGAATACCAAACATCGCTTGTGTATGTGGCATTTATCTGAAAATGTTGGGAAACATCTTAGCCATGAATATTCTATTGAAGGGTTCAAGAAAAATTTCACAACATGTGTTTATGGTTGTCGTCCGGTGATTGAGTTTGAGGAAAATTGGGCAAAAATGATACAATCTTACAATCTTGCTGAGCATAAATGGTTATCTCGTTTGTATGATATTCGTCACCAATGGTGCCCCGCATTTAGTCCGGACTCATTTTCAGCCGGAGTAAGATTCACTCAAAGGAGTGAAAGTACCAATAGTGTCTTTTCGTAGACTTTTATGTACGACTATGCCTTTGACACGTCTTGACTCATGTAGGATGCTATGCATATTTGTGGAATACAATTACTTTTCACAATGGATATATAAACATAAACAATTCAAAAAGTACACCAATTTTGTGGGATATTTGGTTTGCAAAAGCACTAAGCAATTGGAATTTACTACAAATTAAAGATGGGAATATTTTTGTTCACAAATATCTATCATATAGTATTAAAATATGGAATTATGAAAACAACTTACGCTGGAGAATCAATTACAAAGAAATCAATGACATTCTCTGCTAATGTTGTCAATGACCAAAAGCACACAATTCATAAAACACTTCAATTTTACACACTTCACAAACAAATTGGGAATAAACTACAATTTTTATCATTAATCTAAACAAAGCCTACGATTTTAATCACTAATCCAAATAAAACCTACGATTTTAATCACTAATTGAACAACATTTTCGGAAAAATTAATACAAAAAGCTATAATTGACATTGAAATAAAGAAAAGATAAAAAAATAGAAGTAAGAACTTACATCTTCTTCATTACTCAGATGCTAAATGTAGTAATATTAAAATTTGACTTAAAATTTTTAATATTGATTGCACTTATCAAAGCATGTAAATTTGTTTGGTTAGATTAAGGATAATGAGTTTTGGGGTTTTAGGGGAGAAGAAGAGCGTTAAGAAGAGAGATAAAACTTTAAATTTGACAAGTTTTTAGAATTATCATGGACAATATCTTATTATGTGGCAAAAAGTTAATGGAATGATATACCACATAATAAATGTGACTTGGTACAGCAACTGTACCAAAAATTCTCTACCAAAATATATTGTTATCCTATTACTTTAGCTAGTTAGCCCAATCTAGAGTTGCTCTCTAAACCAAACCAAACAGGACTACAGTTGTACAAAATCATGAAAGGCATCCTCAAGATGGAAACAAAATACTCACCGTGTAAAGCATCTCCTTTTTCCTCATGATCAAACTCAGAGAGGGGCATCAGTATTGATTGCAACTTCACCCTTCCACCACGCTGGTTCTGCAATCAACAAAGCAAGACAAATCAGCTTACTCGGATTCAGTCACTTTTTTAATCTCTGTTTAAGGCCTAATTAATACTCCATAGATTTGCTAAAGTTGAACCACTAACATATTGATATTAGTTTAAGTACCTGGTATTCCATCAATTTCTCAGCATGCTCTCTTTCCTCTTCACTAGATTCCTTAAAAAACCTAATCATAAATCAACAAGGTTTAACTATTAAAGGTAAATTTAAACAACTAAAATGGAGGATAGATTGCTGCAAGAGATTACTTACTTGGCAAGACCTTTAAGTGCCACATTGTCTCGATCAAAGTAAGCAAACATCGCGTGGTAAACGTAAGAAACATTATATTCCACACTGCAATAAACATCAATTTTCAATTTATGTATTTAAAGAATGAAAGAATCAACTAATATAACAGAGTATTTTCATAAAAAAATCAGGGACACAAAAAATGAATACAACAAAGAGTCAAATGATAGCCAATCGTGAAAACCTAACCGCTTACATAGCTGTCACATTATGCGCGTTGAATCTTATCAATTCTCAGTTACTATCTTTAATTTTCCACATCGTAAATACCTAATTTGGATATTTCTTCCTTTACAGAATGTAGCCAAATCATTTTAGAGAAATTAGATTCGTTTTCAAAGAACATATTGCAAAAGAACGCATAACAAACGACATTAGGCTTGCAATTGAACTCATCGATAGGCATAGGTAAATTCAAATCCACAATTAACGCAAACAAACAATGAAATAGTTACAAGCAATTGAAGAATAAAGAAACAGAGGAAAGGAACAAAAATTACTTAATTTGCTCATTGATAGCAGCTTCACACTCATCAGCATACTTTTGACGAGCAATAGAAAGATGAGGAACATTAGGCACCATAGCAAGCTCCTTCTTAACTTCCTCAAACGGCTCAAAAATGACGCCATTTAGCGTACCGCTGTTAGATTCAGCAGCAGCAAAGACCGAGAATCCATTGTCAGGATTTTTCGCCGATGGCATTTGGAGAAATGAAGGAGACACGCTAAAAGAATTCACTGAAGAGAGAGATTGAGTGTTGACGCTAATGCCAACATTGTTAGAGAGGAGAGAGAAAGACGGAGAAGCCTTGAGAAGCATCTTGAACGAGTAAAAATGTCGGAAATTTTAGAGAGATAAAGCTGGATTGTAGAGAGAGAAAAATGGCGGTTGAAGATGTTAGAATGAATGAGTAGAGGATAAGAAGATATTTAAGGGCGTGTGGGGAGAACTAGGTTTAGAACGAGAACCGTCGGATAAAGATAAACGTGGACGGTAGAGATTTGAAGCGTGTGTCTTGCTCGTGTTGGAGATAAAAAGTACTCCATATAGATTATAGAAGTAGTTGGCTTGTTAGATTTTTCTTTTGTGCTAAATTGTGCTGACAAAACTTTATAGGAACACATGGAGACTTGGAGAGCCAGTGAGCCACTACTTTTTAGTGTAATGATTTTGATTTTATTAATTTTATACATTTTTATTTGGTCTAATTTTGACTTTAATATCACATTTTTATACTTAATATATTTACAAATTTTTTTTTATTTCATATCTTCACGTTAAATTAGTATACAAATCAGCTATTTCAGTAACAGATTTAAAGAGATTAAAGGAACACTTTTCAACATTTTATAGAATTTTTAAACAAACTGATATACAGAGTTTTGTTTGAGGCCATATTCTCATATTTTCATACATAGGCCATCTCATATATATTATGAGAATATAGGATTTTTGTTTGAAATTGTCTTACTGAGAAACAAGAAACGATCTCTTATAAAAGTAGATTTTTTTAAAAAAATATGGATCAAATATCAAATTTACAAACTTAAGATAAATTAAACAATTTAAATAGCATAAATGCAACTTTATGATCTGCGTTTTTGTGATGATGTGGGAGTATCTTTAATCCTTATGAAAATGTGACCATTTTTTTTTATCAGTCCTGTTATGGTAATATTTATTCTTTTATTAATTTATTTAATAAATAACATCATATTACTAAAATACCCCTTGACCTTTCGGGTTGACTTTGACTTTCGGTCAATGGGCTTTTTCTGAGATTACTATTTTCCTTGAATGGCCCATGGACCGGTTACCTCTAAACGACCCTAACTCCCCACTTTCCCACAGTATATGGCTCTCCTTGTTTCAAGATAAATGATTGTCCTTCCTTCCCATGACTAATCCACCTCCCATTACTTCCACTACTCCCATGATAGTTCACTTCTTAGATGCAACTTCCCTTCAGCAACATTATAAATAGGGGCTAACACCAAGGAGGGAGGATCATCTGAAAAAGATATAGCTTTCCTAGCATCCTTGCTTACATTACATCCTTAGCCTACCCAAACACTAACACTATCAATCTCAATCCCGATATTTCCTCTTGCATTAATTCTGCAATCGTTCATTCATTAATTTCCGATTTACGTTCTAACTTGAGCGTCGGAGGGGTATTCCGGGAGACCACCCCCGGACAAGGCTAACGTGTTGTGTTGCAGGAGTTCAGGTCGCTTCCTCCTACGAATCGCTGCTCCCGATAACGCTTCCACCTGTGGTATCTTACGTGTCTTTCGTTTCCTCGTTTCATAACCGAAACAGTTTGGCGCCGTCTGTGGGGAAGGAACAAAAAGTCATGGCTCCTAAGAGAAATCCGACTCAAACCGCCACCGTGCATAGCACAGATACAGATACTTCTGCAGGTCACGCTAATAATCAAGCCGTGACTCGCCGTGATCTGGACATGCTAGCACGGAACCTCACGGCTGCTTTCTCTGAACAACTCCGCGCCGTCATGAATAATGCTCCTACTCAACAACGAGTATTAGAAGATATGGCGGATCAAATAAAAAACTTGCGGGAACGAATCGAACCCCATCCGGAGATACCGAAGTCTCATGAATCTCAGGATGGGAACTCGAGGACGTCCCACTCCAGTAGACGCAATAAGAAGAGGCGGGAGAGATCTAGAACCTACCCGAGCCTCAACAAAACAGATCTGCGAGATGGCGAATCTAAAACCGCCTCTCGAGACGTCCGCACCTTCCTAGAAAGTAAGAAACAAAAGACGTCAGAAAGCGTCCAATCATTGGTGGATAAAAGGAGGGAAGAAAGAAAGCAAGCCCAACCCGCGGAGTCTAGCCGCCGCCTCATCATGCCGCGGAATGAGGCCGGCAAAAGTAGCATTTCTGGAAAACTTGTACTCATAATCTCTCCATTGGCCCCGGTGATACTAAATACCCCCAGTAATGGGAAGATAAAGATTCCGAACATGGCGGCCTTCGATGGAACGTCCTGCCCGGAGGAACATCTGATGGCCTACAAAAACTTGATGTTGCTGTATACCAATGACCCGTTGTTGTGGTGCAAGTTCTTCCCGACTACTCTTACGGGAGTAGCACTGACATGGTATACCTCCCTTCCAGGAGGAAGTATACACAACTTTGTCCAACTGGAAGAGAAGTTCCTGGGCCACATTATAGCTTCCAGAAGGCAGGAGAAATCAAATTTCCATCTACTCAGCATCACGCAGTCAGAAGGAGAGTCCATATCATTCTATCTAAAAAAGTTTCATGAGGCGGTGCTGGAGGTAACCGATTTGGAAGAATCGGTTGCATTAAACGCCCTGATCAACGGAATGAAGGCCCAACGGCTGAAGTTCCAGTTGGTCGAAAGTCAAGTGAAGACATACGCGGAGGCCATGAAGCAATGCCAAAGCTATGTCACAGCCTCCGAAATATGTCAGGCCCATGATCCTAAAAAACGGAGGTCTGATAAGAAGGACCCCATTGCCAATCATTCCTCGAGAAACAGAGAGGAACAAGCATTGAGGAGGGAAAGAAACTACCCTCCGCGTCGTCCGGAGCCCCCGTCAGATATGGGGCCTCCACGATCCAGACATGTGTTCGTTACGGAAGGGGAAACAAGGACGCGGAGTATACTCGATGGAGGCAATGACCCGATGTTCAACCGCAACAGGAAAGACATATTCTATGCCATCCGCAATGAATTACCAACTCCGCCTCCTACTAACACCCCCTCCAACCGTCGCAACTTCAATCTGTGGTGTGACTACCACAAAGAACACGGCCACACTTTGGCCCAATGCCGTGAACTTAAACGTATCCTGCACCAATTGGCTGATGAAGGGAAATTATCGAGGTTCATCAACAAGGGAGACTATGTAGCAAAAGAAGTCGAAAGAAAACCGTGGCACCCAAGACGCAGATCCCCCGGAAGGGATGAGGCCAGGCGCGAAAGCTCCAACACTCAAGGGACTATCAACCTGATCTTCGGTGGATACACTGAGGAATATCCCACCATCCGCGCCGCAAAAGATAGCGTCCATACTTTGCTGAAGGGACCTCCAATGACCACATCAAGTGGGCCGGTCATGAAATTTGATTCCACGACCTCCCAAATGCTGCAACAACCACATACTGACCCTCTGGTGGTCACTTTGAAAATTGGGCAAATGAAAGTCAAAAGGGTACTTGTGGATACCGGAAGTACGGCTGATCTTCTAACCATGGATTGCCTAAGGAAAATGCAGTTTGAAGAAAAACACTTGCAACCCCTCGATAAACCTTTGATCGGGTTTGGGGGAAACCAGGTCGTTCCATTGGGTACCATCGTACTACCCGTACGAGTAGGAGAGAAGGACAAAAGTAGAACGATGCCCATACGATTCACGGTTGTAGATCTCACCTTCCCCTACAACGCCATCATGGGGCTTCCGCTCATCAACAAAATCAAAGCTGCAATCTTCCCTCATCAACTCTTGCTTCAGTTTGAGCGGGATGATGGGCAAGTGGGTATACTCAAAGGGGACCAAGTAACATCTCGTCAATGTCTAGTGAGTACCCTCAAGCGAGAAACCTCCTCCACTCCCTCCAAAAGAAAGAGAGGAGACTCTTCAGCCGTCATGAGCGTGTATACAGACAACCCCAACGCCCACGGAAGGCCTTACCCAGTGGAACGGTATGAGGAGGTGGAGATGTTTGATGGGAAACAAATCAAAGTTGGAAAAAACCTCTCAGATGCAATCAAGACTGATCTCTTGGCCACCATCGCCGAGTTCCGCGATGTCTTCGCTTTCTCCACGGAAGAGATGCCTGGTATCCCTACCCATATCACGTGTCATAAGCTTGATATAAAGCCAGGTTATAAACCCGTGAAGCAAAAGCTGCGACATCAGGGAAGAGAGCGAATAGAGGCCGCCAAAGAGGAGGTGGAGAAGTTATTGAAGGCCGGATTCATCAGAGAATGCAAATATTCAGATTGGCTCTCCAACGTTGTTCTCGTCAAGAAATCCAACGGGAAGTGGAGAATGTGCGTCGATTTCACGGATCTAAACAAGGCATGCCCAAAAGACGACTACCCTCTCCCCAAGATAGATCGCTTGGTGGACTCCACAGCAGGACACGCCCTGTTGAGCTTCATGGATGCTAACGCAGGTTATCATCAAATCCCGTTGGCCCCTGAAGACCAACCACACACAGCGTTCATCACGAATGCCGGCGTGTACTGCTACAAAGTCATGCCCTTTGGTCTAAAAAACGCCGGAGCCACGTATCAGAGAATGGTAAACAAAGTTTTCCAGTCTCAGATAGGCCGAAATCTGGAGGTATACGTGGACGACATGATTGCAAAGAGCAAGCAAGCATCTGAACATGCTGCAGACCTCCGAGAAACATTCACAACCCTCCGGAAGCACCAAATGCGACTCAATCCAGATAAATGCGTCTTTGGAGTTACTGGAGGTAAGTGCCTTGGCTTCCTTGTCGACGAAAGAGGGATAGAGGCAAACCCCGACAAAATTAAGGCAATCCAAGATATGAAGTCCCCCAGATCCGTAAAAGAAGTGCAGAAACTAACAGGGTGCCTAGCAGCCTTAGGGAGATTTCTATCCAAATCCGCGGACAAATGCTCCCCCTTCTTCAAAACCCTAAAGCAAAGCAAGTTCGAGTGGACGAGAGAAGCAGAAGAAGCATTCCAGGAATTGAAGGAATACCTGTCTACCTTGCCGAAATTAGTATCACCCATCAAAGGGGAGAAGCTAGTCCTATATGTCTCCATCTCCGAGTACTCGCTATCCGGAGTACTAGTGGCGGAAAGAGAAAAGAAACATCTTCCAATATACTATGTGAGTCATGCATTCCGGGGCTCAGAGGGGAACTACTGCGAAATGGAAAAGGTCATATTTGCAATAGTGATGGCAAGCAGAAAATTAAAGCCATACTTCCAATCCCACCAGATCATCGTTCGGACTGATCAACCTTTGAAAAAGATTCTGGAAGGGAAAAATAAGTCAAGCCGCGTCACAGATTGGGCAAACCAGCTAGCAGATTTCGGAATCGAGTATGAGCCTCGCACAGCGGTCAAAGCCCAGGCTCTGGCCGATTTCATTGCTGAAAGTACTCTACCCCCTCATCCTGAACCCAATCAAGAATGGAAGTTGTATGTAGATGGGTCCTCGACACAATTAGCAAGTGGGGCTGGACTCCTCATTGAATCGTCCGCCGGGGTCCGTATGGAAAGGGCGGTAAGATTCGAGTTCGCGGCGTCCAACAATGAGGCCGAATATGAAGCTTTATTGATGGGGCTGAAAATCTGCTACGAAGCAGGGGGTAAGATATTGTCCCCATTTTCTGATTCCCAACTAATAGTTGGACAAATAAATGGAGAATTCGAGGCCAAAGATGAAAGCATGAAAATGTACTTACAGCAAGTAAAGGAATTTGTTCAGAAATTCGACAAATTCACTTTGGTCCATATCCCAAGATCCCAAAATGCACAAGCTGACTCTTTGGCAAAGCTGGCTAGTTCAGCTGATACATCCGCGGCCCGCGACATCATCTGGGAAGTCCTTCCAAACCCCAGTATCAATCTCATGGTCAACACCATTGATAGGTCAAAGATGTGGATGGATCCTTACATCAAGTTCTTGCAGAATCAAACGCTTCCCCAAGATGAAAATCAAGCAAGAATGGTCCAGAAAAAGGCCAGATGGTTCGAACTCTACGAAGGAACGCTCTATAAAAAGTCATATACACACCCCCTTCTAAAATGTGTTTCTCCTGAAGAAGGAAACTATATCCTTCGCGAAATACACGAAGGCGGATGTGGTATTCATCAAGGAGTGCGAACCGTTGTGGGAAAGGTTCTCAGAAGCGGATATTATTGGCCCTCACTCAGGAATGACGCGGAAGCCTTAATCAAAAGATGTCCTGAATGTCAATACCACTCGAAGATTGAAAGGAAGCCATCAAATTACTTGACCGCCATGCAAGCCGTTTTGCCTTTTGACAAATGGGGCATAGATCCCCTCGGCCCCTTCCCACCTGCCAAAGGCCAAAGGAAGTTCATCATTGTGGCTATCGATTACTTCACCAAGTATGTGGAAGCAGAGGCTCTTAGCTCCATCACAGACAAGCAAGTCTGTCAGTTTATATGGCGGAATATTATAACAAGATATGGCATCCCTCGTGTGATCATAACAGACAATGGAAGGCAATTTGTTAGCAGGAACACCATCGAGTATTGCGACAGGTTCAACATCCAAATCAGGTTCAGTTCTGTATCTCGACCTCAAACGAACGGGCAAGTTGAGTCCGCAAACAAGGAAATTCTCAACGGTATCAAAAAGAAGATAGAGGGGGTCAAAGGAAATTGGGATGAAGAATTACCAGGCATCTTATGGGCAAGTCGAACAACAATCAAAGAGGCCACGGGGCATATGCCGTTCTCTTTAGCGTACGGATCCGAAGCCGTACTTCCAGTGGAAATAGGCGTACCCTCCACACGGGTCACCTACTACTCGCACGCCGAGAATGAGGAAGGAAAAAGAACAAACTTAGATCTCCTACCCGAAACAAGAGGAAACGCACTGTTGAGATCGATAGCACAGAAGCAGAGAATGATTCGTAGCTTCAACCGTCATGTCAAAACCAGACGTATTCAAATTGGGGACTTTGTACTCCGCAAAGTCGAGGCTACGGGAAAGATAGTGGAAAAAGGAAAGTTGGGAGCCAACTGGGACGGCCCTTTCAAAGTCACCCGCGTTATCAAACCGGGAACTTTCGAACTAGAAGACATGAAAGGAAAAAAACTACCTCGCCCATGGAATGGAGACCATTTGAAGAAATTCTTCATTTAACAAGATTTGCAAGGGGCAATCAGTAACTCACTCTTATCAGATTAACTCCGCGACAAAGTTTCAACCCATGATGTAGTCGCGTTCTCATTTGTATTTCGCTTTATCAGCCATCTTCCCGCGGCATGCGGCATGCTCGCGTTGTCAATTGTAGCTTTATGATTATCAAAATTCATCATTTATAACAAATCAGAAGTTTCATTTGAAGATTATCAAGCTCTTACGATCACATATACTCGGCAAAGTTCTATTGCAAATCTTATAAAATTCAGTCATATCGATAAGTCTGACCCCCAGTTTGGGGTCCCTAAGTCCAAAAATATTCTATGTTTTTCAAAAATGTGTTCTAACCGGGACATCGATAAGTCGGACCCCCAGTTTGGGGTCCCTAAGTTCAAAAAATTCTAAGTTTTTCAAAGATGTTTTCTAACAGAGACATCGATAAGTCGGACCCCCAGTTTGGGGTCCCTAAGTTCAATATATTCATAGTTTTTCAAAGATGTTTCCCAACCGGGACGTCGATAAGTCGGACCCCCAGATGGGGTTCTCAAACTTCAAAATTATTTCAAGTTATTCGCTAAAAATTCCCGACAGGGACATCAACAAGTCAGACCCCTAGAATGGGGTCCAAGGGTTGAAATTATTCTAAGAGTTCTCCAGACGAAAAATATTTCCCGATCTTCTACCAGGATAAGTCACGGCTTAGAAATTTAAAAAATAGAAATATTCTCAAAAGATCAAAATAACAAACATATACATTGTTCTGGGAAACACGAAATACTCAAATGACATTGTTTGGAAAATATTCTAAATAATTACAAATGTATGATTACAAAAATGGAGGTTATATGTCGTCCAGGAAGGCGTCCACGTCCCCTTCAAGACCTTGACCCGGCGCAGGAGGAGACCCGGCCATCCCCTCTTCAAGACTAGGGGTGAAGCTTACATAATCTTCAATATTAAACGGCTCCACCTTAATCTCGGACAGCTCCTTGGATAAGCCCTGGAGGTTTCTACCTTCGTCAATGATCAAGTTTGACAAATCAA
This sequence comes from Amaranthus tricolor, assembly GCF_026212465.1. Classification (NCBI taxonomy): domain Eukaryota; kingdom Viridiplantae; phylum Streptophyta; class Magnoliopsida; order Caryophyllales; family Amaranthaceae; genus Amaranthus; species Amaranthus tricolor. Next base: position 16,943,933 of record NC_080063.1, on the reverse strand, counting down.
GGCATAAACTCTCAAGGCTGGAGAGCGCCATGTTTTCCGGGACATCAGACGCCGGAGGAGAGGAAAGGGTCAAATGGTCCAAGTCGAGGCACAAGGCCTCTTTTTCAACGTCATCATCTATTTTCTCCGACCAGACCCTCTTCTCCTCCGCATCCCAAGAAGGATCGACAAGCACCGCCGACTCCCCCTCCAAGATTGGAGCTAAGTTGGACAAGGCTTCTCTCCCCTTTTGATTGGCAGTTTTTTGAAGGGTTTCGAAATCCATGCCCAACTCCGCGGCAGCCAGGCGATACTTCTCGTCACTAATCTTGGAACCGGCGCCCATTATCTCCACCGTCAGATCTCCCAGAAAACTTGACGCCTCCGGCTCATCCGAAGTCAGCCAGTCTCGAGCTATCCGGGCTTTCCTTCCCAAGCAAAGTTTATACACTTTAGCCGCGGATAGTACCGTCTTGAAATTGGCGGAATCAGCCGCCACCTGCTGCATTAGGCACTGATTCTGATGAACCAGCTTGGCATGAATATCCATTAGGCGGCCGATCTCATGGCCAAGGGTCGCCGACTTGTTGGAAGCAGCATCCAAGTTCCCGACGGTCTCCTCCAGCTGCTTTCTCGCCTTTTCCCGCCATTGCTCAGTCTGGACCAAGCGTTCTTTCAGCTCAGAACACTTGGCCACTTTCTCCTTTAAGCCCGGCAAATCCTCCCGCAACTTCAAAAGTTCTCTGTTCAGCTCTTCGCAGCGGGAGGTGAGGGAGGCCAAGGTCTCTTGATCCGCGGCATTTTGGCGACCAACATTGAGCTCGAAAGCCAACCTTATAAAGGCCTGCGAAGAAGCAATTTATAAGAGCCAACAGATTGAAATAAAAACCATTTACCGTGGAGGAAGGAACGTTACCTCTGCCGCGGAAGCCTGCGCCCGACGCACTCTATTGCGGGGGGGCATGGACTCTAGAAGGTCGACATCCACCTTGCTGACCAGGTTGGACGTCGCCTTGTTGAAACGAACGATCAGGCCCTTATGCCCCAACTCCGGGAAGGGCGTCTCATGTTGGAAGGGTGGAAATTCCCGACGACGATACACCTCCGCAAACTGTGAATCCGGAGCCAAGGAAGACTCCCCTACTTTCTCCTTGCCCTTGTCAGAAATGGGCACAGAAGTAGCCTGGGGAGAGGACGCTGCTTCCACAGCTGGCCTAATCCGGAGGGGCACCGCCGTATGGATGGTATCTACGGAGGCCCTCTTGGCCGAGCTCTCCCCGTGGGAAGAAGAGTCTCTCTTCCTCTTCCTCTCCTTCCCACTCTTTTTTTTCGCATTCCTCATCTGAGGGATCACCCTCTTGGACTCATCGGGAATGTGAACTTTTTTCCTCTCCTCGAGGAGACGGAGAGCCTCCTGCTGGCTGGGCACATCATCGAGGCCCTTCTCTACAGTGGCCGAATCCTGTGAAAAGAGAAATTTAGAAAAAGCCAAGATAAAAATTAGGAAGTTAAGAGAAAGGTCGTACCTTAGGCGGAAGAGGGAGAGGCTTTTCCGCGGCCCTCTGATTAGCTCCCTCAGCGAATCGCATGATGCTGAATTTCTTCATCAGATCCGGATTCTTTGCTCTTAAATTTTCCTTGGCTACCCCTGAAAAATCAAGAGTTAGAAATGAGTAAAAAACTATTAAGGGAGAAAGGAATCCGACGGCTCTTACTCCGATCGATAGCCAAGCTGATGCCGAATGCCGAGAGGAGGTTCTCATTCTCCAACTCGGGACGACCTGGTATCCAATTGAGTTGGACGTTCATAGGTTTCCTCCCCAACTGAACGTCCATCTTTGCATATTCTATGATCACCGCGTCGTCAAAGGAACATTGCGGGATCCCATTATTAAAACCCGAAAGGTTGGGTTTGATGTCGAAGGATGTCTTGATGTTCCATCCCCTTGAGTTATACAAATAAGCAAATTTGGTCCTATATCCTTTCTGGTTATCGGGAAGGCCGTGGACTATCTTCAGTCCACGACGATGGGTAAATGTTATCCAACCACAGCCATGTAATTGGAAATTACATAATCGGGCTCTAAATATATACCTAAACGCTGTGAGCGTCGGTGGTACGGCCAAAACTTTACAAAGAATTAAAAAAGCCACCATACAACCCCAAGCGTTGGGGTATAACTCGGGCACAAAAAGGTTCAAAAAATCCAGTACCTCTCGAAAAAAAGGGTGGAGAGGAAATCTAAGTCCTAGTTCGAATGAAGGAAAATATACAGCTATACAATGTGGAGGGGGAAATCTAACAGTATCATAGTTCCCCGGTGTAATAATGTTGATGTCTTCTTTTAAACCCCACTTCTGAGAGATGGCTTCCCGTCGACTTTCCAAATCCCTTTTGGTTTGTAAATCTATGAAGTAATTAAGGGGCCCGCCGTGTGGAATGTAAAATGGAGGAGGGACCAGTGCCGCGCTTTCCCTTCCTGATGACTCGGTTGATACTTCAACGTTTTCCATATCTACATACAATAACCCTTCCAGGTCAGGATTTATTCGCGGCAAGTAATTCGGGAAGAAAGCAATGCCCACTTCCCAAGGAGCAGTTTTCATTTTCTCCGGCGTATACACAGGGGAGACAGACGATTCATCCCCGGCCTTTATTGATTCACAATGAGGGGTTATTCTCACCGAACTACTATCGTCCGAATCATTCATTTGCAACCCCTCTTTATTAAAGCGTCTACATACTACCAAGGGAATTTCCGTCGGGTTAGCAATGTTAATGTCCAAGTTAGCTAATGTGTCATTAGTAGCCGCGACATCCATATTAATAATATTCGAAAAGTAGTAGGCGAAAAATAAGGGATAAATTCATAAAACTAATCCAAAACCTTTAAATATTCAAGAACATGAAGAACAGTTTGAAGAATAACTTGAAGAAATTTGAAAAATCTGAGAAAAAGTTTGAATACCTTGAAGAGAGTTTGAAGATTTGTCAGAAACTTGATGAAGATCTGTCAGAAACCTTGAAGATCTTCGAGAATTTGTCAGAAGTTTGAAGGAGGGATGAAGATTGTCAGAGCGTCTCTCTCTACTTTCTCTTTCTAGCGATTTGAAGATTTGGGGGAGTTAATGAAGATTGGATGAAAGGAATTGTTCCAACCACCCTATTTATTGCAGCAATAAATGCCTTGGGATGTGAACCCTCATTAAACAAAAATGGAGTCCCAAAACGAAAGCTGGGAAGTCGATAAGTCGGTCTTCCAGTTAGAGGAAGTCACCAAAAGACCTTTTCCAAGTGTTTTAGCAAAACCCGTGAGGTCCACTAGACGGACCCTCAGTAAAAGGGACATGTTGCAAAACCCAAATGTCAGTCCTTAACTACAGATGGGAGGTCGAAAAGTCGGACCCCCAATGAAAGGTGAAACCTTATAAAATTTTCTAAGTAACCAGTTACCAAACTCTCATGCAGTCGTCAAGTCCATAAGTCGGACCCCCAGGAAGAGGGAGAATATGAAAAATTATTCAAAGTCTTTTAGCGCTTAAACGTGTCTAGGAAGTCAACAAGTTGGACCCTGAATTGCGCCTCTAGAAACGAGAATTGTCAAGTATGAAAAGTTGCACATTCGATAAGGCGGATGATATACCGCGTCACCTTCGCTCTAAACCGCCGCCTGAGTGAAGCATGAATAAAACAAGTGCAAAGAAAGTCTGTGGGATCGATAAGTCGGACTCACTGGTACATTCAGTCGATGATGTAAAAATTGTAAGTGCAAATGGATTCCCATACTCCCGTACGATCGAAGAAACGGGCCTTCGTACTGAATCCGCGTCGGAGAAGAGCAAGGGGTATGTTCTTCCGTGAAGTCGACAAGTCGAACCCCTAGATAGCCCTAGCCCAGGTAAAGAATTTTAAGTATAGAAGACCTCTTGTATGACTGTGCGATCGAAGACACGAGATATGGTGCTCATACCGTATCATGGAAGAGCAAGGGGCTTGCCATGACTAGGTACTGGGAACATTTCTACTTTTCCGCAGTGGCGAGTTTGTCCGTATGGTCCATAAGTCGGACCCCCAGGTGGTCCTCATCGTTTCCAGAATATTCCAAGTGAAATATTACCGTATGATTGAAAAGTTGGACCCTCAGGTACCCCTCACCATTTTTGAAAAATTCTATGTATGAGAGAATTTTCATGGTGAACGTGTGGATTGAAGACACGGGTTCCTAGTTCGCGTCATAGTTAAGCCAAAGTCGCGGATGTTCTCCGAGAAAAAATCAAATCCTCCTATTTACATTTATGCTGCTGACTGGAGCTACTCCGCGGCATGATATAATCCACGACTTGAATTACTACATGATAGTAGGGCTGTCTCAGTTGGTCTCAAGTGCAGACTGCTATACTTGAGGTTGCAGGATCAAGCCTCCCCAACTACATTTTTTGCTGCTGAATGATATTGAGGGAGGGGGCGACTCTGTGGCATGCTTCAAAGCCGCGGCTCATTTGGCCATATTCGTTTTTCTTGAACTCGGAGCGTTTCGCACTATCACTTTGAAAATGTCATAACTTTTTCGTTACAACTCGGAATTCGACATATGAACAGTCGATTCGAAGCTTACGAGCTCAATTTTCATAATCCATCAGAAGGTTTGCCAGATTGTGTATGTGTTCATTCTCGTAGGGCTTTCGAATATTCTCTACGGTCATGTTTCTTCACTAAATCAATTCCGATGGACACGTATTTTTCCGCATAAAGGAAGATGTCTCCGATTGTTGGGACTATTTCCTCACATCATCCTTCATGCGTGGGGCTAAATGTTATGGTAATATTTATTCTTTTATTAATTTATTTAATAAATAACATCATATTACTAAAATACCCCTTGACCTTTCGGGTTGACTTTGACTTTCGGTCAATGGGCTTTTTCTGAGATTACTATTTTCCTTGAATGGCCCATGGACCGGTTACCTCTAAAAGACCCTAACTCCCCACTTTCCCACAGTATATGGCTCTCCTTGTTTCAAGATAAATGATTGTCCATCCTTCCCATGACTAGTCCACCTCCCATTACTCCCACTACTCCCATGATAGTTCACTTCTTAGATGCAACTTCCCTTCAGCAACATTATAAATAGGGGCTAACACCAAGGAGGGAGGATCATCTGAAAAAGATATAGCTTTCCTAGCATCCTTGCTTACATTACATCCTTAGCCTACCCAAACACTAACACTATCAATCTCAATCCCGATATTTCCTCTTGCATTAATTCTGCAATCGTTCATTCATTAATTTCCGATTTACGTTCTAACTTGAGCGTCGGAGGGGTATTCCGGGAGACCACCCCCGGACAAGGCTAACGTGTTGTGTTGCAGGAGTTCAGGTCGCTTCCTCCTACGAATCGCTGCTCCCGATAACGCTTCCACCTGTGGTATCTTACGTGTCTTTCGTTTCCTCGTTTCATAACCGAAACAAGTCCCTTTTAACTTTGTTAGACATTCGTTTATGGAAATTGCCGTACTTTTTTTTATTTTTCATTTATGTATGCAATTTTCTCTTTTAATATTATCATACTATTTAATTGTGTCTAATACTTTTTAAAAATCTTTGTGCTATTTAAAACTTAAAAGTAGTCCAATTCATTGGACCGGAAGTATGGGCTAAACATGGCTATTCTAAGTGGATAATGCATAGAGATTGATTGAAAGATTGGGTTTACAAGTGAACTGAATTGATTTGTTCTAGGCTTGATGTTAAAGTTTGTTTGTACTCGGCTTAAATAAATTGCAAATAAATTTTATATAAATCGTCTAATTATAAAATAAATTTATATAATTATATTTATTTAATTGATTATTTTAAGATTATAAGTGATCACTTCAAGATTATAAGTGATCACTCCAAGATTATAAGAAATCACTTTAAAACTATTAAAAGTAATCAATTTAAAACTGTAAATAATTATTTTAAAGTTATAAATAATCATTTTCAAATCGTAAATATATATTTAACCGATTATCTCACCGTATCACTGGCCTTTACAATAAAGCGATCCAATAAGTTTTATATGAGACCTTTTTAATATAGACTAACTAATATAATTAGTTTATTTATCTAATTTATAATTTTAAAATTGTAAGCGATCGTTTTAAGGTTATAACTTATAACTAATCACTTTAAATTATAAAAAGTGACCACTTTAAAACTGTACGTGATCATTTAAGATTATAATTGACCATTTTAAAACAATAAATATATATTGAACCATGTACTTATAATTATTTTTACTATTGACTTCACTATATAGTTACAAATTGTAAATTTATAATTGACCATGTACTTATTTTGTCTTTTTGTATTACAGTTTATTTATAAAAAAAATTTACTTTTCTGTGGCAATGGTCATACATTTTTTTAATCTTATTTACAAACCCACTTACGAATACTTAAATCTCTACTTTGATTTTCGAGTTTTAACAAATTTTAAAGAGTGAACAGAGTTTTTTTTTCATCCAATTGTTTGTCTTTTCATCATAAAACCTAGTAATATGATACTATCTCTTTTATTAAACATCTATATACCTGCGTCACTAAATGCTACTACTGCTACCGTAATGAACAATGTCATTTTCTTAAAAGCAACAATTTATTCGCCTTAAACCACTTATAACTATTTAAACTGTTACACCAAATACACCCTTAATGATAGTATCTACTTTTCATAAATGTATTATATCATGTTTATTGTTATGATATTTTTATCCTTAAAGATGTGTTTTTCTTCATAATTTTCTATAAAATCAATTAATATCACTTTTTCATGTGAGTGTAATAAGGTGAAAAGGGTGTCCTATTTTTTTTTTGACAAAAACTTCTTTTAGTTACACCTAAGTATAATTGCACACAAATTAAGATATTGGAAAAATTGATGAAAATTTTCAATATTACCTTGCTTATTAGGGAACTAATAGATTTAATAGTTAGACATTAAAAAAGATAAATTTAAATTTATATATGTAAATATCACTAAGGTTGTGTTTGAAAACATAATTGAAACTAGGGAATTTAAATTTGGTATTTAAATTCAAAAAATGTAAATAACACCCATATACATGGGATTTACAAATTTTGATACTTGATCTATTTTACATTGTTGTGGGAATTTTATGGAATTGATTTAATTCCACATTTCCAAATTTAAGATTTGCAAACATAGTATTTGAACCAATTTAACATTTAGAAATGAATTCCATGTTGACAAACATACCATAATATAATTTGATAGTGGAAAAATATCAATAATATCCTAATTGTTTAAGAGTTAAGATAGTAATATAAAAGTAAATTAATTTCCAAATGAGCTAACATTTGGGGAAAAAAACCCTACTCTAAACTATAAAGCATAGCTTTGTTATTAATGAACAATTCACGCAAATTAACAACTAAATAGGATATGTCTCGATCGGAGTAAGTATCACTTTCCTTACATAAGATTTGGAAGTTAGAGTTTCACCTGACCTTCTTTAGTTATATATATAGAAATATATTCTCCGCATTATTATGTTAATTATTATTCTGTTTTGAGTATTTTATTTTGTTGGTTATATTTGAAAACTTTCATTTTATGGTATATTTTTTTAATCACTTGAGAAAATGAATAAAACAATTTCATTATATTGGTCCTTTAATTTAATTGAAGGCTCCAAAAATATTAAAAATCTCTTAACTATTGTTTAATCAAATAATAAAATCAAAAAATTGATAAACCTTATACAAAGTTAATTACGAAATGAAGTACAACATCTCATAATTATTTTTATCAATTATCGTGTAAAATATCAAACGTAACCAATATTGTGAAACGGGCGCATTATTGTGTTGATAGAAAACCATGCATCTCGAAAATGAATCTTTTGCTAATAACCAAGTTTCTCATTTAATGATCGACATTGGAGAAATCTATAATTTTGGCTTTCTAGGTGGTGAAAAGATGTCTGTTTTTTTCTGGGTTTAAACAACATAATTTTCATCAAAATTTTAAAAAAGAGAAGATCAGAAATAAGGAACCAAACAAATATGCAGCAAATTAATTAGGGTTTTTACCTCACTTCTATAATCTTTCTGTTCATCAATTCTCTTGCTCCTAGATTTAGGGTTCTGAAAACATTTAATGCAATGTTTACACTAACTAAGCTTCTTTAATTAATTTAATCCAATTTTTTATTACAAATTCGACTACAATATACAATTTGTTAATCACAAATTCTTAAATGATACATTCTCATAGTGAGACCATTTATATTGTACTAAATGACAGTTTCATAGTGAGATTATTTCTATATGACTGATTGATATATATTTAAAGCATTAAAGTGATCAATTATAAAAATAAGTTAATTATATGGGCCCCTCTTGTGATGAGACGGTATCATGTAAGACGAATTATTAATTAATTAAGTATCAAAAAGTGAAAAAACTTAAATAAACGAGTAAATAAAGTACTCACAAATAATAAAGAAATAAATTATATTTATTATTGGTGAGGTGAATTTCAATCTTATTAAAGTTTATTAGTAATGTGTTATTAACGTAAATGAGCAGATGAAACAATGTCAGCAACAAACAAGCTAGTTCTAGCTACCTAAAAGTCTATAAGTAGCTAAAACTCCTCTATATTCTAAATGAACGTGGATGCATGTTTGTTGATTTTGAATTTGGTTGAGTTAATGCAATGTATACGATGATTCAGATTTTAGAATTAAGTATATGAATTTCTTAGAAACTTTTTTTAATAATCAAATTAATTCATTGATTATGAAGTTATATGATATCCACATAAGAATTAACAATATCTATATGCATAGTAATTAAAATTAAATAACAATCTAAATTAAAAAATCACATATCTGATACAGTTGTATATTCTTTCTCATCGTTAATTTAATGTAGGTTTCGCATAAAATCGAATCTGCTACAACTTTTAGTAGAAACTTCTTTTTTCTCCATTATATATATATATATATATATATGAAACATTTGTACTAGGTTATTATTTATTTTGTTATTTGATTTTACAAGCAAGATGAAATTCTTCTGTAGACGTTGAGGATTAAATCTCTTTGACAAATTATATGCGTTCTAATTTTTTTTTTTTTTGTAAGTTAATTTCTAAACAATTAATAACTAATTAAATATAAAGCCTCATAATTGTAAAATTCACATCAATATCTTAGGTTATATATTATTTGTGTTATATATTTTTTAATTAAATATTAATAATTAAATGACATATATAGTGACTTAGTCAAACTCAAACCTAATTTCATCTTGCTTGGGGCTTGAGTATGAGTTCAAATTAGGGCAATATCTTAGGTGTGAAGTGACTACCAAATTTGATGACTTTTGGGAGAATTTTTTCAGACAGTTATTTCTTGACCTTTAATTTGACTAACATTTTTATATAACTCTAATATTATTGATCTAATCATTTGATGAGAACAACTAAATTTCATGATATACTAGTTGTAGAGACAAAAGTTTTTTTTTTTTGGTTATAAGGTATACCGAGGAAAGGACACTGCTAGTTAGAATCAAATTCAAGATCTTATCTAGAGAGAGTGGTATTTGCTTCAACTAAAAGTGCTAAAACAGATCTGATGACTGAAATTTATCCTTCCTTGCAACAGAATTCGATTTAACCTGACTTTAAAATTATGTAAAAATTGGACATAAAACTCAATTTCAAACCAAACCGAAACACCTAATGCGAAATCAACTCAATAAACTGACCTGAATGACACCTCTAACTCTAACTGAAATAAGACCTGATTATTTGATTACAAGGTAGAGACAAAAGGTTATATATTGATGGTAAACATTAAAGGAGAGATGGAGACAGAAAAATATTCCTTTATGGAAGCAATAGTTTCTGCAAACTAGGGTTTCTTAAACAATTACTCCAAATTCTAAGAAAGACAAGATGCTAAGAAAGAAGTGCTGTTTTATGCTGGAAGATCAGACAAAAAAAAGAAGCTTTGGAATCATGTGAGCTGCAATTAATGACTTATGCAGAGAGATAAGGTTTAGGTTTCTGCCCAAATCTTATTATATAGGATTAATAACAAAATTTTATGTTTTATTTTAAATTTTAATTTTAAATAGTATTCATCATTTTCATCGAATTTAGTGTATTTCACTTATATAGTAGAACAATGATTAAGATCTAAGGAGGAAAAAAAGGTAACAGTTTATGCTCATAAAGGAGGATGTAGCCAAAGAGTCATTCGGCTCAAGAATTAATTAATTTTTAAATAGGTGTTCGTAAATGATTTTTAATTAACAAAAAAAAAATTGATAGACTTTTAACTTTAAGTCTGATGTTAGCTATTGGACGAACTTTTTCTATAATGAACAGTCAACAATTAATGACCATTTTTACAAAACATCTTCGTAACAATTGTAACCAACTGAGGTAGCAATTAGCAAAAACGTCAATACTAGTACCGAGTCAAACAAATAAACTGAACTAACCAACAGCCAATAATTAATTTTTAAACATTAATAATTTGCCCTCGAAATGGGGTTTTCTATAGTTGTATAAACAACACCCACCAGCTTAATATACATTCAGACACTGATCAGGTTTCATCAATGCTACTAGGGTTGTACAGAACATGTTTACTCAAGTATTCAGTGATTTAATTCTTTAAGAGGCCATAGTCTTCTTAGATTAGTTTGAATATATTCTATTTGATCCTTTTGAAATTTGAATATATTTTATTTGATCCTTTTGAAATATAGATACAGCATAAATTCTTTTTATATCTATTTTTGGAAAAAAGCCATGACCTACTATTTCATTGACTTCGAATGTCTTGTTAAGGTTTCAAGTTCCAACTCAATCAAAAGCTTAACCTTAAACTTGTGATTAAAGCCTTATTATATGTAATTATGTATATATGTTAATTACTCCAGAAATTTCTAATCAATCACCGTAATTTATAAATCACCACAAAAAGACAAAAAGAATAATACTAAAATAAACAAAACCAAAATAGTAAATTAAAATCACAAAACTGTCACCTATCAAATCCTATCACATAAAGATGATTTATTAACTTTACAAATTACCGGCATTTGCTAAGACCTCCTCTTACTTACTCTATCACATAACAAACGTAATAAATGTAATAAAATCATCATTATCATACTCTGTATATTAATACTAGAAAACCAACTCAGTGATTTAGACCTCAATATATATGTTACATACTCTATCACGTCATTTCACGTGAAAGCCTTTTGAGCACGAATGCATGGTGGACGCAACACAAGTATCCCCGTACTTGTGCTAATAATATATTTCACAAAATAAAGAATAGATGAGATTTGAACCCAATATGAGGTTTGACCTTTTCTATCACGTTGACATCTAATACTAATTAATGGTTGCGGCTTTAAAATATATTATACTCCCTCCGATCTTATGAATTAGTCCCATTTCCTTATTTGGCAAAACCTTTGAATTAGTCCCATTTCTATTTTTGGCAATCCTTTTTTACTTAAATACCCTTAGTTCACACAAGTAATTACGAATATACCCCCATATACCTTACTTACCCAACTACCCTTCACTACTTATCCTTCACTACTTACCCTTTACTATTTACCCTTTTTAATAGACCCCACACAATCCTTAATATCCGTGCCCAAGCAAATGGGACTAATTCATAAGATCGGAGGGAGTATATTCTACCACGCCCCTTATATAAAAGCCTTTTAAGCTAGAATTGTAGATGCAACAGAAACCCTCCAAATAATTTTCCAACTTGCGAATTTGTAATATACTTAATTACTTTGATTTGATTTTTTCAATTCTTTTGTTTCTCTAAACTTAAACAGAATATCGTGCCTAAAAACAAGATTAAAATTTTAATTATTTTGTGATATTTGAAGCTTCTTATATGACAATTAACAAAGAAATCATGCAGAAGCTAATTAGATGACTAATTAATTAATGTTATGATTAGCAATAAATTTCATCGTATATACACGTGTTCATTTGTTGGTATGATCTAAGAGTAGATTCTCACTCTGAAGAGAATCCTTTTGTTAAGTATTTTAATAGGATCATTGTCATATTTTCTATTATGAAATACTTCACTTGCTATATTATGATTATCGACACTATTTATTATACAAATGTATTATATAGTATATTGTGGTTAAATTTTGTTCGAATTGTCAAATCGTTTAATATCATAATTTTAATTTTGTATAACATTTTAATATATAATTCAATAAATAAATAATCAAAATAATATATTAAATAACGTATAAATTTAAATATAACAAGTAGAATAAAATACTTAAATACAATTAGAATCTCTTTCTTCCGGCTGTAATAGTTGACTAGTTGCGTATACAAATAAACTGGTGTTTCAATTTATAAAATTTGTATAAATCTCTTTTTTAAAGAACATGAGAGAATATGGAGAAGGTGAATATACTTCTACATACACAACAATATTTAAGTTTTATTTTAATAATAAAGAGACTCGTTCTTATCTTAGTTTGAGTAAGTATTATATTTTTCAAGAAATAATATCTGAATTTGATTTTATTATCTTCTTTTAGCCCTTAATTTTTCTCAGCCAACCTTGCTTGTACTCAAAAAAAAAAAAAAATATGTGAAGTCGATTATATAACTGAAACAAATAAATGTGAGAAATTGTCAATAACATGATTATGCGAGTTGCAACTCTATCTAATACAAAAACTAATCCACAAAACTAACACAAATTTGTTACAATGATCATTTCCATTTTGTTGAAATTTTCTTCATTAATTTGTTGAATTTAATTCAATTTCGTTTTATTGGGTTTAACTTATGGCTTTTAATCTTGTTCAATCTTATATAATTAGTAATATAAATTTCACACAAAATAAATTAAAAAGAGTCGAAAAGTCACCATATAATTAAAGTATTATTTTATTTTAATTTTATTTCTTGCATTAGTAAAACCAAATTATTGCTATATTACACAATTTGATTGATAATTGATTATCCAACTATTTCATCTTATCCTTTTCATACTTGTAATGAGTATATGAGATCATTATTTGTCAAATTGAGTTGGGTTTTTGATCTAAATCATCATATTTTAATTAAGTCAAGTATATAAATGATCATGTAATGTTTTTAGAGTATGTAATGATTAATTTAGGTACATGGAACTTCTCTTCATAACTTCCATATATGGGTTGTTTCCATTTCCCTATCACCACAAATTCTTTTCAATGATTAATTTGTATTCAAGTAGTATCCCACCCTCCAACAATGTCACCATCATCATGCTCATTATCCTTTAACCTATCATTTCAATTAGAAATTAGAAAATTATTAAAAAAATTTGAACACATAATAAATATCTTTAATCTTGTGATTTATAATGATAATAATAAGTTTAAATCTATCGCTACATCAAATTAAATACTTCATAATCATATATATATATATATATAGTTAATTTCAAATTATTATTTTAATTATTTACTAATAGTCATAAGCGATAACACGTGATATTGTAAATCACAACATAAGTCTACATATGACCATAGAACACATAGTAAACCATTAACGTCTTACTTGTGCATCGAATGAATCTTTTGGGACATCACTCTTAGACGGTAATTATTCATGTTGCACATCACATGAGATCTAATTCACTCTTATTTGAACAATTCCACTTCAAATATCATCAATGAGCCAATTTTACATGATACTATCTCATTGTAAGATATGCTTATATAAGAAGCTCAAAAAAAAATTATTAAAAATTCAAAATAAATATTTTAATTAATTTAAATGAATTATTTAATCAAATTATAAATTATCATGAGCCCGTTTAAATGAAAATTTGCGACTTAAGTTTGTATCCTTATGTGGGACCAATTAAAACGGACATTTCCACTTGAGATTTACGTGGTGAAGTCGTGGGTCCCTAGTGATTAGCAATGAAAGTAATTTGATATTAGTATATTATTATATTATATTAATATTTATTTAGTATTGTTTGGGAAGGGGAGTAGAAACGAGGTAGTGCTAGTTTTACGCATTCACTTGAATGTTTGTCATAATAATTGAGTTAATTGACTAAAAAAATTCACCTTATTAGGCTTTAATCAAATTGATGGTCAATTAATTAAGGCAATTGAAAATAGAAAATTCACAATTTATCTTATCTGACAATAAAAATCTCACTTTCGATCAATATATAAATATTTCACATTTAAACCATTTATTCATTTAAAATACTTTTTGATCACCTTTTAATGCATCTTTAAACTTATATAGCGGCATTCAAATTCCTTCTTATTATTACAGAACGCATATGCACCAATATTAACAAGAATCACAATATACTTTTAATTAATAAATATTACAAAAAGCTTTAATTATATATTAGTCAAAATATGAGATTTTTAAATTTTAATTTTCCTTATTTAATTTCAGTATGGGAGAAGTTTTCACGATTGAACAAACTAGCAAAAAGAACAGTAAAGAACGATAAGTAGAGGCAAAGAACAATAACAAACGATGGGTGTAAGTTGTAAGCTTTTGGATAGTTGTAGGTTTCTTTCTCTTTGAAGATCCTTTTTGAGCTGAGGGACTCTTTGACCACACTCTCCTATAAAAATATGAGCCGTCATCTCTTTTCTCGCCCCAAACCCTGACTATAATTATCTATAAATAAAATACAAACCTTGACTATAATTATCTATAAATAAAATACACATGAATATGATGATGATAATGAATAAACCGTCAAAAAGAGAACTCATTCTAAGTATTTAATACACAATGAACCAATCACAAGTTTTTGCGGCGGTCAATGTAAAATTCCTGGTCTAGATATATTCAACCTCTTCTTCCTTTTTCCCCTTTCTCGCTATAGTATTAATTAAAAAACTTCTTATATTTATGTTTTTTTTGATTTAGAATATATAATCATAATCATAAATACTATTAATTTTAAAGAAAATGACAAATGGTAAAACTATAAAAATCTTATCTTTTGGAATTATTTAATTAGATGAGAAGCCATATTGACAAAAATTGTTTCTCTATTAAAAATTATATATTTAATGGTAGATTTAAATAAAAAAATCTTTTAAAAATATAATATATGCATGCCTAATTTGGAATATAACATTTGATTTCAAATGTTAGTATATGACTTTAAAAAATTTCAAATATAATATATATTATGTATGCCTCTTTTAAGTGTGAGCCTAATTAATAAGAATTGACTCTACATCAATAGATGTTGTACTTATATAAAAATTTATAGATATTTTTTGATATGTATATAAGAATATATAATTGAACCAAACAAAAGAAAAATAAATTAAATTAATAATAATATGTTATTAATTAACTTGGGAGTGTATAAATAATTTTAAAAATAAAGTCTTTTTAAATCAAAATAAATAGAAAATTTGATTTACATACAAAAATATTTACAGTATACTCAATTAATAGAAAATTATTATTTTATCATTAAAAAATTGTTACTTAATAAGATCTATTAAAATATTGAAAACTCAATATTTTAAAAATGACTTTAAACACATGATCATCAAACTTCATAACTCAAATTACATTTTTTTTTAAATAAAATACTAAAGACTAGATATGGACTTATTATAATACTTGTAGAAATTAGGAATGTAGATGTAAAAATTAATTATGACAATATTTCCATGATCAAATGATATTATGACAAAATTTCTAACTAAAATGGGATTCACTATTTTAAATTACATGAATTGTACAAAAAAATATAACCTTGTAGAAAATTTTCTTATTTTCGGAATTTTCTTTTTAAAATTATCCATTGTTTAAAAATCCAATAAAAATCTAACACAACTTCTATGAAAACTAAATAAAATAAGGTAAATCAGTAGATTTAATAGTGATGATAATTTTGATCTAATATAAATTTCTATTTTTTTGTAGATTTCGACAACTCTTTTCATGTCTACGTTTTATTTATTTGGTTCAAAATGTTTTGATAATAAAAATATTTAGCATTCAAACTAATCCAATATAGCATATAGTATATTATCTATTTGATCTATTTGATGTGTCCATATAAATTCTCAATAGTGTTGATATCTTCTCATTTCGTATGTTTTTTTTTATTTGGAAGTAGGAGGATAGAGAATCTGTACTAGTAAGAGGAAAGAAAATCAATCATTTGTATTAGGCCGTGACAATTCGTCACATAATTTTCACCGTGGCCCACTCGTGTGGACACAGGAGACCCGTGGGCTTGAGCCTACAAATCCACGAGTCAAGAGCGTTGACTTGCACATACACTTGGTGAGGTTCATTATTTCCCAAAACCATATGGTAGTAGGAAGATTAGCTCACCCACTATATGTGCAAGTCAACAACCCACTATTTTATCGATGTGGGATCTTGTCTCACATGTGAAGTATTTCCAACAATCTGTACTAGTAAGAGGAAATAAAATCAATCATCTGTACTAGTAAGAGGAAATAAAATCAATCAATCATATAAATAATGAGAATTAAACGTTTGTCACAAAATTAAAAACAACAATTCTTAACGAGTAGGCTAATTCATAATTATGACTCATTTGGTATATGAAGCTTAATTTTGTTATATACAATTATTAGAAGGATAATTATATAAGTAATTAGTAGAATAAAAAGGATAGTTTGATGGACCATAGGTGAAGGGTAGTTATGTTGCCAACTTAATCAGAAACAATCAAACAAATTTTGAGCAAATTTAGAAATTAAATGAGAAAACCAAAGTGGGGAGGAAAGCAAAAAAAAAAAAAAAAAAAAAAAAAAAGGCTATAAATATATTGACTTAGCCAGACCTACTTGTCTATTTCACTGATGAAACTATTCTTGTATGAGACCGTCTTAATATGAGATAAATTTATAATTAATTAATTTATCACTTTAAAATTGTAAGTGATCGCTTTAACACATTAAATGTATCTAGACCAGCACAGTAGAGATAATCTCACTATCAAATCGTTTTATTTAATAATCTGTGTTTACTAATTGAAAATACGAATGCTTAGATGGATAAATATATATATATATATATATATATATATATATATATATATATATATATATATATATATATATATATATATATATATATATATATATATATATTAATTGTTAGAGTTTGAAACAAAGGTATGAGAAAGGGTTTAATTAAGAGTTACAAATACCAACGAGAAGATGATTAACGAGAAAATGAAGAAAATCATTTAAAATGGTCCGAGTATATGCAACGATGGAGAATTAGTAAACAAATAAAGAAACGAAGATAAAAGATGAAACTCCAGAGACTTATAAATAATATATTATATCATGGAGTTATAACTATCAATTAAAACTTTTGGTTTCTCTTTCTTTGAAGATATAATGATGATATAATGATGATGATGAATTTAAACTTTTGGTTGACTTATAACATCTCCTAGGTTAGGGCTACGACCTAAAACTTTATTAAGCTGATAGTTGTAGGCCTGTAGCTACGAAATTCGTCTTATACTCTAAATAATAGCTAACTAATAATAATTAATGCACAAAATCTCAGAAATGACCGAAATTACAATCTTATAATCTTACCAAAATACTAGCTTATCTTCCCAAGCAAATATTGCGGAAATGCACAAAATATCTTAATTCAATTTGTACAATTAGTTTCTTATAGATAAATCAATTTATAATATATATATATATATATATATATATATATATATATATATATATATATATATATATATATATATATATATATATATATATATATATATATATATATATATATATATATATATATATATATATATATTACGGTCTTAATTAAATGAGCACTTTACTTTTTATATTATTCATTGGCTAACTTATCTCAAGTAGTTATAGGGATCTCGTTAGATTCGTTTAAATATCAAATTTTAATAATAGTACGAAATCAAATATATTAATAATTCAAATACTGCATTTAGTTGTGTGCCCTAATATTGCATTCAAGTAGAATCGGAGGAAATATTTATCATTTATAACATATATTACTTAATATTGATAAAAAAAATATTTGTTAATTTGTAAATATTTGCCTTTAGAATTTTTTGGGGGAAAAATAAATATTATTGCAACCCTTATCATTGAAATTAACATATATATATATATATATATATATATATATATATATATATATATATATATATATATATATATATATATATATATATTTATTTATTTATTTATTTATTTATTTTTTTATTTTCGCGTCACAGTTACAAGTTCAGAATATATCAACGTCAATTTCTGTCATTGCCCTTTGAAAGCTTAGAGAGTTACATACTTTCTAACTCTCCTGTTTGCTAAATAATTGTAATCCATATTTTATTTCAAAATCCATACACAAATACTCTATTTTGTTCAATATTAGAAAATTATAAATTAAAGAAGATGATAATAAATATCCCATCCCTCCTACAAAAAGTATTCCACTTGAATTTTACAATTCCTCCAATGCACTAATATAATATAATTATTAATAATTTTAATTATAAATAATCAAAAGTTATAAAAAATGAATATTAATATAATTTATATTGAGACAAATTAAGTAGAAATTCTATTTGATTATATCTTTGTTAAGAATAAATGTAGATATATTGAAGGATAGTGTCAAAAAACAAAGAAGACATTTTTACTATTTTCATATTTTTAAAGCAACTTTATATTGATATTAAAATGCCCTTCTTTCTTGTTATAAGTTTATAAATATCATTTATAATACAAGAAAAGATTCAAATTTGATTAAAACCAACAAAAATTAATTTAAATGGTACAAAGTAGAGGGGTTTAAAATAGATTTGGCGACCCGACATTCATCCGATCTTGTAATTAAACTTGAATTTGACCCAACTACAAAATGATTTTAAAGCTACTTAAAATTTAATGTAGTCACAATACCTGACTCTGATTCGACTAGAAACATATAACTTCAAATCAACCCGATAATCCAAATGCATGTCTGCAGGGCAAAGTATCAAAATATAAAAGTACCTAAATAATTGAGTAATATAAACAATATTAGCCACAAAATATAAGTTAGAAGGCTTTGTGATCTTATTATTGCTAGTGACTTGGTGAGTAGTGAATATGATAGATGATAGATTATCAGCATTCAGCAGGATGCAAAAAGCATCAGTAGAATATATGGTTGTTAAGTTGTTTAATCAAACAATAATTACTAAATAAATCTTAAGCTAACGATGATATCAGTTTCCAATTACTAGAGCAACCACTTGCTTGTAATTAATTTGCAAAACACAATCCAAATTAGGATTACTTGCTAACTTAAATCGTTAACATGTTTGATTTGTCAAAAATTAAAACAGAAAATAAAATTAAAAAAGTAAATTCGTTAAATTGATTGTTTGTTTTCTAACATTAATAATTAATCAGCTGGTTTTCTGAAACCTACTACTATAATTCATTAAACTTTAATGTTCACTTACTGTATTCTTAACGTCTATTACTATAATCCTTAATGTCTACTTACAATATACTTAATGCCAACCAAAAAAAGTACTTAAAATGCTACTTATAATTTTCTTAATGCCTACCGAGAAACTTAGCCTACTAACCTACTTACCATATTCTTAATGCCTACTTACAATACTTTTAATGTCTACTTACATGTCTTACAATATACTTAATGCCCACCGAGTAAATATCTAAGTACTTACAATATTCTAAATGCCTACTTATAGTATTCTTAATGTCTACTGAGAAACTTATTGTATATATTCCTTTTTGAGCCAGTGCAATTATAGATGGTCTCTCACAAGAATTTGTGTTAATTTTATCAAAAAAAGGTTATTAATAATTTTCTTTTGATACATCTCCTCCACCACCGGTAATAATTATTGTAAATTGAAATGTAACTGAACATGACATATTTACTGTTTCTTCTATTTGTTAAAATTAAATATTGGGTCAGCCCGTATTAAGCTGTCTCACGGTGAGACAACCTTAATGAAGCATTTGACATTTTGATTAGGTTTAAATGCGATGCATTTGTAAGCTAGGAGTAGTACCTAAAAGAGAGCGAGGAACATAAAAATAACATAAAGGGCAGAAATAAAAAAGAATACAAAGAATTTTAGATTTACATATTGAGATGGTAAAATATGAAAAATAATGAAAAAGAAGAATTTATGGGATGACCCTACAACTGTTCTATTAGTTTCTATCACCAATTCAAATTTTTTGAAATTAAAGTTTTAACATTATTGTTGTTATTCGTGATAAATAGAGCAAAATCTTAATAAATCCCTAAATCTCACCCACACCCAAAGAAGGGGGGATATGCCCAGGTTCAAAAGTAATCTCATAGGAAAAAGGTCTCAAAAAATGAGTTCCAAAGACCAAAACCAATACCAGATTATTACCCATTGTTTAATCACCCAACAAAAGGCTAGAAAATTTAGACTATTTCTAAATCCTCCATGACATAGTCACTCCTTTCTTTTCAGACATTTAATATCATAAACAATCCTTAATGATTTTTTAATCATTAAACTTTCTGTAATATTTTTTTTAACAAGTGCACAAAAGCTAACATAAGTTTTACAATTATAAATAGCCACACTCCTTTTCTCATACTTTCCAAGCGGCCATAGGCTTTTGTGTTCTTAGCTTATATATTCCCTTTTTTTCTCCAAAATTGTTTCTCTATTTTGTCCCATATACTACCAATTCCATAACAAAATGGGAGGCAATGGAACTTCACCTTGTGCTTCTTGCAAGTTGCTTCGTCGTAGATGTGCCAAAGACTGCATTTTCGCCCCTTACTTCCCTTCCGATGATCCCCACAAGTTTGCCATCGTCCATAAAGTATTTGGTGCTAGCAATGTCAGCAAAATGTTGCAGGTGAGTAAGAGCAAACATAAGTAGAAAACATCATAATCATAAGTACTAGCTAGCAAGCTGAGCCAAGCTCAAGCTTATATAAGCTTGTACTGGCTCGAGAATCTCCACAAGTGTTAGCTAGCGAGCTGAGCCAAGCTCAAGCTTATATAGGCTCGTACAGGCTCGAGAATCTCCTCAAGTGTTGGCTAGCGAACTGAGCCAAGCTCGAGCTTATTATATAAGCTCGTTCTGAGATAAGTTCAGTTTAAGCTTGAGCTCAGCTCATGTGAATTTGAGCTCAAATCTCACTAAATGAAGTGTTTTATTATGCAAGCCAACCTATTTTAACACATTCACACATCCAAAAAAATATGCCTTAATCACCCTTATATTTATGTTATTTACAAAACCATCTTTTTTAAAAAAACCAATGTATATACTTCCTCCTTTTCAAATTACTTGCGACAGTGGACTATATTACACTATTCACTCATATCCTTTAATTTGTGATTAAATTTTAATGTATAAGTTAAAACATAGTCAAGTAGGATTTTGTTTAATTCGTCTTAATGCAAAAATTATTAATATCAAATTTTTATATTTTTTTATTATACATAATTAGAGATGTTAAAGAATTGAATTAGTGCATTAAACTGCGTAGAAAAGTAAACGTTGCAAGTATATTGGAACAGAGAAAATAATAA
Source organism: Amaranthus tricolor (assembly GCF_026212465.1). NCBI lineage: Eukaryota > Viridiplantae > Streptophyta > Magnoliopsida > Caryophyllales > Amaranthaceae > Amaranthus > Amaranthus tricolor. Next base: position 16,922,266 of record NC_080063.1, on the reverse strand, counting down.
ATTTCATTTCAAAGTATTCCGATTTTAACGATATTTGTAAAGTTAGTTTGACAGTTATACTTGCATTGCTATGGAAAACAGGAGCTCCCAGTGCAGCAAAGAGCAGATGCAGTAAGTAGTCTAGTGTACGAAGCGAATGCAAGGATGAGGGATCCGGTGTATGGATGTGTAGGGGCCATATCTTTCCTACAAAACCAGGTTTCACAGCTGCAAATGCAACTAGCAGTAGCTCAGGCAGAGATATTATGCATCCAGATGCAGCAAGAGCCAAGTAACATGGCAAACCCAGTACAAAACAACTTTGAGGCAGTAGATGACAAATCTTTCCTCTTCCAGAACAATATCTCCCAACAACAATACTTGAATTTCCCATCTTCTAGTGAACATCATGTAATTCAAGACTCCCTCAAAAGGGAGTCTTTCTTTGGACATGACATGGTTTCATAATTATGACATTGGTATAACAATATGGCATCCATGGTTTGCCCTTTTCTTTTCATACTTTGTACTTGCTCCATTCCAAAATACTTGCAATATTTGCTTTTTTATGCAGTCCAATGCACTAATTCAATCATAAATATAAAAAAATTATAAAAATTTAATATTAATAATCTTTGCAATGAGACGAATCAAACAAGATCTCACTTGACTATGTTTGAACTTATAAATTAAAAATTAATCACAAATTAAGGATGATAAATAAATAGTGTTATTTTCCTAATGTTGCAAGTAATTTGGAATGGAGGAAGTATAACTAAATTGGTTCATGTCATAATTACTTTCTAATCTTGTGCTTAATTATTATTATTATTATTATTATTATTATTAATTCTTCAAGAAAAGAAAGCACTCAAGACATTGAAACAAAGATTGGGCCCTAGAGAGACTACCCTAGAGAAACTACATCAAAATATAAAAGATTTTTCAAGAAAACAATTACTTTTGCAAATAACTTTTTTTCCTCTTCTTCCTTTTTAGTGTCTTTTCTCTTCAAGAAGAGAAAGCACTACACAAGAATTACAACATAGAGAGTCCCACCTATGGAATACCCCAGTAAACTCCATTAAAGGAGAGACATAAGTCAAACTAGAAAGTCTTTTTGTCCAACAGCGTTTTGTTTCTTCTTTTTCTTTTGGGTATTTATTGCCTTACTCTTCTTGTTCTTGTTCTTCGAAATGCAAAGAATAACCTAACAAAATGCCTAAAGACAAGAGCAGATGAAACTTGAATTTTTAAATACAAATCAAAGAGAATAGTGGAAAGATTACATGTACTCCCATCAAGTGTGAAATTTTTTTCACAAGAGTCAACTCAAACATAAGTATATGTAGTTGTAGAATATAATTTATATTTTATATGAATAACTGCTAATACCTTACCAAACCAACGGAAATGGGAAGGTAGACATTCCTAACCTTGAAAATACTGTGCAATAAGTTGCAAATAATATTTGATTACAAACAACCTCTTAATTGTCTATAATAAGAGTATAATTGCGTACGTCAGATGCTTTTAGTGGCATTGGGTAATTAAATGTGTTATCATTGAGCACAACTTCATAAAAAAAACGTCATATCTATAATTTAAAAGATAATATTAGGAGTCTAATATTTTTCACAAAAATATTTTGAGCACAATTTATGAGAACTATAGATGCAAACAGCATACAAAGAAATGATCACCAAAGCTAAAAGCACAAACAAGGCTGCCATGTGACATGGAAATAAAAAAAAAAATGATGGCTGTATTGCGGATAGAGTAAGACTGACAACAGTCATCCTCAAACTGTCTAAATGGAGTTAATTACTTATTGTATAATCAAATAGAGTCATCCTAAATCCTCAAACAATATGCTAAATTGTTTTTATTGATCAATGTTGGAATGTCATTAATGCAAATATCAACAGCAATCTTATATTTCATTAATCTTTTGACTACCCTATTTTCCTTTTACAAAAACTAAGTCAGAGCTTTTACCATACCAATTACTCCTTTGTCTATAGACTTTGTAACAAGTATAGTCTCACTTTATTAAGAGTTGGAGAAAATGCTCTTACTCCATTAAAAGTGTGAAATATGTAAATTAGATGAAAAAATAAGTTAAATGGTGAATAGAAATTGAATAAAGAGTGAGGAGTCACAGCCAAAAATAAAATTGGAGCAAATTTCGTTTGATAGACTAAAAAAAATGTTGCAAATTCAATAGGATGGAAGAAGTACCTATCAACCCTCCAACCACAGTCCATATCTGAGCTCAAGTGCCCTGTGCAGTAGTCCATATACCATTTGAACTATTCCATGATTCCATCTTGCTGTCAAACATATATACCGTTATCTTAACTATCAAAATACATGAATGCATGAGTATGTATGTTATGTTTAACTCAAAATATTTTAAGATAAATGAAAAAAATAAGAAAACCCCATTTCAGGACAAAACAGTATACTAGCCCAAAAAAAACAAAAATAATAAAAAAAAAGATAATCCAAAGTTTTTATTTAAACAACTTTACAAGCAGTTTTAATAAGAAATATTCATGGAGCTTTTTGGCAAAATAAGATAAAACTACTTATATTTCGGGAATTAATTATACCTTGTGTATAAATTGAGAGGAAAATATGCGTGAATTCCTAAAAATTTCAATTCAATCCAAATATATATTTCCTTAAAAAGTTCACTATCACACAAAGAGGTCTTGATGAGCCATAGCAGATTGAATGAAGAAAAACACATTTTGTTTTAAGGGAAGAAAAACAAGTGTTGACAAGGTGAATTACTGTCACATTGATAGTCAAGAAGGCATTCGGCATCAAATTACAAACAAATCAATGACCAAATTTCAAACAAATACTTCCTCCGTTCAAAACTACCGTCATATTGTAGATCATACCAAAATGAGCAACAACACGATTAGAAGGAAGTCGGCCACATATTCAAATGAAAAAAAAAACTCTAGGTGGTGCATTCATGACCCTAGTCCTTTTACAGCACAGTTCTGAAATTTAAGTACATAATAGAAGAAGAAACTAATGTAGCAAAAATTTCAAATATACTTATATCATAAGATGTCTTGATCTAGCAAGTATCAAAGGAAAGAAAATACTAATTATGGATGTTTGGCAATTATCTGTTGGTTGTTGGCTTTTTTTAGTTGGTTTGTTTGACCAGCTGAAAATGTTAGTTGTTTTATTGGCTTTTAAGTTAGCTAAAAAGTCATCTGTTTATGGAGATGTTTGGTAAATTTAAGTAATGGTTGTTGGCTGTTTATTAGAAAAAAAGTGGGTCACAAGCCAAAAGTCAACAAAAAAAAAACTAACTGGAGTAACTTTTTTATTTTGGCTTAAAAGCCAGTTTTTTAGCTAGTCTAAAAGCCATTTACCAAATACCAACCAACAAGTTAAAAGCCAAAATCCAACCAAAAAACCAATGTAAAAACCAAATACCAAACACCCCTAAAATTTTGATACAATAGAGTTCTTGGATTGTTTCACGTGGGAGGCAAGTGTTAGTGCTGAGTTCATGGTATGCAAAATAAAAGAGTTCAGTATATTATCTTATCTCACCAAATATTTAATACATACCATGTTTCTCCAAATCCATCTCTCCTTACTATTATATGTCTTATCAAAAAAGTAATAGTTTTCTAAAAGAGCCAGAAAAGAAAATTAAATAAATGCAGAAGGCAACAAGGACAACAGCTGACTCCAAGATTCTTCCTAGCTGTTTGTTTATTGAAGGAAGCATTTTCCCAAGTCAAACTTCCAAAGTTTTCTACACTCCATTTTAATCAAATCCCCTTTTTGTTTCTGTAGCCCCTCTGATCATAATAAATAGTCATAACTAATACGACCTTTTTGCCTTTAAAAAGATATGTACTTTCATATGTAATCATAAGGTTATATATTCGGGGTAGCAATTTCAGTAACTGTTAGTAGTTTGATGAGGCTAAAATATTATTTTGTAAAGTAACAATTTAAATAGCATTTAGTTGTGTAGGTAAGTGGTTGTTTTTCAGAACATTACAACTTATAGCTTTCAAAATAAAAGATAGTTATTTAAGATGTTTTCAACATTTTCTTTTAACAAATGGTATTCAATATCATAAGTACTACTTTTACCAAACAATATTATTTTTTTACACAGCTAATCTAATCAGACAGTATACCGAAAACTATAACTACATACAACAGTTAAACTACTTTGCGTCGAACAGGCCCACAAGCATTCGATAGTTTAAATAATTTTTATTTTGAAAATTTTGTGACAAAATCACATTACCATAAATAATTTCAAAAAAAATAATGTGATCCACTAATCCTAGTGCAGAAACTATACTAATCTTCTTTGTAATATATAAGCCTCAATTCGAATCCCAGACTACAAAACCAGCTTGATGGTCAGTAAATAATGTGTTTTGTGCATATAGACGCACTGAATTAGCATTTAGACTATAGTCTACGCATAGAAAAGTTAGTTGAGACCAAAACATAAAAAATTATGTCATGACTCTGTGCAGTCCTCAATGTCCTATTAAATATACAACTAAAAGTTTAAAAACATTATGTATCCTTTAAAATGTCAAATTAAAATATACAACTAAAAGTCAAAAACATTTAGCATAAAAATGTCTAATATTTGGATGAATATGATTATCTCAAGGAAATTAAAGAGGGAATTGAAGGAAAGGGATTATATTTATTCTATGTCAACTAAATGTATGTAAAATAGTATGGAGATAGATGCAATTATGAAATCCATAAGAGCATGTCTTTACATTCCTTAGAATGTTTAACACTTAAGAATAAATAGAAATGATTGAGAAAAAAAATAAAAAGAGATAATAATTAAAAATAAGCTTGAGCTAAGTGTTTATAAAATAATGCTAAATCAAATAGTTCACCCTTTCCTTGGAAAAAATACTAAGCAATATAGTATATAAGGATTTAAATATAAGCTATATTTTATATCTTCTTAAAGATTTTTTATACCCAATCTTATAATTATATTAATCTTTTTCATATTTTTATTTTACAAAGTTTATAAAATGTTTAAATTACAACGTTTTTGAAACATTTAATGAACGCATTTTCAAAAACCATATTCAAATCAATCTCTACTCATTTAAAGTTCAATTAATTTTTGTGGTGTTAAGCGCTAACTTCCGGTGGCTATATTCGTTAAAAACACTCTTGAAACATTACAACATGTGACGGCTAATCACAAGCACACTAATTCAAAAATAAAGTCACAAGCACACATTCTACTAACTATCTTGAAATTAAATGATAGAAGATACGACATCCACTTCCCTTGGAATGTGACACATTTGGATGCAATAAAGTATATTGACATAACTAGGAACGGTAGCAAAGGAGTCAAGATTGAGGGGTAACAACAACCATAACAAAATAATTGCAGACTAGTTTGCAAAACAAGACAATTGCTTTGTGCCTTTATTCTTAATTATAAGCATGAACGTGCACAAGGCTCCATTTCAAAAGGACCCCAAAATTTTTGATTCTTTATCTATATTTTTCTAGTTCTAAGTAATTAAATGCAGATATACTATTTTACATTATATTGTGGTAACCGAGTAAATAAGAAACAAGTAATAGAATTGTAATTTAGAAAAGATTTTTTTTTTTTTGGTTGTAAATTTAGAGAGTCTAATTAATATATGTGAAATTGGCATATGAACCTCAAAATTTACAAGATGGCCCCATTTACTGGGTAAATGTTGCGTGCAAATGATCTCTCAAATTCTACTTATATGATAACCACTTGACATTAGGATAAAGACATGCTGCAGTCTACATAACAAGACAAAGAAGGGCATTCCCTTGGCTAAAATCCATCAACCTCAATTTTGCTGCTTTCTGGAAACAAGGATGGGAAGGATACTTGTTTCTCTTTTGAGGGCTCGAGGAAAACAACTGATTCCCAGGAAAAACGGTAGTTTGGTTACTAAAATCGTTTTTCTCCCATGTTTTGGTTTAACTCTTTTCTTTTCTCAACACATCTCCACTTTTCATAACCTATACTCCAATCACTAGCATACTAGACAAACAGCCCTTTTTCCTTTGCTATGAAACGACATTCTTAAGTTATGACTGAATTAAAACTACAGTAAACTATTTAGCACTCAATTCCAGAGAACCAATTTTTTTATTTGACAATGTATGCTACGCAGTAGGACTTGGAAAAATTATATCCGCCGAACACCCAGTTTTAAACCAATCCAAAAATTTGGGTTTTGACTATAATGTTTAAAATAAATAAAATAACCTAAATTTACCGGACCAAAAACTGAGATTGGGCAAACAGACACTTTAGCGAAAAGGAAGCATGACTTTTGACAGACTACTTACTCTATTCAAAATAACTAGTCCCAAACAGGGTATGCTTAATTATCAATTGTAAAATGCTACATCAATCAAGAAACATTGGTAGGGTAGCCTAAGAGAAAGATGAAGATAGTAACTAGTAACTAGTAACTACTACTAACAGTGATTAGAGGGGCTGTTCCTCCACTTGCAAGTTGTAACTGGGTTTTATTGCTATTCAAGCTCTAAAGGAAAAAAACTTCATATTGAATATCTAGTTCAATAGGAAACTTCCTACTCAATTCCATAATTGGTACACCTATATGGCTATATCTAAGCTCAGTTAAGGCTATGTTGAAGGTTATGTATTCCTAAGGGAGCACAACACCAAGTTACCTTTACAGCACATTTGGTTAACAACACTAATTTGGTGGTAATGAAAATGATTTATAGTATAAATTTTCTTGATATATATCAAGTCATTACCATGGTAATGAAAGTTTTATCATAAAAAAGTATTTTTTGGTCACAATTTTTCATTACCACCTAATACCATTTATTCAATTGGTAATGCAATGAAATGAAATTTTGTGAAGAAAATAAGATTGTTGAAGGAGAATAGCATGATCATTAAATTTGTCAAGAGATATTTTTATCAAAACTACGTTAATTTTCTATTATCATTCCCACCATTTAATATCTATTATCAAACGAGCCGTAAATATTATCCTAGCTTCGTATCACAGCATCAAAGCCAGCATAAGAACATTTCACATTCTTTGTCATTCAAAATAAAACACATGTCGTAAGCAAAGTAAATCGGACTCTTCATCCTACATCTAATCCTTGAAACTTTGACATAATGCTTCAAACTTCACTTTAGACTAAAATCATGGACAATTTTTACAAAATTAGCGGACACTAAACACATGCATGACACAAGTGCTCTGAATCTAAGTTACTTATCTATAAGTATGTTGGAGAATCAAGTGATTGAGTCTTAAACAAGGGTGCCACATTTAAAATATGATTACCATAAACCAACTATTTACACTATTCTTAAGATCGTTAGACTTCTAGAGATATAGATTCAATCGCTCACATGAGAAAAAACTGTTTTTGTTTTTCACCTTCTAAATTAATGAAGATGTCTTGCAACCTTGCTCAACAAATCTTGGCTTCCATTAAGTTCTGATTTTCCTATTTAAATGAATTCAAATATTATGTTATATAACAAAAAGTAGGAAAAGAGTTCACGAGGGAAATATGAAACTCCCTCAGTCTTACGTAACTATCACTCATATCACTGTTAACGAATGATCGTTTACAATTAAGCATTCTTAAGTGATTCATCATTGATTTAATCTATATGCTAATTTGATAAAAGACAAAAGCGGATTAGTTGGAAATAGGAAAAATCACACAAAAAATCCACAGAACCCCATCTGGCCATCTCAAATCTTTTTTTGCATTGCATGATAGTGCATTATCAATAAAACGGACCCATCAAAGAATTTCTTATGGTTTCACACTGATGGGATCTCGTACTATTTTGTTAACAGAAAATTCTAAACACCCTTAGGTTGTGTTTGGGAATAGGTATTTCATTTCAAATTGTAAATTTTAATTATGAAATCATAAATAAAGAATTTGAGAATAACAAAATTTTAGAAGTCATTCTCAAATTTTCAACTTTAACTACTTGTGAAACAATGGTAGAATTAGCTTAAATCCAAATTTTAAATTCTTTTTTGATTTGCCAAAAACTAAATTTGAGTCAACTCTAGATTTTCAAATGAATTCATTGTTCTCAAACATAGCATTATATATTTTAAAAAACCATAAATTACCCTTCATATGTCTCATGGAAAATTAGTTCTATAAAACCTTGAAAGTTTGATCCTTTGAGGCATGGCATCGGATAATATTCCATTCGGAAAAAGACAAGGTAGAACACTTTAATTACAGAAAAATAGACATTGTATCAAGAAGACATCATCTCAAATATGTTTTCTTGTCATATACAGAAGCAAAACCAGACTATCTAGTTATGTGTCGCCATAAAGTAGTAAAGCAAATTTGTAACACCTTAACATCCACTTGAGCAATTAAAGGGAAGGAAAGAAAGACAATTACTAGGAGCTAACCTTCAGAATCCAATTAGAAGGATGGAGAATCAACCAGTTGTTGACAAGACCCATCAAAACCAGAAACTTGTACGATAAATTTGAGAGAAGAAACACCATGAGGAATTAGCATACCAGAAACATAAAATGCTTCCACTGGTGCAATTCCACGGAATCCCTGCATTGCTTGAAGCTTTACATCCAGACTTGCATCTGCTTCTGATGTTTTCAACATAAATATTAAAATCTTTCCATTATTTGATCTCCATAGGATGGTAAGGCTAACAGACTTGAATATTTTGAATGTTATATTTTGACTCTCAACTATCCAAGAGGAAGAGACTGGAAATACACATAGGCATGGTAAAGATGTTCTCCTGTAGAATCCACGCATCAGAACACTCTGGTTTGATAACTTGATGTAGTATAACTTTCCTGAACATGCTAAAAAGTAATTCATGGTAAGTAACGTGTCTTCATAAGATGCTAGGAGTAATCTGATACACTCTCGCCTTCAATGGAGGAATTTCAACGATAGAGCCCCCATCTGACTTCACCTGCATATTAATTGATATTTAAATAAAGTTCATATGAAGATATATCTTTATCATACACCAGAACAGACATTTCGTATTATGTACTAGGATTAATGGGCGAGGGGAGAACGCTGAGGAAGTAATTTATTGTGCGCAAAAAACCTCATCAATACATCTCCTGAGTCCTGATACGTAATTATGAAGCAATATTCTGTTCTATTTTGGTAGGACATATAATTTATAGATCCAGATACGAAGATCAGTTGATAAGATTGCAATAGTAATGGGATTTTTACGATATACAAATAAGTTTGAAAACCCAAACAACCACAAAGATTACATTCTGAAAACATAGTCTGATCACAATTCTAAGGTGACCAAAGGCTATAACATGCATTTTATGGTTCTGTTAACATAATAAACTGGTTAACAGAGAATACACCTCTCACTAGCCACTACAATGAATTATTTTCTTGTGCAAGTGCTCCCTGGCAAAAATTAGCTAGTTCTTTTCCAAAATGAACATCCATCAACAACATTCCATTACCCGCGCATCGTCCTTTAACTTCAACAGTGAGGAGCAAGGTCTTATTGCACAAAATACAAAGACAATCAATCCTAATACAGCCTGTGATGGATGCACCAATTTACAAGTATACAGCAGGAAGCAAAGAAGGGAAGCATAGTATTTTAATGAATCTGTTATTAATTCAGTTTTGGTACAAAAAATAGAAAAAATATATCCATTCTTTTTAGTTATAAAAACGCTGAGGTGGAAGGAAGTTTGTTAGGAATGATCATTCTAGAATGGGTGAATACACTTTATATATTGTAAAGGGAAGGGGAGAATCTATCATACTGGAATTGCATCACTGGGTATCTACACATTTGGAGCTACTAAGCAGCTTGAATAGCTCAGGGGAGTACCTTACTCTCCTACTATCATAATACTACAAGCATTCTTCCTTCTTCGTTTCCTTCTTCCATTCTTAATCTCTTCTTCACAGCCTTTCTTTTATTAAATAGTAATACTAAAGTATTACAGTGGTATCAGAGCAATCGATCATGGCTCCATCTCAAGCCAGTTGACTGGAACAGATAGAAGAAAATGTCTAGGAATTGCAACATTCCATATCGACCCTCAAACAATCCCTTGAAGATAGGTTCACTGATATGATAGGCTACAAATAACATGGGTAGTTATAAGAGACATGCTAGTGGAAGCTACTATGCAGTAACTACTCAAACTACGCCTATGGTAGTTACTTAAGGAGTTAGTTAGACTCCTTAATAACTTACTAAGGCTAACCAGGAGGTATGGAAATTGAGATGCAATGGAGATCATGGCAAGGAAGTCACACCAACTTCCAAGGAGGAGTTATGCGAAACTGCAAACCAAAGGTTGGTTGTTGTGTTAGTGTAGTGTTTCCCCTTCCAAGTAATCATGTAGGATCATATTCCAACTCCTTCCTTTGTTTAAATTAGTCAAAAACGAGTTTTGTAACTTCCCACTTGGTGGGCGAATGGGAAGTTAAAAAAGTTGTATTTTTCTTCATTTGTACTAGGATAGTAACAACAAACTAATTTCTTGCTCTAGATTTGTTTTCTATTGATAGCTTAGATGTAATACATTAAGAAGAAAGTGAAGTATGAAATATGAAATCGAACTTTTGTCCAAAAACCTTTGTCTTGTTTATTTTCTTAGATCAGAAAATCAAGCAAGAAAGTTCTTACGCTTAGTGATATAGCAGATCACTTGTGATCTAAGGAGTCTTTGCATTCACTTTGTGGTGTACATGTATCATTGAGAATTCAAAGTTTGCTAACTATCCTTCTTGACACCAATGCCATTTTCTACTTGTGCATACTTGTGGTGAATCTGTCAAATATTCATACTTACATCCATATGTATTAGCATTTTATTTCTATCCCTCTCTACACCATTTCAAAGTGCAAGTTCTCAAAATATCAAAAAGACTACAAAAATCAATTTACAAACGCAACATACACCTATGCATTTTATCGTCATCTACCTTGGTTTATCAAACTTGTATGTGACCTTGGGTCGTCAAACTCACATACAAGAAAAGCTTATACAACAATTCTAAAGCATATTTGATACTTATAACATAATGATAATCATATAATAAATGCATAAAAGATCTAATAGATTTGTTATCATTATGCTAAGCCACAAATATAACGCACATGGCACAATAAGGTATTTGATTTCTGGTTTATCACCAAGTTTTGGTGTGTGTTTTGTATATTATATTTCTGTGTGTTAAAAAAATGTGTGATGGCCACAACATATATACATGAGTTCCTAAAGTAACTGTAAATAACTGCTTTCTATTAATAGCCACATTCTTCCACTACCTGCTACACTCCTAAACTGCCATATGTAAACAAGTAACCGACTAAAGACCATGGTTTAACACTCCCCCTCAAGTTGGGTAGTTGGGTCACCGACACCCAACTTGCGTAAGACTTCTTCAAAGAACTAAGTTCCAACCGCTTTCGTAAGAATGTCTGCTAGCTGATCCTCTGATTTTACATGTGGTAGCCTGATTATTTGGGCTTCTAATTTCTCCTTTATGAAATGTCTGTCCACTTCTACATGTTTCGTGCGATCATGCTGAACTGGATTTTCTGAGATGTTGATAGCCGCTTGATTGTCGCAATATAACTCACAACTCTGTGTAGGGGTGAATCCCAGTTCACTTAATAATTTCCTGAGCCATAGGACCTCGGTGATTCCCTTTGCCACACCTCTGAATTCAGCTTTCGCACTAGACATGGCAACTACCTTTTGCTTCTTACTCCTCCACGTGACTAGATTTCCTCCGACTAAAGTGAAGTAGCCTGATGTTGACTTCCTATCGTCTCTATCTCCTGCCCAATCTGCATCTGTATATGCCACTAGATCAAGGTGACCATTTTTCTGATAAAGTACTCCCTTACCGGGACACCCTTTGAGGTATCTGAGAATCCTATATACTGCGTCCATATGCTGAACCTGAGGCTTGTGCATGAACCGGCTGACTACTCCTACTGCATATGCGATATCTGGCCTTGTGTGAGCTAAGTAGATTAACTTCCCTACCATGCGTTGATACTGCATGCGATCAGCTAACTTTCCCCCTTCAATCATCTGTAGTCCATGGTTCAGCATCATTGGTGTCTCGATAGGCTTGCAATCCAGCATCCCTATTTCAGTTAACAGGTCTAAAACATACTTCCTTTGGGATATGAAAATTCCTTTGTTCGATCTAAGAACTTCAATCCCTAGAAAGTACTTCAGCCTACCTAAGTCTTTCATCTCAAATTCTTGAAACAGTTTCCTTCTCAGAATTTCAATTTCGTCTCTATCATCCCCGGTAATGATCATGTCATCGACATAAATTATCAGGCATGTTGTTCTGCCTCCTCTTCGTTTAAGGAACAAGGTGTGGTCTGAATTACTTTGCTTGTAGCCAAATTTCTTCATTGCAGAGGTAAATCTTCCAAACCACACTCTAGGGGACTGTTTTAACCCATACAATGCCTTCTTCAATCTGCAACCCTCATTCTTTGAGAACCCTGATGTAAACCCTGGTGGGGCTTCCATGTACACTTCCTCCTGTAGCTCTCCATGTAAAAAGGCATTTTTCACATCAAATTGATGGAGAGGCCAGTCTAGGTTTGCTGCAATGCTGAATAGAACTCGGATTGTATCAAGTTTAGCAACCGGAGAGAAAGTTTCTGAGTAATCAACCCCATACGTCTGAGTGTATCCTTTAGCCACCAATCGAGCTTTATACCTTTCAATCGTACCATCTGACTTGTATTTGATCGTGAATACCCATCTACACCCGACGGCTTTCTTTTTATCTGGTAGGATGCATTTTTCCCATGTGCCATTCTTGTTAAGAGCGTTGATTTCTTCCTCCATCGCCTTTCTTCAGTGTGCAGACATTAGAGCTTCTTCGACTGTGGTTGGGCTCGTAGTTGTATCTAAAGCTACCTTGAAGGCTAAGGCACTTTGTGACAAATTTCCTGATCCTGATAGCTTCTCAATCGGATATCTCGAGCGTTGTGCTTCATACTCAGGATCATATCTTCTTGGAGGAACCCCTCTAGTGGACCGAGGAGGTAACATATACGATGTATCATGACCCCTTGCTTCACCTGTGTCTGTGGAAATTTCCTCACTTGTCTCAACTATGTCTGTATCAATATCTTCACTCATTGTATCAACTATCACATTATCCCTGTTAGTGCTTGCTGAAATATCGTTATCAGGAGATGTATGATTATCAAGAGCTATATGACTTACCTGATGGTCAGACAGGACTGGTGGTGGTGGAGGAGTGAACAGAATATCTTGGTGAGGTGACTCTGTAGCATTGTCAGGTGACTCTGTAGTATTGTCAACTTGTTCTTTTGGACCAAGGTTGGGCAACCACGGACTAACTAGCCAACTGAGACTGTCGTCGTCATGATACTTCTCCCCCTGACGGCGAAGATGATGATAGTAAAACTCGTGCTCAATGAACTCGCAATCCATGGTGGTATAAACTCTTCTGGTCGAGGGATCATAGCACCGGTAACCCTTTTGATTGCGACCATATCTAATAAAAACACATTTCAACGCTCTAGGGTCAAATTTATTGAGTACCTTCGCTGGACAATGAACAAATACGGTGCACCCAAAAATACGAGGAGGTAGAATATGCGTGGAGGGTATAGGGAAATGGGTTTGGAGGGTGACAAGAGGTGTATGGTATTGGAGACTCTTAGTGGGAAGTCTATTGGTAAGGTAATTGGCAGTAGCGATGGCTTCCGGCCAAAGATAAGTAGGAACACGAGAGTCAAGCATAGTAGCACGGGTCATCTCAAGGAGTGTACGGTTTTTCCGTTCCGCCACGCCATTTTGCTGGGGTGTGTTAGGACAAGATGTTTGATGTATGAGGCCTTTTTGCTTAAAGAAAAGATCCATGTTAGAGTTGATATATTCTCTACCATTATCAGTTCGGAGCATGCGAGGTTGGGCTTGAAATTGGGTACAGATCATATTATAGAACTCAACGAACACATGAAAAACTTCAGATTTTTGTTTAAGAAAATAAACCCAACTCATGCGTGTACAATCATCAATAAAGATAACAAAGTACGAAAAACCATGTAGTCCTACAACTGGGGCAGGCCCCCACACATCAGAATGAACAAGCATAAAGGGCACATCAACTTTATTCAAGCTATTAGAATACGAATGTTTATGACTCTTTGCAAGGATGCACGTTTCACACTTAAACACAGGTTTCAACCCTACAAAATTAGGAAAAAGTTTTTCTAAATACCCTATAGAAGGATGCCCCAGTCGTCGATGCCACAGTTGCCTTTCCTCTAGTCCGCGAACAAGTGCCGCTTTGCCCTTTTGAATCTCCTCTTCCAAGTAATACAGTCCATCTCTCTCAACACCACGCCCAATGATGTTTCCTGTCTGAGCATCCTACACAATACAACACCCGGGTTTCATAAGAACCGTACAGTTAAGATCTCTCGTAAGTTGACTTACAGACAATAGTTTATGTGACAGGTCAGGTACAAATAAACAATTTTTTAAAGTGAGGTTTTTTGTAAATGAAATAGTTCCGGCTCCTCTCACTTTAATCCCTTCCCCATTTGCGGTTTTAATGATGTCTTTCCTAGGTATGTCATGAGTCAAAAAATCAATCGGGTCAAATGACATTGTATCAGTGGCACCACAATCGAAGATCCAACCCACCTTAAAATAAGATGAAACATTAAAGGAGGATGAAAAATTTTGAGTTGGGAGTATGGCCACACGTGACAGTACACGTGACCCCCTCCCTTCTCTCAACCCTCCTACTGCTCCCTTATTTAAGGGGCTTTGAGGAAGCCCTTCCTCCTCACTCTCCCCTTCTAACCCTAAATGTGCGTCGTTGTCTTCTACTGCTCCCTTATTTTGGCGAGATTGGGAGAGCCATTCTTCCTCTTTTTCCTTTTCTAACCCTAAAATGGCGACGTTGTCTCTTCCTCTGGTACCTTCTTCATCTGCTACGCCGGATCTGAAGGAGAGAGAAACTCTTTCTTTGTTGCTTCTGGTACCTTCTTCATCTGGTTTACTGATGGCTTCTCTGGTACGTTCTCCCTTTTTTTTTCCAGCTTCATCTATGGGTGTATGGCCCTCAGTACTCCACCCCATGGCCACCTGTCCGGTCCGATTTTGCTCCGGAAAACGTGTTGGCTTTCTTTCCCCCCTCCTCTTTGCATCTGGCCACCATTCCGGGTAGCCTACAAGCTTGAAACACTCGTTCTTGGTATGTCTTGTGCCTCCACAGTGGGTGCATTTGAGGTGTGTTCTGTCATCCTCACGTCTGTAGTTCCTTTCCTTCGCCGAGAAAACTCCACCGGAGCCCGATGATTCCATATTTGATGAGGGCTCTGTTTTCATGATGCCACGCCTCAATATTTCTCTTCTTATACTTGCATAAGCCTCCTCCACTGTAGGAAGTGGATCTAAAAGTAGGAGGTCGCGCCTATCCTTGTCGAATGTCTGATGGATTCCTGCCAAGAACTGGTATAATCGATTTTTCTGGATTAGTTGGTTGTAAACAATGATGTCATCTGGGTCTTTCATTGGATTTGGTTGCCTTCTGTCGATTTCTTTCCACAACATGATTAGCTTGCTGTAATAAGTTTCAATTGTGTCGGTTCCCTGTTGCATTTTGTTGGCTTTGACTGTCAGGTCGAATATTTGCAGGCCGTCTCTCCCACTATTGTAGAGAGTTTCAATCCCTTGCCACAAAGCTTTGGCTGTTGGGAAATCGAGATACTGATTCACCAAATCAGAATCTATATTCTCTAAGATCCACGAAATAACAATCGAGTCACGTTTGGTCCACTGGCTGTACGCTGGGTCATTTGTGGAAGGAGGATCGTCTATGATGTGATTGAGACGATCTCGTCCACTGATGGCTAAGTGCATCAGCCTGGACCATTTTGTGTAATTTTGATTCGTTAGTTTCTCTGAGATGTAGAGGGTATGGGTGTTGGTCACGGTTTCAGGGGTTGGTTGATTGGAGTTTAACTGTTTGAACAGTTGCAATAATTGCCCCATTGTGACCGGTTGATCTGGTGCTATGACAGTTCTTGATTCATCTGCCATTTTTGGGTTTAAGGTATGTTAATGGTAAATGATGAAGCTGCAAAAATGACTTAGAATCGTTGCTGCTCTGATACCATGATTTCTGGTTTATCACCAAGTTTTGGTGTGTGTTTTGTATATTATATTTCTGTGTGTTAAAAAAATGTGTGATGGCCACAACATATATACATGAGTTCCTAAAGTAACTGTAAATAACTGCTTTCTATTAATAGCCACATTCTTCCACTACCTGCTACACTCCTAAACTGCCATATGTAAACAAGTAACCGACTAAAGACCATGGTTTAACAGTATTGTTACCCATATTCTAAAGCATTTTCTGTAGATGTTCTTGTGTAATTGGACTCATAAAGAAAAGAAAAAACGGAGATGAGGGAGAAGACACAAATCCAAAATGTAGGAAATTAGACATGATACGCGGAATTTTAAGAAACGTTTTCTTGACATTTAATCCAAGATAACTAGCATATCATAATATGAATTATCAAATAAAAGAATAGAATATCATACCCTCGACGCGTGAGTTCCACAATGTAAACCGAGTATGAACTACACCGAACGAAGATATTAGAATGTCAATCGTCGTCCCTCTAGTGTTCGTCTACAGGTAAAGATGGAAACACCACGTATACTAGTACGGAACAAGAAACTAATTTCTTATTACTTTTTGGGTGTTGATTGTACTATTGTAGAATGTTGCATATAGAATTATTATAGAAAATACAATGCGTAAGTGATTAAAAAAAACTAATGCATTATCTATACATCAAGTTCATTCTTCATATGTCTTTATTCCAAATGACATAATGAAGATGAATGTCTCTTCTTATGTCTTATTTTGTTCCAAATGACATAATGAATATTAATGTGTGTTTTGATTCTCTAAATAAAACATATAATCAAACAATGCAATAAACTAACGTCGTAATACCAAGAAGCATCTTATGTTATTTAGTATAAATTAATCTGATCAATACACATATATGTGACCTTATAGGACCCGATTATAATTGATAGTAAACTAATACTCCTACAATCTAGTAAACATATCAAAGTTGGTTTCTAGTAAAACGCTATGATTACCTAAAAGGATCTAATATATTTTATCTCCATAGTTTGTCCTATATTTAGTATTTACACTTGATCAAAGCACATCCAATTCCTTTACAAAACACACACAACAAACAATGCAAAGCAAGACACGAAACAAGTGTTTTTATGGATACCTTAAAGTACCCTCCTCCTAAATCAAATGATTTATATTTCTTAATGATATTCAACAGTTATACTGGGCACTCACTAACAACACTCTCTCAAAATATTTGGATACAACTTGAATTCACTCTAATGCTTTGTTCTCGCATATAAGTTCATTCTCTCTCTATGCTCATCGGCCAAAATAAGGTTGCTTGCACTAGTCCTCTTGCATTGTCTTCAGACCTTGGGAGCCTCCTTCATAGGCTCAAAGAGTGAAAAACATCAAACCTCGGAGTCCCCAAAGTTGTAGGCATGCAAATAGCCAAAAACGAGGTTCTAATAACAAATGCTCGCCCAAGCAATTGAGTTGCTAGCCGCGCGGGCCCAACTTGTTTGCCGAAGCAAGCTTCCATGCTTCTAGTTACTCCCCTGGTCAACTGAGACGCAATAGAGATGCAATTACATTTTCATCCAATAGTAAATGTTTCACCTATTGATTCGTTTGGTAGAAATTCTGAATCAAAAAACTCAACCCAATGTCAATGATTAAGCTCTAATATGTTTCCCGAGTCCCCACTTATTCAAAGTTCTAATAAGTTAACTTATATTCAGTAACAATAAGTTGCCTATCATTTTCACTACTGAATAATTTCACTTCAATTCAGCACTACTAAGTCCAGATAACATGTTCTTAACGCATAAATGCATTACATTACTGACTACACGGAATCTGTCCATCATCTAACTAAGTTTTACACACACTACACGAATCGACTCGTTCATAAGCATGACATTAAATCAACACTCATCAACCCTAATCAAATGTCAATAATGTCAATGATAAAGTAGCCCAACTGTAAACATAAACAATTAAAGAATCCAAATTACTCCAGTTTGCAAATTGAAATAGAAAAAGATAATGTTTACCTGAACCAGTGACAGTAATGACGGCTACACCTACATTATCATAAATAGAAGTAAAGAGTAAAGGACTTATGGCGGCATGAATCGGTGTACATTGATGAAAACCGCTATGTTTAGAGCTTCAATTACCGGTAGGTTAGGCCAGAGAAATTGGCATCGAAAGTTGCTTTGTTTAGTAAGAATTGCTTTCATCTTCGATCGTCGTCTTCTCCATTGATACCAGTTTTCTGCGTTTGCTGCTCAATGAAATTTGGCAATAAGTATTTTATGGATTTCAATTATGATCGAAGGTTTTTCTATTCATTCTCAAATTTTTTACTTTTAATTAGTTTAAAAATATTGGAGGAATTTAATTTAAATTCAAATTTAAAAATTTTTAATTTGCCAAATAATGAATTTAAGTCAATTTTAAATTTTTAAATGAAATCATCATTCTTAAACATGATAATACTCATATATGGGTGTCCGTGTATATTTTCATTTTTAAAACAAGATTTGGTAGAGTGTCCGTGTATATTCATTTTTTAAAACAAGATTCGCTAAAAGTCTCTTTATTTTGCATTATTGGATTTATCATCTCAACGGTGTAAAATAAATTAGATAAAATGTTTTTTTTTCTTCTGAAATACTTAATGCATCATGATTATTGATTGTATTCATTGTTGAATAGTTTTGATCTTTGTCGCAAATGACACAATTTGATAACTAACAAGTTAAGTACCATATATTTATAATTAACGTGAATTGAAAAATATGCTTTGCAAAAATTACATAAATTGTTCTTGAACGTATTATGGGCACATTTTCCGTCTTTTTATTATAAAACATGCACGGCCTAATATATTGTTGGTGGTTCTTACTTCTTAATAGCTTTAAACATGGGTTAGGCTACAAATGCTCCGGATTTAGATCAAATTCAATCAAATCTTAATTATTGATTTAAATTCATTTATTTTTATAAATAAATTTTATACCTGAATTTAGATCTATTGGGTTTGATGTGTATATGGTCTTAAATAGTTTATAAATAAATCTTAATTTAATTCTTCAAACTTTAACCATCGTAAATTTAGAGATTTATTTATGTCTAAAATATTTCTATGTATCATATATAAGTACAAAATGGGTTCAAATGCTATAAACTGAGTTTAAAATTTAAATGAATTTATAAATAATGAGTTAGATCATGGGTCATGTCTATAGTAGATCTAGGGAGAGTTTAGGTCTTAAAATTTAAATGAGTTTAAATGAGTTAGATCATGGGTCATGTCTATAATGGATCTAGAGAGAGTTTAGGTCTTAAGTGGGGTCTAGAGACTGATTATAAAAAGCGGAGACGTAAATCTTTTTCTAAACTGGGGCCCATATCCAGGTCTATCAGGTCACAAAAATTGAATTAGGACCCTAAATTTAGGGTCAGATTTGAGAATGGTTAAAAAATGTCGAACACATGACCATCCTTAACCATGGCATATCACAAATGTGCTGAACAGGTTATGTCATGTCAAGCTATGTCAAGCCGTGTCCGTGCAATATGCTTATTTTGTGAAACCCACAATTCCACAAAACGACAATGGGGTATAGGCGGACATCCTCCGTTTATCTCATTGAAAAACCTGGTTATCTGCAACAAGTCAAATTAGCTAATGTTAGAGTATATAACATATTTTGGGGCCTCAACCATTAGCTTAAGCTTTTGGTTGAGTTGATTCCTTGACACAAATTAGCTTAATGTTAGACTACCCCGTAAAACTTATTTAGCTCAATAGTTTAATGACACAAAGATTAAAAAATTGATTATAGTGGGTAAGGAGGGTCATGGGCCAAACCCAACTAAACCCGACAGCATATCCATTAATTTTAAACCTAAATTCAGACCCACTGAGTCTGATGGGTTCACGGTTCTAAATTGATTCTAAATGAGTTTTTAATTTAATTATTTATACTTATGCTTTTTTTATATTTAGTAGTTTAATTATTACTAAAATGGCTCAATAGTACATAATTTAAATTGAGTCCAAATAAATATAAAACAATTTTCGTACAAATTTTAAATTGATTTTGAATTACAAAGACTTTATATCCAGACCTAAACTATGTTTTTATTTGACTGAGGCTCAAATCAAAATCTATACTATCTAAAAAAATACTAATCCTAAAATTAAGAACGAATCTTGTGTGAACATACTATAATTTTAGATTCTTGACCATCCCTATTAATAGATTAAGGTGGAGGATAATTAAAAATAAAAGGGAAAACAGTGAAATTATCTCAAAAAATAGAAATAGAAACAAATTATAGACTAAAATAAAAAAAGAGTAAAATGGGGTGGGACGGGTTCCTTTCAAAAAAATAAAAAAAAAACTGAGGTGGAACGGGGTAAGTATATCGGAGAGAAAACCCCCGATTATTCTCAGATTTCGATCACCATAGTTATGGAAACGATTTCAAGAAAATGAAGCACCATTAAAAATTTGTTCATCTTGATTCTAAAAGCTCAACCAAGATTCAAGATGAATATCACTTTGGGTCACAATTTGACAGCAAAGTTCATTCTCTTTCTACTCACGATTTTGATACGAGTCAGCATTAACTCAGTGTCAGCTGCTACTTGCGATTATGATACTCTTGAAGGCAACAAAATATACAGTTACAGTTTGACTTCTCCTATTAAGAATCTTCCTCATGGAATTCTCAGCGAAGATGGGTACGTTTTGATTAATTTTATGATGATTTTTGGTTATAGGTATTGTTAATGACGAACTTAAATCGCGTATTTTGAATTTTCTAAATGTATTAGCTACATTTGCTATCTGGGAAAAGTTTTGATTAATTTGTGATGATTAATTGGGTGTATTAGTTTTTCAATGCGAGAGATTTTGAGCGGAAACATAGCAAAATGAATGGGACGGAGGTCGGAGGGGTATATCTGCATGACTGCTTTTGAAGCTAGTTTTCCCGAGTATGTTGCTCATTGTACATTTCAACAATTCAATATTTCAATCCCGTGACTCCCGGACAACCTGACAACCTTAATGTTGCTAGTAATAAGGTGTGATTGACTATCAGTAGCAAACATGTTTGCAACTTCACATAGATAAGAAGTACCGGTGATTTGATGAATCATTTATAGTCCATTATAATTTGCGATAAGAACTATAGATCTTTGGTCGCATCGAGTATGAAGTGTGAACATGTGTTTCCCATAGTAGAATTATGTAATTGCAATTAACCTAGTTTGTTTCGTTTTCTGATGGGATTTGTGGCTTTTTTTCTGTTCTTGATTTCATTATTGATTCTACTTAATATTTGAAGTTATGTAGAGGTTAGGGTTATTTGTTGGAACTTCGTTTTTCTTGTTAATGATTTATTTGTTGTATTGTCTGTGTCAAAGAGAGTTATTTTATTTTTATTTTTTTTAATTTAGAGTGAAACATTAGAGGCATTGTTTTTGCAATTAGGGCTTGAAGTAGCAGTTGGAATAATAGGGTGATTAGCTTGGTTTGAAGTTTAATTTGTTGAACCTTCCAAGTGCAATGAATGCACTGAACTTAAGAGCCTAACTTTGTTCTCAAAATGATTAGTTGATTACCCAAGCATATTAGTGTAACCTAATTCACTTATTGCCATGTGAATTCACATAAAAGATGTAAATTTTGGATGATTTTTAAAAACTAGGTAGATTGTGAATTCATACATATTCCTCTGTGTGAGGGGGTAGTATGTGTTGTATGGGCCTATTTAATGACTCCTTGGATCCAAAGAGAATGTTCCACAAACTTCTAGTAATTCTCATTCTTGCTAAACAAGCATAACTCCTTTAATGCTTAAGTCACTACCCCTGTAGCAGAAAGAGAAAGAGATATTGTCACTCTAGATTATAGTAATTTCTTGTGACGTGTGTTCAATAATGTATAAAAACGGTTCTGTTATGGATGTGAGGTCATTTATGCAATTCTTAAAGATTATTCATTGCTAGAATCTCCGAAATTTTATAGAGGGAGAGATTAAAGTTAATACGCTTTCCGCTTAGTGTCTTTGTGTATTTCAAAATGATGAAGATTGAATCCTTTTCTGGTGGGTAAAGTGTTGTATTTATAAGTAGACTCCTAAGCCTAGACACCCTAAATGGTTATTAGATTCACTTGGCGTGTGACTTGGAGAACGTGGAGGTGTTGACCTCTTCTTTGGACATGTCATCCTCACATGTGGGTAGTATTTTATGTGCTTTCTTATTAGGTAAAGCCCTTTACCGAGTGGGCTCCCTCTTAGAACTTAGAAGTATAGCTCAAGTTTTGCATTCAATACATATGATTTTGCGGTTGTCTTGCAGTAAGCTTAAAAGCCTTCAGAATATGGTGATATGAGCAGTATTTTGCACTATAGTTCATAAAGTGAATCCGTATACTGAAGCACAACCGAAAGAAGCAATGGAAAGATCATAATATATTTGTGATTCTTTGGGGTGACAAGCCTTCGCAAGATCACAATTTAACAAAATGAAAAATGTTGTACATGCGGTTATACAAAAATCGAAACACCGCAGCAAGGAACATTGTACTTCATGTTTCTTCTTGGAAGAATAGTTTTCTCCTTTTTTTATGTGGCCGCTTGATTGTTGTTATTGGTTTAGACTTTAGTAGCCATTATTTTGCCTCTTTAAGGATCTGTCAAAGATCTGACAATCATATGTCTTTTAGGTTTGTTTAAGTGATATTGTGAGGGTATTTGAGAGGGTGTGGGAAAGAGCGTATTACCCTTGATGGGCTTGATCAATGTCATTCTCTACTGTTCCGCATTTGATTCCCTGGATCAACAGAATCTTTGATGAATTTTATGTCTATTATGATTTTCAGGTTTTACAAAATAGCTGCAAATGATACTATCATCTGGTTTCAGGTTGGCTTTACCAGGTTACACTCTTTGTATACGGTTTTACTACATCTTGATTTCACAAAGTGGCTGAATTTTTTAATACTTTTGATTATTTTATTGTCATTATCAACTGGCTAAACATAAATGTGATTTCCTAAACATAATTGTAACTTTCCAAGGCCTAGAAATGATTTTCAAGCAGGAACTTGACTAGAAATGACTCCTTACTAGCTATGTTAGATCTATGTATCAGAATTATGCTTATTTCAGTTTCTTATCAGATACTGCTTTAGTCTCTTCCTTGCTAAAGTTCATTTTTCCACGTTTTCTTTTGTAGCTTTGTGATGGACTGATCTTCAATCATGACCCTCCAAGATGTGTTGATTGTTGGGTAGGTTATTACTTTCATTTCAGTATTTTGTTTATGTTCTTTGATCCTTATTATGGGAATCTTTACTTTCAAACTGGGATACAACATTATCAATCAATTAATTTGGGAACTTGATGTTCAACACTTCAACTTGAACACTCCTTTATAGTCTCTAGTTAACTGGAGTTGTGTGAAGCTTAGCAACCTTTTCTTCAAAAAAAGGGGTCATTTTACTTGCTAAGATAACTCTTTTAAGGGTCTTGTAAATTCTCTTTCATTTTTTATCAACCTGAAAATGATGATTAATAGGGTTATAATGTTCTTCATTAGCACAAGTTTTGTACTTGATAGTAGTATTACATAAGACATGTTTGATACATAATCACTTTTGTAATTTTTTTGACGGTGATATTTGAGTTTTGAATTTCAATCACTACGATTCATGATTGGGTTCAAACTTGATGAGACATAGTGAAGACGAAAGGAGGCTGAAAATGAGTAGAGGAGTTAGGAGCTGTGGGTCACACGAACGAGAGAGAGAGGGGAGTGGAGTCAAAAGCCTAGAAGTTAATAAAGTTGGTTTTAAACAACACTCTTTAAAAAACACGTGTCATTGACAAAATGAAATAAAGAATAGGTGCCTCCTAATGAAATTCTTTGTACAAACAATAGATTTTTACAAGTGCACGTGGAGGGTTATTTTTGACGAAGATATAGGCACCAGTTGCGTCCATAGGGAAATAAAATTTCCTTTCCAATGCTAACATCATAATTGTGAATTACCTTAAACCCGTGTAATTCTCACATTTAGTATCTTTTTTTCATACACCCGTTTCAAAACAATCTTGTGCAATTCATCACGAATCTTTTTGTTTATTAGATTTGACCTTATAGAACATGGCATGTAGTATGATAAATAAACAGTTGTACTATATGTGGGTGAAACTTTACAGATTACTGACATGGAACACCCACAGTTTATTCACAATTAATATGTGAAGAACACAATGTATTTGAAACCTTTAATCTGTTAGCTAGTGATACTGTTGTCCAGTTGTCTGACTATCTAAATGATGGGAAAAGGCATGTGCTAAAGTCATCATCCACATTTATATACTTTTCTTTTTGTTAGTCTTATATCAGGCATTTCTTTCATTTTTCAGGATTGTGGGGGGCCATCACGTTGCGGAATGGATTGCAGTGCCCTTGTGGCTAAATACACTAGAGGTGAGATCTTTTGTTTAGACTATTAAGAGTACCTCTATCTTCTGCCTACTACAAGTACTTCGTTTCCCCATTGGTGTGGTCCTGCCGTCCTGGCATAATCGGTAGCTAAGGGATTATGACCCCTTGAAGAAACAACAATGATAATGCTATGGTCTTATATTGTTGTTGAAGACTTGGGTGTGAATATTCGAAAGAATTGCAATAATGACTGTTCCCGATGTCTCTGAATTTGTTTTTAGTTCACTGCACAGTGCATAAATTTTGGATGACACAAAAGCTTGTGGCTTAATTTTCCAAGATGATTTTATCATGCTGTAGTGTGCTATTTTACGATTGATCATTTGAGGAGGGAGTCCTGATTGTGTTCTCTTAAGCCAAATTCTATATTTAGAGTGTATCGGAATTCGGAAGTCCTTCTCTGCTGCTCGAACTTCTGGTTCATAATTTGTGCTACTATGTTTGATTGCTAATCAATGTTGTTTTTTATTACTTCAAGTCTTCAACTGTGTGCTGAACTTTTCTCTTGCAGATAAGATATTGCATATCACCAATGAGACTTCTTTTTCATTTTAGAGTTTTAGCAAAAAGCTGGATGTAATTTTATTTAGATTCTTATTAGATCCTATATACCTTTCATGGCTTTGGTTTACCATTTCCTTTTGCTTGTTGCTAGAATGCAAGTATGCAATCATCTGTCTATAAAATGAACCTCTTGAAGGGTAGAAGTAAAAAACTATATTTTGTGGGAATTTTTTTTTTTTGCATGTTTGGCCGCTTTCCCGCTCTTTGGTATTTTGTGTCATTCAATTACAGCCACTGATAACTGTTATGAATGGTAGTATACTAATGTGATTATAAATGATACTATACTAATGTGTGACTTGAGTGCACATTAAAGGGTTGAATTCATGTGTGTGACTCTTGAGTTGTGGAATCCAAAAGGGTGTAATAAGGTGAAGAGTATTCATGGGAATTATTGGTGTTAATGAAGATTAAGGTGAAGAGTCTCATGTGTGTGACTCTTGAGATAATGTCTTTTCAAGTTCTTAGAGTTATTTCATAGTATTCATTACCCTAAATTAACTATGTATTTATGTGAGCCATTCATCTTCAAGTACCTAGCACTATAAATAGGGCTCTCATACCCACACTTCAAGTATGCAAAACACATCAAACACAACCCTTAAGCCAAACACATAGCCTATTGTTGTTATCTCTATCTCAATTGTAATTCTTCATATTGAAGTGTTGTTTGTATTCATTTGATATAATATAAACATAAACTACACACCACGGAGGACGTAGCCATCATTGGGTGAACCTCCTTAAATCTTTGTGTCCTTGTTTGTTACTTTGTCAAACTTAATTTTGCTCATTGTTGTTTGTTCTTAACATCGTAAGTATTTGGCGATCGTTTTCAATTGGTATCAGAGCCAAGGTTATTTTGCGGTGTTTTAAGAAATTATTACTTGAAAATCATGACTACAATGAAGCTCGATATTGAGAAGTTTGATAGGAATGTAAACTTTGGCTTATGGCAAGTCAAAATGAGAGCCATTTTGATTCAAAATGGTGTGCACAAGGCGATTGATGGTGTAGAGAAGATGCCGGAAGGAATGTCCGCATCGAGACGGGAAGAGATAGACACAAAGGCGTTATCGGCAATCCAATTATGCTTATCCAATGAAGTTCTAAGAGAGGTTGTTAAAGAAACAACAACCAAGAGTATATGGGAGAAATTGGAATCACTCTACATGGCCAAGAGTGTTACCAATAGGCTACTTTTGAAGAGTAGACTCTACGACTTACGCTTGGAGGAAGGTAAACCTTTAAAACCTCACTTGGATGAGTTTTGTTCCATTGTTATGGATTTACAAAACATTGATGTTAAGCTTGATGATGAAGACTTGGCAATTTATCTTTTATGTTCTTTACCCCCTTCTTATAAAAATTTTAGAGAAACTCTATTTTATGGTAGAGATAATTTGAGTAGTGATGATGTGAAGAATGCCTTGACTCAAAGGGATCTCATTGATACACAATTGTCACAAAAGTCACCAAGCAATGCTAGTGACGGTTTGTTTGTAAGAGGGAGGTCACAAGAGAAAGGTTCCACTAGTGGGAGTGGAAACAAGGGTAAAGGAAGGTCCAAGTCCGTAAGGCCAAACAAAAATAAGACTTGTAACTATTGCAAGCTTAAGGGCCACATCAAGAAGGATTGTTGGAAGCTTAAGAGAAAGCTAGAAGAAGAGGCAAGGGAAGGAACTAGCAATGCCAATGCTAGTTACGTGAATGATAGTGATGATGGCGATGTTCTTGTTGCCACTCATGAGTACAAAGGTAATAATGAATGGATTCTTGATTCGGGGTGCACATTCCACATGACTCCCAACAAAACTTTCTTCCATACATTTGAAAGTGTTGATGGGGGAAATGTTACCATGGGAAACAACACCACATGTAAGGTTGTTGGGATTGGGAGCATTAAAATTAAAATGTTTGATGGGATTGTGAGGACCTTAACCGATGTAAGGTATGTCCCGGGCTTGAAAAAGAATCTTTTATCTTTGGGTACTCTTGATAAGATCGGGTGTAGAATCACTTGTGAAGGTGGAGTTATGAAGGTAGCCAAGGGTTCACTAGTGGTGATGAAGGGGAGGTTGAATGGGAGTTTGTATGCTCTTCAAGGTTCAACCATTCTTGGCTCGGCGAATGTATCCACAAGCACAATGTCCGATCGTGACACCAAACTTTGGCACTTGAGGCTTGGTCACATGAGCGAAAGAGGTATGTTTGAACTCTCTAAACAAGGTTTATTTGATGGAAAAAATTTTGGGAACCTTGGTTTTTGTGAACATTGTGTTTATGGGAAACACAAGAGAGTTAGTTTTAAACCCGCCATCCACAACACTAAGGGGATATTAGATTATGTCCATTCCGACTTGTGGGGGCCTTCACGAACGCCCTCCCTTAGTGGTTGTAGCTACATGTTGACCTTTATTGATGATTACTCTAGAAAAGTTTGGTGTTACTTTATAAAACATAAATATGAAGTTTTTGATGTCTTCTTGGAATGGAAGAAGATGATTGAAAAGAAAGCCGGTAGGAGCATCAAGACCTTGAGAACCGACAATGGTCTTGAATTTGTTGATAGCAAGTTTCTCAATTATTGTTCTAATGAAGGTATTGTTAGACATAGAACTTGTGCAGGTCGTCCTCAACAAAATGGTGTTGCGGAGAGGATGAATAAAACGTTATTGGAAAGGGCAAGATGCATGCTAAATCAAGCAAATTTGGGGAAACAATTTTGGGCCGAAGCGGTGGCTACGGCATGTTATTTGATCAACCGTTCACCTCATACCGCCTTGAAGTTCAAGTCGCCACAAGAGGTATGGTACAACACTCCGGTAAACTATTCTAGTCTTAGAATCTTTGGTTGTCCAGCTTATATTCATGTAAATGATGGTAAGTTAGAACCTAGGGCTAGAAAAGGTATCTTTGTGGGGTATGGAGTGGGTGTAAAGGGGTATAGGGTATGGTGTAATGATTCAAAGAAAATTATTGTTTCTAGAGATGTTGTTTTTGATGAAGATAGCATGCTTATATCTAATGTTGAAAAACCTTTTAATAATGATGATAATGAAGCACAAGTAGAGGTTGAATCCTCCAATATTGATAATGAGAAAAATGATGATGTTCAACAAAGGTCTCCTCCTTTGTCCACAACTAGGCAAAGAAGGAAGATCGTGGCTCCAAGGAGGTACATTGAAGAGTGTGATTATGTTGTTTATGCTCTCAACATTGCTAGCGAAGTTGAAGGGTTAAATGAACCAAGTACGTACAAGGAGGCTATGGCCTCAAATGACTCAAGCAAGTGGTTGATTGCTATGAAACAAGAGATGGAATCTCTTGCGAAGAATGGAACTTGGGATATCGTTGTTGCACCAAAGAAAAAGAAGATTGTGGGGTGCAAGTGGATATTCAAAAGGAAGGAGGGTCCTTCTAGTGATATTCCTCCCATCTACAAAGCAAGGGTTGTTGCAAAGGGATACTCTCAAATTGAGGGTATTGATTTTCACGAAGTTTTCTCTCCGGTCGTGAAACACTCTTCTATTAGGGCATTGCTTGCTTTGGTGGCGATGGAGGATTTGGAGTTACATCAATTGGATGTAAAGACGGCTTTTCTTCACGGTGAGCTTGAAGAAGAAATCTTTATGAAGCAACCAGAAGGTTTTGAGGTAGCCGGTAAGGAGAATCATGTGTGTAGATTGAAGAGGTCATTGTATGGGTTGAAGCAATCTCCAAGGCAATGGTACAAAAGTAGCATGTAGCTCTTTGCTTAAGGTGGAGGACTTGAAAGAGTTGCTTTCAAGTGAATTTGATATGAAAGATCTTGGTGAAGCCAAGAAGATTCTTGGGATGGAGATTTTGAGAGATCGGGCTAAGGGTGTCTTATACCTTAGTCAAAGGAAGTACATTGAGAAAGTTGTTCAACGTTTCTCCATGGATGATGCTAAAGGTGTGTCTACTCCTCTTGCTTCTCATTTCAAATTGTCCAAGAATTTGTGTCCACAAACAAAAGAGGAAGAAGAGCAAATGGTAAGAATTCCATACACTAGTGCCGTTGGTAGCGTTATGTATGCTATGGTATGCTCTAGGCCCGACATTGCTCATGCGGTGAGTTTGGTGAGTAGATATATGTCTAATCCGGGTAAGGGACATTGGGAGGCACTAAAATGGCTATTGAGGTATCTGAAAGATACTTCAAATGTTTGTCTCATGTATGGGAAAAATTCAAGTGAGCTAACCGGGTTTTGTGACTCGGATTATGGTGGTGATCTAGATAATAGAAAGTCCACAAGTGGGTTCGTGTTTACTTTGGGTGGTTCGGCGATTAGTTGGCAATCATCTTTGCAAGATGTGGTTGCTCTTTCTACAACCGAAGCGGAGTACATAGCCGTGGCCGAGTCCTTCAAGGAAGCAAAATGGCTTAAAGGTCTTGTTGGTGAAATGTGCAATAAGGTGTGTGAGGTAAGTGTGCATTGTGATAGTCAAAGTGCAATACATTTGGCTAGAAATCAAAATACATTTCATAGAAGGTCCAAGCACATTGACATTAAGTATAACTTTATCCGGGATGAAGTTGAGCACAAAAGGGTGTTATTGAAGAAAATTGACACTACGGAAAATCCGGCCGACATGATGACAAAGTCATTACCTACTACCAAGTTTGAGTTATGTGTTGACTTGGTAGGTTTAGCTCCTTGCTTGAGATAATGCCCTCTTAGGCATTTTGAGGTGTGTATGTTTTTTGAATATGAAGTGGATTGATGAATGTTGTGACTTGGGTGAACTCAAGTCAAGGTGGAGATTGTTATGAATGGTAGTATACTAATGTGATTATAAATGATACTATACTAATGTGTGACTTGAGTGCACATTAAAGGGTTGAATTCATGTGTGTGACTCTTGAGTTGTGGAATCCAAAAGGGTGTAATAAGGTGAAGAGTATTCATGGGAATTATTGGTGTTAATGAAGATTAAGGTGAAGAGTCTCATGTGTGTGACTCTTGAGATAATGTCTTTTCAAGTTCTTAGAGTTATTTCATAGTATTCATTACCCTAAATTAACTATGTATTTATGTGAGCCATTCATCTTCAAGTACCTAGCACTATAAATAGGGCTCTCATACCCACACTTCAAGTATGCAAAACACATCAAACACAACCCTTAAGCCAAACACATAGCCTATTGTTGTTATCTCTATCTCAATTGTAATTCTTCATATTGAAGTGTTGTTTGTATTCATTTGATATAATATAAACATAAACTACACACCACGGAGGACGTAGCCATCATTGGGTGAACCTCCTTAAATCTTTGTGTCCTTGTTTGTTACTTTGTCAAACTTAATTTTGCTCATTGTTGTTTGTTCTTAACATCGTAAGTATTTGGCGATCGTTTTCAATAACTTTGTCTGCTTTCTCCTTACACAACATTTTGCCCTTAATTGTATTTTTTTTGATAATGGTGCTTGTGCATCTTCGCCTCTCCAGTTATATGTTTGCCATCTTACATTTGTGATTGTCTGATTGAATAGATGTACCCATTCTTTCCCTCTCATAATACATTGGCACTTCTGGCACTTTCACATAGTCTAGTTGCCCCATCCCCTGAGCTCTCCTGATCTTGAATTTTTTTCCATATCTTCCATGCTGACTCTGCAAATAATTATATTTGCCAAAATCATTGATCAGAAATTTTCCTACAAGTGCAATTTGATAACATATCAGTATAAGTAACCTCAACTACTTTTATAGAGGTCGGGTTGCAATGATTAGCACCATAGTGTAGTTGTCTGTGCCAGATTTGGGGATATCTTATTGTGAGACTGATCATATGGTTTGTATTTGTTAGTTTATTGGTCTATTTTGCTTGAGCTGTTCAGAATTTCCTGTGGTAAAATCGAATCTTTTCAAACTCTTGTTTTGGGTATTTGTAGCGTGTCTTAGATTTAAACTTTCTTTGGGGTTGAAAGTCGTGTCTTAGATCTTCTGGTGCTTTCTGGTTTACACATGTGGTTTGCTAATAATATGAATGCCCTGATAGACGTTTTAGCCTTTTGGAAAATGCTTGCCCTCCTTCCTATGCTGCAATTGTTTTGTCCTAAACTCCTAATGTTAGTGATCCAAGCCATGTTTGTGCAGGATACTATGCATGCACAACAATAGGACGTGGGAGGAATTTCGACATCAATCTAACAGGTAAAAATGTATATCTTCTTGTTTATCTGCCTTTTCAGTTCAGGAAATTTAGTTTGTCACACTATATTTTCTTCATCTGAACGCTTTTATTGGCAAGGAATGAAGATACCTTCTTAACAGAGGTGCCATTGCCCTTCCAGTTCCAGGCTTTTTAGGCTCTTCATGTGATACTTTGCTTGTATAGTGCACGGCTTGGAAGTAGTTTATCAATTGATGAAAATTTAACCATGTGCATGATAAATCATATATAAAAACTCAATAGAAGTTATTATGTATGAAGTATAATTGAATTTGTTGTGAAATGAACACTAATGGCCGAGAAACGACGGAGATGAGGAAGAAGAAACAAATCAACAGACACAACAAACGAATAATGCAAATGACCACTCACACAAGTGTTATATGGATACCTTAGTAAGTATCCTCCCCTTAAAGCAAATAATTTGTATTTGTTGATAAAATTTTGACAAATTACATCAAGATTACAATCTCACAAACACACTCTACTCTCTAGTGTTGGTTGCGCACCAATGGTTTTTCCTCACAATACAAGCTCTCTTCTCTCCCTATGGCAACCAAAAACGAAGGTGGTTGTACCCCCCCCCCCCCCCCCCCCCAATGCCCTTCTTTTGATCCTTGGAGCTTTTGATCCTTGGAGCTTTCTTTATAGGCTCAAGGAGTACTCCAGAATGTCTTCACACATGAGAAACGTCAAAAGTGAGGCCCTGACAGAGGTTGCTCTCCCAGGCAGCGCCCCCGCCAGCTTCTGTCTGCTGTCCGTGCTCCTGCTCGCCCGAGCAAGCCTCTTGAGGCCACTTTCTTCGCTGGTCTATGCTGCTCTCCCAGGCAGCCTTTCAGAGTCTCCTCTTCTTCGCTCCCTCAAGCATGTCCCATACACTTGTCCATCCAAGCATCCCACGATTTTCATGGCTAGTATAAGTCCTTGCTTGCCCATCATATGCTCCATCAACACAAGCCATTGCTTTCCCAACCAAGTGTCAACACACTTCAACACACAACATAGCATGGCCATTGTCTCTTCATATTAGAGATCGTTCTTGATCAAACATAATTTTACCATGTTTTTCTTTTTTTCTCATTTTTTTGTCTCCACTGTGGGGAACAAACCTATAGTATTGTTTCGCCTGACCGTGGGATGGACATTGATCTGTTCACTATTATGGCTTGCCCACGTGTGCAATTTTATTATGTGAGAAGAGTTTGAGGTACTTGAAAGTCCTGCTAACGTCTTTTTAATATACTGTTTTGGTTTTAAACCAGATAGGAAGACTCCAGATAAGGGTGTCACAATTACAATGTCAAACAATGCTGATGGAGCTAACTGTTCGCTTACTGTGTCTGTTGTTTGTGATCCAAATGGTGTTAGGGTAAGAATATTTACCGATTTTAAAATCCTCTGATGATCATTAATTATGGTTGCTAGACTGCCGATTTGTATGTCTTTTACCTATGCAGGATCCGGAGTCACTCCAAACACTAGGCAAATGTCACTATGTAAGTGCTCTTGAATATTAGCTTCATGTCTTCATAATTCAAAGCTTTGTATTTCAGATTATAATCTTATCGAAGCTCTGTAAAAGAACTTTAGATGATTTTGCATTTTTAAGAGAGTAGATGTATTCATAGTCAGATTTTGAATGATATGCTGTATTTTGACTTTTTGACAGGCCACTGAGATAAGACATCCCTCAGGCTGTCCCAAGATTGCAGGTCGTAGAACAGGAATGGGATGGTTTGGAGTCCTTTTGACAATGTTAGTACCAACCGTGCGTGTCTGCTTTAGAGTCATGCGTTTGCATGTGTCTGTTTTTCTTTGGATTTCTTATTTTTCTCATCTTTGTTTTTTTTTTTCTCAGATTGTTGTGCAGTGTTGGAGCCTATTTGCTTATAGGTGGAATCTACAGATATTTTTCTCTTGGAATTCGTGGTTTAGATGTATGTCTGTTATGCAACCTTGTCAATTAGTTTGGTCATGACTCATGATGTACTACAATTTTAGGGATAATGCTGTGAACCTGTGCATGTGGTCTATCATTCCAGATTTTTTTGTGTATTGAAGTACTAATTGCTGCTCCTTGGTTTAGTTCTCTCATCTGCATGTTTTAAAATTGTTTTCTTGCCTTTTTGCTCTCCAGGTTATCCCGAACTTAGATTTTTGGATCAGCGTACCAGATCGAGTAAAGGTAAGCACCCAATGGTCCTTTCATTAATATTCATGGGATGTGACTAGTTTTTACTTTTCTGGTTGTCACAAACTTTAACGTACACCCTTCTCCTTTATCCGATCGTGAGACCGGCAATGAACGACAAACACTCACAAGCAGAGTTAGACCTTTCATTAATTTCCCGACTAAAATATTAATTAGCTGAAGCTGTGTAAATTCTCATGTTGGGCTAGTTTTGGTTTCGTTAGTATGATTTTGTAAATCCTGCTGGTTGTTTATCGTGAGATCCCAGCCCCTTATAAGTGAGGATTCACTATGGTTATAACCTTTTCTGTTTGTTATCTCCTTGTCGTCTTCGTCTCTTCAAACCTTGTCTAAGTGAGATATGGTTAAATTTGAAACAACCTTGATCTAGTTTTACTTTAGAAAGTGTAATATTTTTCTTGACTTCCAAAACTATAGTATATTGACCTAATAATTCTGGACGGTAGTAGTAGTTCTTTACTGTTGTAAGGATTAAGCTGAATGCATCTCGACTAGAGGTGTTCAAAAAGCCCCGATGACCCGAAATTTACCCAACCTTGTGACCGAACCTAATTTAACCCAACTTCAAAAATGATTTACAATTATGTAAAAAACATGGACACAAAACCGATTTCAAAGCGACCCGAAACATCTAACCCGAAATCAACCCGATGATAAGAATGAACAGCTCTAATCTGGACTTCCTCAAATCATGTCTGCATTAAATTTATAATGAACAGCTACTTGGCATGAACTGTCATTATCTCACATCCTGCTGCCGTCTTCACCTACATATGCAGAGTGCTTTTATGTCCTTGGTGCAAAGGTTTAGAGGACCTACTTACCGTCACAGAAATTCATATTCTTCAGTTAACTTCTGAGTTCACATATCTTTTCAAGTGCGGTGTCGTGAACAAGGCTATTGCCTTCGAGATGATTGCAAACTGCTTCAGAAGCCGAGCATTATATTTTTGTCGAAGATGTGTTAATACTGTTGATGATCGCTTTTTCATCATAGAACAGGTACCATTTGTCTTCCCTTGTATCCGATTCGATTGTACGATATTACATATTTTGATCAAATGCAAATAATATGTATTTCGTGGAATTTTCATTGAAATTTATCCTAATTTAACGCATGTGTGCTCTCAACAATAAACATACCATGCTTCAAACTGAGTCGTTACGAGACTGTAGATGTTTTTGAGAAACTTCCCCGTCAAACTCGAATCTCTTGATTTTTGTGACTAATAGAGTTTTAGATGAGTTGATTTTTGCTGTAGGGTTAGCTTTGAACTTGGTTGATTTGAGTTTGTAATTGGTCGTTGTGGTCTGTTGTTGTTGCAATACACTTACGCATTGAGTAATGTACTCTCCGGCCTGGAAATAACATTACAATTATTTCAAAATAATATTGGTATTGGGTTGAATTATATTCACTTTATTTTTATCGCTAGTAGGTGATTTACCTATTAAGTCCATTCAGAATACTTTTTTTGATTGGATGTCAATTAATCATCCCGGGGGGATATTGTGTCTAAAATTAAGAGGGACAACATTGAAGAGCAAGTATCTCATAGGTTTCAATTGCCTCTTATAATGGGGATTGGTCACTTTACAATCAACTGGAAATCGCTTATATTTGAAGCTTTTGACCCAACAAATGTTTACACCTCTGTCCACCTGACCACCTCAACCTGCATCTGTCCCCACCTCCACACTCCATACCTAGAGCTGTTCAAATGTAACCCACCTTGAAAAGCCGAATCGAAGTTGTATCCAAATCTGTTGGTAACCAAAAAACTAGAAAACTGAATTCGAGTAGCAAATGATTTTTATAACTGACATATAACCATTAATTGAGAAGGGCAAATTTTGACAAGAGTGGGTACTACTTGGTAAATGACAACTTACTATTAGTGATGATTTTTTTGATTTGGCAAATCTTAGTTGTCCCATTGTGAGAATTTAATTATAAGTAGGAAGTCCATTTCTAACTCTCCTGTGCTTTTCCTAGGATTTTTAATTTCAACAATATTATTATTAGTTGCTTCACAATTTCTCAAATGACACTGACTTACAGTGAGGTTATTTCTATCGGGCTAATCAATATACACTTTCAGTCTTAAATTGATCACTTATAAATAAGGTTGTTAGGATCGAAATTCTATCTAGGATCGTTGAGGGGTAGGATCGAAATCGGCGAAATCGGATCGTAGGATCGTGTGATCCTACAAATATGATTAATGTACTTTGGATTACTAATTATCAATTATATTTGTTCTCTTTTCCGGTTTTAAGTGTATGTAAGAACATATTTTACTTCATCTATTATGTTTTGAAAAAAAAAAAGAAATTTAGTAATCATTTTTAAATTGCAAATCAAGAAAAACTTGAATTTTTATAAAGGTATTGATATAATTATTTTAAATATATATTTATACGTAAGTGAAATCTATATTATATGAAAATATTTTATGATTGAAATACCCATTTAGGATCGGATCGTAGAATCGTGTTAGGATCCTACCACCTAAATTCTTGAGCTAAGTAGGATCGCACGATTCTACCACATTAAGATCCTACCTACGATTCGAATCGGTCGCCTGTTTTTAGATTGTAAGATTGTAGAATCGTAGATTAGAGTCGGGATCCTGATAACTGTGCTTACAAACGTTGGCCAATTATAAAGTGATCACTTTAATAGTTTTAAAGTGATCATTTATAACCCTAAAGTGATCACTTACAATCTTAAAATGATCAATTAGAAAAAAATAAGTTGATTGTACAGACTTGTGTCATGGTGAAACAGTTTCATACAAGATGAGCTGTAATATAATTAAATTATGTTTTCTGGCTTGTTTGATACTTTTGTCCCTTGGACCCTATTATGTTAGTTAATCATTCTGTTAATCTCTCTGTTAATTAACAAATTATCAACTAATCTTAGCACTACGGAATTTGATTCCTCCCCTATGGTCTTAATTTATGTTTGAATGGTACCAAGTTCTTTTCAGGCTCCTTTCTTCCATCTATAGTAAGGTCTAAGTTGCAAGTCAATTAGAGTTGAATATTTTATGGTTGTAAGTTAAGATTGTCTTCCTTACAACTTCTTCTAAAGATTTGAGATGATGATATTAACTTTTATACTTATTTGTGTACGTCTTCGTATCATCATACCCAATAAATTATACTCTAAACCTATAATAAAAAATCTGGGAGGGAAGAAAACACCATAGTATATTCTGAATTAAGGGTTAAAAAGGTTGCGGTTTGTGAGACCCAATCTTAGTTTTAGGACATGTATAACAAGACAAATAACTTAAAGAGTGTAAGTATAAAGATTAATAAGAGCCTAAAGAAATATAAAATATATATAAATTCAATAAAGATAATTGTCAATAGTCTAGGACACAAATTCTTTAGGGCTAGTTTTAGGAAAAATAAGTTAAGATAATTTTATTATCAATTAACTTAAACTAAGTTCATATTAAAGAGGGTTAAATTGGTGAATTTTTAAATTGTTTCCATTTATTTTCAAGTCTACTAAGTATAGAAAACACTCATAAGTTGAGATAAATTGATGATTATTACCGTTTTGTAAGATTGACATAGCATGTCATGTGACCTATGCTTACTTTGCATTTGCGGCACGACACATAACATATGGGATCGTGTCATCCCACATGTTATTGTTTCAGGTGGCCGAGGCGACACAACACAACTAGTTACTATACATGGCTTGTCACTTCAAATACATGACTTACTCCTACATGACCCACAACAATCCTGACACTGACACAATTTTTATGTGTATTTACAACTATTCTAAAACTCTAGACTCTCTTGATTCTTTTACCTAAAATAATTTGTTTCATTTGATATCAGTAATTACAATTATTTTTATGTCGATTTTTTTTTGTAAATTTCTCTTTTATTTGCAAAAACATTTTTATACTCTACTGGTAGTAACCAATTACGTACTAACCAATCTTTATTTTTGTAAATAACACAAGTTGATGCTTTACAATCACTCATGATCAACCTTCACTATATACTTTAAGGACATCATTATGTAGCTAACTCAAATTTCAAACTTAAGGTATGAAGATAAAGAAGTAGAAACTGTAACACAAAAAATATAATTCAGCAAATGATGTTGAAGTTTCAACCAAAAGAGACTTACACTCTACCTAAATACTTAAAATTGTAAGGGAATAAATATAATAAATAAACATTACTATTTTATTTTTATATTACGTGTGTGGAATAATTAATTTTGCTTTTATGTTCTTTCTTCTCAATTATGTCTTCCCTTAAAAGACAATCAAAAGATGCATAATATAGGGTACTCATTTTATCACCTTTTTCTATTCCATCTTTTTTATTTTTTTTTTTTAATTATTTTATGTGAGAGTTTTTTAGTTAAATAGTACAAACTCAATGGATTTTAATTTATTAGGATAAGGTGCAAATGTACTAATCTTACTCTTCAAGTCACCAATCATCCTTTCGCTATTATTATAAGTTACATAGTAATTATATCCAATTAATTTGTTTCAAAGTGAATTTATTATACACTATAATATAATTTATTTTTAGTTAGATATATTTAATGGCATTTAATTTAAATATCACTACTTTAAACTTCTCATGGTATATATAACGGATTTAGTGACATTTATTAGACCTTTTAGTGGTATAATAAAAAATCATACTAAAGCTTTTCGCGACATAGTCACTAGCGACCTTTCTCATAAATGCTACCATAGATTATAGTAACAATTACATATGTCACTATAGGCCAAATAAAGTGACATTAAATCACTTTATTGTGAAATTTAAAATAAAAACCAAAAATTATTATACTAAAAATATAAATCAGTGATATTTTTTTAATGCCACTAAATCTTATGTCGCGAAAAGTTTATTTATTTTGTTGCAGTGATTACTTAATAGAACTGAATTGATCAGGTTTAAATTGATATAAGTACATGAATTGTGATAATATGAGTAAATTTAAAATGAATTGAATTTAATTGAGGTTAATCAAATGAAATAGAAAATATATTAAAAGGAACAAAAAAAAAAAGTTAGGAGAGAGTCTATGAGAATCCAACCCAAGTCTTACATGGAGAATATAATATTTGTCGTTATTGAAACTAGACTCGATTCTCAAGTTAAAAATCAAACATCTATAATAATCAATTTGTGAGTGTCTTTGCCGCCAAGTGCTAATACATTATTTAAATGGGTTTGTTTATTGCTAATATATATTCATATGGTTTAATAATGAAGAGATTAATCACCCTTAGTTCATCATTAATCATGATGTACATTATACATCACATGGGAGATAGTTGGTGATCGTGTATTATATTTTTCTCGACAACAATGCATGACGTTGTGTAATTTTGTATCCAACTGTACTAATGGAGAGGCTCAACTACTAATTATTTTAGACTCATTGCTTGTAGCACTTCTAAACAAGGACAAATGAAAATGATAATTATATATATATATATACCTTCTCTTTAAGAGACGTCTCTCATGTTCAACCCAAAATTTAATTAAACTAAGAGACATAACGGACTGATCAAATCAGAGACGATCTCTCAAAAGAATTTATGTATATGTATGGACCTGAAATAAAAAAATCTGACTCGATCTAAAATTCAAATTGAATTTAAATCAAAATTATAAGGTAAATTAACTCAATAGTATTTGGTTTTGAATTAATTTTTTGTGTGTATAACTTTAGATTCTATTAAAAATATAAGGTTTGGGTCTGCATCAGTATGAGTTTTGGGTATATATAACGTCTACCCAGACCAAATTAGATGAAGAACAAACATAGGCCCGTCTTGTTCATCTTACAATAACATTCTTGAATAATAAGTTTAATTTGTTAAATATATTTAATTTAATAAAAATTCTTTTTAGAGTCGGGGACTCTTTGGCTGCGCTCTCTTTCATGGGTATAAGTTGCCGCCGTCCTCTCCTTTCCAGACCCTGTCCATAATTTTTTATGGAAGGCGAGATACACCGGGTATGATGATGATAATGATGATGATTTAATTTAATAAAAAAAAGCAAATAAAAGTAAAATTTAATTTGAGTCATTTATAATCATGCTCATAGAAGTATAAATTAATATTTTAATTATCGATTAGTTTTAATTTTTAAAAATATATTGATATTGATTATTCATATATACATGTGCTCTTATATCAAAAATATTATCCCTTTAATCCCACACGACTCTACATATTACTAGTTCTTGTCAGTTGTCACCCATATTTTTCTAAAAAAAAAATTCCATAACATAAATAAGCAAGCTTCTCTAAAAATAGAAAAATCAATTTGAAATGGAATTGCAATAAATTGTTTCAAATTCACTCTCATACATGAACTTGTTTAACAAAGCTAACCCTTTTATTTTTCAAACATTATTTATATTTTTGTTACCGACTAAGGTAAGGAGAGATTAAGAGTTACATAAGAATCACACCTAAATTTTTTCATTTCACTTATTCTCTAGCTCAATTTTCTATTATATTATCATCACAACAACGGCTATATAATTGAACTTTTAGTCAACTCAATCCTCATTCATAAAATACATATAGGATGCCATTATTTATCCCAACAAACAA
Source organism: Amaranthus tricolor (assembly GCF_026212465.1). NCBI lineage: Eukaryota > Viridiplantae > Streptophyta > Magnoliopsida > Caryophyllales > Amaranthaceae > Amaranthus > Amaranthus tricolor. The sequence goes on along the minus strand of NC_080063.1, from coordinate 16,881,881 downwards.
TAGTGGTTAAGTTAGTGTAATAAAACATGCATTAATAGATTAATTTAGTGAATTTGACTTTTAAATTGATTTTTTGGTAGGATTTTAAGTTTTAGCTTGTTGGTTGGTCAAACAACTAAAAAAATTATTTTGTAAATGACTTTTAAGCCAATTAAAAATTAAAGCTGGTTTTTAAGCTATAATAAAAAGCTATTTTAGTTAGCTTTTGTCTTGTTGGTTCAATTTTTCTCAAATAAACAGCCAACAACTAATACCTAAATTTACTAAATATCTCTATAAATAGGCATAGCTGACTTTTTCAACTAGCTTAAAAGCCAATAAAATCAAACAATATTTTCAGCTGGTCAAATAAGTCAATTAAAAAGTCAACAGCTAACGACCAACAACTAACAGTTAATTACCAAACACCTCAATACAAACGTGAGTTAATGTATTTTAATCGATTAATTTATCAAAATTTAGGTGATATAATCAAGGATGGAAGTCTAGGATACAAGGGTCCACAACTCAACGTGCTCACTATTAGAGAACCTTCTTCCTCATCATGAAGAAGTAAAAACTAAAAAGGAAGCCATCTTTTTATAAAAATCTTAAAACTCCAAAAAGTGATTATAAAAATAAAAAGCTTGCTAACTTTGTTATGATCCACCTATAAAATACAAATTCATTCTCACTTTTTTTTTTTTTTAATCAATTTCTATATATTCTTACCAACTTCCCTAATTCTTCCTACATAAAAACCCAACTTTTTTTCTTCAACCACCCCAAAAAAACAATTTTACACAAAAATAAAAATGAAAGCATCTCTATCATCTTCTACATCTCCGGTGAATCAAATGGTCAGAAAAGCTCGAATATCTACACCGTTTATTTTCACTCTTCTTGCTTTCATCATCTTTGTTGCCATTTTATACGGTCAAGATTTATCCTGCACTTTCTCACATTTTAATTATGATAAAAATCTCCAAACACTCGATAATTCCTCTCCAAACCCCAAAATTCACTCCAATTTTGGTAAAGATTCGATCTTTTTTTCTTGTTATTTTGTGGGTATTTTATTAATTTGTTTACGTTCTTTGTTTTTGGCTTAATTCTTTGTATACACTATACAATGGTGAAGTATATAATAGAGTATTTACACTAATTTTAATCAATTGGGTCTAATTAGTATTTCAAGATTTAATCTTTTTGATCGATAATCATCGACCAATTAAATTTGTTTTACCAAATTTTTTGTGGTATTTTATAAAATTTTTAAACCTCTGTTTTCTTTTTGTTCTTGCATGCATTTTTTTCATGGAGTAGCTATCTAATCCGTCCATTTCTATTTGATATTTACATAGAAAATGTTCACATAATTCTGAAAAGTTTAATCTTTTAGATAATAAAATATATTATTTTATTAAAAAGTAAAATTAATGAAGAAAACGTGAAATCATAAGTATCATGAAAATATATAAAATAAATTTAGTAGTAAATATATGAGACTTAAAGTTTGTGGAAAATTTATAAAGATCCTAAACATTATAAAAATATTAAAATTAGAGTTATTAAGACTAGTCAATAAAAATTATAATATAAATTCAATTACTCTTTTGGGGAACAATTAATAAAACCACTTATACATCAATGTCAATGGAAGGACAATGACCTAGGCGAAAGATCTAAGTTTTTTTTATTAAATAACTTGGTTTAGGCAACTAAGATTTTTAATTAAATGACTCAAGATAGGCGGATTAAGGTTTTTAATTAAATGACTCGGTTTTGGTAAACGAAGCCTAGCTTGACTCCTCGGGAATAAGTTTGTAGAGTAAGTGAGATAAATCAATGAACATGTATGATATAAGGAATTAAGGATATTGAACTAACTTAGCAACAATTATCACGCATTTAAATTATTTAGAATATAATATATTATTTTAAAATAACTCTCTAACTCATTAAATTATATATATTTTTTATTTATGTAAAACTGCATCTAATACTTGCTAATGTTTGATATATATATATATATATATATATATATATATATATATATATAAATAAAGAGTTAATGGAAAATAAAGTTCTTTCTTAGTCATATCAATAAGATCATGTACATCAACTTTTGAACTCTATCTTAGGTGGGAGAAGTTGGAAAACTACCAATATGCGATTTTATTAAATTTATCAGGAGCCACTTTCAATGATGTAATATATTAGGCCGTGACAATTCGTCACATAATCTCACCGTGACCCACTCATGTGGACACGGGACACCCGTGGACTCGGGCCCACAAACTCACGAGTCAAGAGCGTTGACTTGCACATACACTTTGTGAGGTTCATTGTTTCCCAAAACCATATGGTAATAGGAAGATTAGCTCGTACAATATATATGCAAGTTCACAATCCACTATTTTAGCAATGTAGGATTTTGTCTTACTTGTGAAGTATTTTCAACAGTAATATAGTGTAAATTTATTTGTTGTATCAAAGAATTTTATTAATAGTGGGCTGATTTTTGTGGGTGTTTATTGTAGGTGAAATTGTGATGAAGGAGAAGAAAAAGCAAAAAGGAAGGAAAGAGAAAAAGCTACCATTTGCGATCGGAAAGACGCCGGAAAATTGCGATATATTCGACGGAAAATGGGTGAGAGATACGGAGAATAAACCATTATATGAAGAATGGGAATGTCCTTATATTCAACCTCAATTGACTTGCCAAGAACATGGTCGCCCTGATAGGGATTATCAATTTTGGCGTTGGCAACCTAATGCTTGTGATCTTCCTAAGTATGTCATTTTTTACATCATTTATTTTACGGTTATTGAGAGACTGTCTCTATAATCTCAAAACAAAAAATTTATATTTTTATTTCTTTTTAATTTGTATTAATTAGACTATTTAGCCTATATATCTAATATGTCTCTCACAACAATGTGTGTTTATTTTATGTACGTGGTTAATAAAATTCGTTTAAATTTTACAAGATGAATTGTGAATTGGTGACTAAGTGCATTAGTGAAGTCATATGGGTCAGGCCAGTTGGGCCAACCCATTCCACTTTTGTTACCTACTTTTTTGTTCGGCCCTATTTGCTGAGTTTGGATTCAATCAACCATCCTTTAGGACCAAAGCATGCAAATCTTGTCAAATTTGGTCCCCAACATTTTGCAACAAAGGCTTCTTTGCATTATTTATCAATTGGTCTTAATTTGTATTTTTTTTTATTTATAAGTTAAAATATAGTTAAGTGAGACCTTATTTGATCAGACATAATTTAAAAATTATTAATATTAAATTTTTAAATTTTTGATTTTATCTATGGGTACCTTTCTTAGGAAAACTGATATTTACCTCAATTGAGACAAGACTCGATTCTCACCAATTCTAGACTTACACCATTAGTTTGTGGGTACATGTACACGTACATGTATGATGTATCCATTTCATGGGATGAGCAAAAGTCTAGGGTTGTTCATTACTATAGTCTACAAATACTACTCTTTGGGGAGCTTTAAAGTTTTTTATTTTCATATGCATATAATTATTTAAATTGGCACTTAATTATCTCCATACTAGTCAACTTTAGTGCAATCATTAACATTTAACACAAATTTTGAGATGGTTTCTTTAAGAGACCATCTCTAATTGGACCAGTCTATTATATATTTTTTAAAGTATTGTTTGTAGGCATTAAGAATAATGTAAGTAGACATTTAAAATATTGAAAGTAGGCATTAAGGATAAGGTAAGTAAACATTATGGATAATATAAGTAGGCATTAAGAATACGATAAATAGTCATTAACCTTTAATGAGTTGGGTTAACATATGTCTCTCAAAAGACTAGTTGAATATTTAAAATATTGAAAGTAGGCATTGAGAATAAGGTAAGTAAGCACTAAGGATAATGTAATTAGGCATTAAAAATAAGTTATATGGTCATTAATCTTATTACCTCTAAGCCACGCGATTGAATGGGGATCGGTTTATTGCAATGGTTAATATTATATAAAGTCGATAACTAAAGAATAGCATAATCATCATGCAGATTCAATGCAACCTTGATGCTCGAGGCTCTTCGAGGCAAGAGGATGTTGTTCGTTGGTGATTCCTTAAACCGGGGTCAGTATGTTTCCATGATCTGTCTTCTTCATAGATTAGTACCCGAAGAAGGGAAAGTGATGGAAAGCTCTTACTCTTCATTAACAGTCTTCAGATTGAAGGTTACATTAAACTCTAATGATCTGAATATATATTTACTCCCTTCGTCCCATTAAATTTACAAAATTTGCCATTTTGGTCCATTCCACCTAATTTGCATCATTTCTATTTTTAGACAATAGCCCACCACTTTCTTTTAATCTCATCCATGTATTTTAACTCTCTTTTAATTTCATCCATACAATTCATTTTTTCTCTTCATTTATTATTATTAACTTTTTCAAAAAAAACTCTATTTTTCTCTTTGATGCAATCTATACAGGATGGAGGGAGTATATGCCCAACATATATATGTGCACAAGCTGATCTGATCTAGTCCTGGTGTTAAAATTGCAGGATTACAATGCAACCATAGAGTTCTATTGGGCGCCTTTCCTGCTCGAGTCAAACTCCGATGATGCTGTCATACACCGAATATCAGATAGAATCGTTCGCAAAGGATCCATAGATACGCATGGAAAGTTCTGGAAAGGTGCTGATATTGTGGTGTTTAACACCTACCTCTGGTGGATGACTGGTCTCGAGTTCAAAATCTTGTAATGTACTCGAACCCTTTTCTACCTTTGATTTTATTTTTCTTTTGTAGGCTTTTCCTCCGCAGGAACCTTATATGTCAGGCAACCTCCTTGTGATGAGGGTATTGGTCTGCCTTCTTTCTTACCTTTTAAAACCCTACCTTGGGCGGGATTCGTTGGGATGATAATGATGATGATGGTTGTTTTATTTTTTGCTGACCGATTGCGAATTTGCTTATAGGAAGGGATCGTTCAAAGATGGGGAGCAAGAGATAGAAATGCTCTCGACTGAAGATGCTTATCGGATGGCAATGAAGAGCGTAGTGAAATGGGTCGAGAGAAACATGGATCCAAACAAGACTAGAGCATTCTTCACTAGCATGTCACCAACTCATGCAAAGTAAGTTGACGGTAAATCATGTCCTTATCTATTTCATTTTTAAACGTTAAAAATTCTCAACTAGAACAACGACAATAATAATGTCAAAGTCTTAGTCACAACTCACAACAGATCTATATGAAGTAATAGATAAGTTTCACCGGTCGTTTTTATGTATTTACCTTCTCCATCATCTCAACTTGTAAATCTAAATCCTTCACATCACATTTTCCTCCTACCCATAGTGCAAAGATATGTATTCGTTCACGGTCATTGTACCGGCCACGAAAAGGATATTGCGGATGATTTCACGGTAAATACTACCTAGATTTCGGTTGTGATAAACTCAAAAACCTTTAACGCTCACGATACGATGATGTGGCCTTGTTTTAGCACTATGCTCCTGCCCTTTAGGTTATCCTCGGTCTTCAATCACTATCTCTCTTAAATCCTTCGATTTCCAACTTTCTATCTTTCATACAAGTTAAATTCTCAACAAGGGAATCGATTATTATAACTCGGCCAATTGCAAAAAATATAGTCCTAATTGATTGATTGAAACTAAGATGCTTATCATCAAGGAGATAACACAACATCATTTTCATAGCGCAAGATGCTAAAACACAATATTTTCTTGTATGTTTTCGGGTACAGAAGCATAGATTGGGGAGGTGAAGAAGGCGGCAACTGCTATAATCAAACAACTATGATCAAAGATCCTAACTACTGGGGTTCAGATTCTCGTAAAACCATAATGCAAGTCATCGGTGAAGAGTTTAGCAAGTCGAAGGCGCACATATCGTTTCTCAATATCACTCAACTATCAAGCTACCGAAAAGATGCACACACACAAATCTACAAGAAGCAATGGAGTCCTCTGACTCCCGAGCAGAAAGCTAACCCGAAAAGCTATGCTGATTGCGTACATTGGTGCTTGCCGGGATTGCAAGATACTTGGAATGAACTTCTATTTACAAAACTTTTCTATCCTTAGAAACAGGAGCAGGTTTTTCTTGTACTTGTATAATTTTTACTATGTTTTTGAGGCTGGTTCATGGATGAAAGCATCCTGATCGATGCCTGATCGAGTTGTGAGCAAGAATGTTGGGTAGGCGGTGAAACCGGAGAATGAAGAATGATGGAAGTTTTGTGTATATGACGAAAAAATGGCTGTAAAGAACAAAAATATAGAAGTATGTGATGATTTATATTAGATTGATTCTTTGTACATGAACTGTGTCATGTAAAAGCAGAGAACTCTAGAAAATCATTATAGCATATTACCTTGTTTTAAATTTAAGTGAATTAGATCTTGTCTGAGTTGGAGCATATATCGTTTTTCTTCTTGATGAATCTGGGTTTGATTCTCGCTGCCGCCTCTCACTCCTCTCTCAGCTTACACTGTAATCCAAAAAAACTACCGTATAATACATTACATAATTTACATCATCTAATTCATGTTTTTGTATTTGAATTGAGGTGAAAGTGGCTAGTGACTCTATTGCATATAGGTTGAATTATAATACATTATATAGAAATCACTTGTTAAATTAGTTACCGTTTATTTTCGTGAAGTTGTGGCTACTAAAAGTTTATTGAAACGATCTCTTTGTTATCATTATAAGGTATGTGCATACATTTGATCCCAAACAGCCAAACTCCATCTTAGTGGGTTTAATCGTATTGGGGTAACGAGATATTATTGTATTTAAATTTTTTTTAGGTGTAAGTTGATTGGGTTTATATTGTAATTAAAATTCGAGAAAAGATATTTCAGAAAACTAACAATGAATAACTTTAATACCATGATCATGATTGATTCAAATTGAATTAATTCCTTTATGATTCTTTGATAGTGAAGAGTAATGTAAATGTAATATAATGCGGAGAACTACAGAAATTGACAACAATAATGCAAGTTTTATTTGGACTTTGCATCTAGTGCATATTCTATGACTCATAAACATCAAGGTTATAGCAGTATTAATACAGAAAATAATGATTTGCTAAATTGACATTAATATCACCTCAAGGTTCAAACCTTTAATCCTATTAGAGTATAAGAAAAGATTTTGAGTATGGGTACTAAGAGTCTAAGAGAGATATTACTCCGAGCTAAGAGACTCTTTAACCGCATCTTTTTTATGGGTATGATTCGCCATTTTTCATCTCATCCTAGATCTTGATCATAATTTCTATTATCGAAATACACTTGGTATGAAAATGATGATGATTAAGATGGAAATTAGTAAGTCTTTGGTAAGAGAAATCAACTTCACGAGTACATGGAGAATCTAGGTCCCGACTTACCTAAGCTATGACTCAAGACTAGTGAAACAATTATCATGGGTAACACATTTACATGTGCATTTATATTAACTTAACATTTATAAGAATATTGAAACAAGCACGGGAAATCTAGTTTAGGTCATAGTGCAGATCATTTGATTAAAAATCCTAATAAATATTAATATAAAATTATATATAACATTATTATATAGAAGAATAACAATATAGTTGTTTGAGTATATGCGTAGAAATGATTGTTAGATCCATCGTCTTACCACTATCTTGGATTTACCTTTCAAGTAAGTGTTAGAAAGGGAAGATTGTGGGTTTATGACTAGACAATCCCTCTTATGAAAGTAGCAAACTGAAGCAAAAGGAAGTTGAAGAGAAGACAAGGAGCAATTTACGCTACCATTTGCCGGGTAAACACTCAAGGAGTGTGACATATTCAGTGGCAAATTACTCTTTGGTTTCTTCTATATTGCAACAAAGAAACTTTATAAGGAGACTATTTAAATTGTGTAAATATTATTATTAATCTTATTTGATTCAATTTTTATATTTTAAAAATCAGTTCTATGTGTCAAAATTATTTTCACTTTCATTTTCAATTGTTAATACGTTACATTTACTCACATATTTTCACTATTTAATTAATCTACAATATAATCACTACAATTCAACCAATCTTGTGATAAAAAGAAAATTTTAAAACATTAAGATAAAAAATCAAAAAAATGAACGAAATAATACAACTTTCAAATTTGTTCCAAAAGTAAGCGTGAAAATTCCAAACCTGAGGTATGGAGCTGTTCACAGTTAGTAACTGCGAACAGATCAAAAAAGTCAAAATAGTTGTTCGCAGTTAGTAACTGCGAACAAACCTTTGACTTTGTTTGACACTAACTACGAACATATAGCTACACAAATACGCAGCAACTTTCTTTCCTTCTCATTTTTCTATTTCTCAAAACCCTAGCATAATACTACTCGACACTCTCCACAAATACACTAGCTTGAATCTATCAATTGTTGCGTTCCTCTTTCAATTTGGCACTTCAAAATTAGTTTGGGATACTCTAGATCGAACAAAGGTAAATTTTTATGCGTTTTTTTTAGTATATATATCTATTTTTAGGGTTTTGATGAAGTTTGGTTGTTTTGACAAATGTAGGTTACTAGTTCTTTAAATCAACACTCTTCTTAATCATCCATAACTATTCAAGGTAATGTGTAATTGTTTTCATAGGTTTATGTTGTTTTTTGAAGTATTGTTGTTAATGAACATATTGAATTAGTTAAATTTGATGTACATTATGTGTTATTAGAAATGTTGATGTTTGTATTAGCAATTTCATTTATGAACTTATTAATTGATTTATTATTTGGATTTTATGTGCATTATATATGTATGAACTTAGTTACATTATGGACTTTATTAATTTGTAGAACAAAAAAGATTATAATCAAATGACTATAATGTACTTGTATGGGCATGAAGTTGTTGATGATGTTGATTTTGTTTGTATTAATGTAGAGAATGGCATCATTTCGCGTCACTATAGTATGGTTTTAAAATGGTTGTATTCGAGAAAGTAGTGGCAAAGTTCATTATGTTGGGGGAAGACGTAGGTTGTTTGATGCAACTCGAACATGGATTTGAACCAGTTTAAACGTTTCATATGTTTTAAGATTGGATGGGACCTCACTAGAAGTACCGTAAATATAAGCTTTAAATATGACATGAGTGGAGAATTGCTTGCCTTTCCTGTTGAGGATGATGAGGCTATAGATGCTATGTGGGAGCATTCAAAGTCCACCTGAATTCCCTCTTTGGAGTTATACGTAGAAGAAGTACCCTTAGGGAATGTAGTTGCTTCTTATCCTACTCCTACCCCTATGCCTATATCAACTCAGGAAACTCTTATTCCTTTCGTTCCTTACACATCTTGTACTTTTTCTCAACCCCCTACGAATCAATTTCAAATTCATTCAATGGTTAACTTAGAAGAAAGTGATGAGATGGGACCTTGGGATGATGAAAATGAGAGTAATGAGTTCATTAACGACCGTTCTAAGGATGATGTAGATGTCGATGAAAAATGCGCTAGCAAATGACATGACCCTAGGCAACATTCCTACAATCATTCCTCCTACACCTTATGCCCTATGTCCACCTCTAGACGAGTATGAGGAGGACAACTTATGGAGGACAACTCATGGAGGACTTGGGCTTGTGATACTACTTACACTTAGGAAGGAGAGTTGGACAAGGGTATGATGTTTGATAGTAAGGAAGCGTTGTTGGAAGCTATCAAAGTGTATCATATTCGCAGAAATGTGGAGTACAGAACGGAGACCTGGAACCAAACTGTCCTTACCTTGAAGTGTAAGAGGGGCTGTTCGTGGAGACTTAGGGCTACGTTTGATTCTTATTTATCTTCATGGTGTATTGTTACGTATAAGGATAAGTACGGTTCTTATGTTTTGGGTAGTGACACTATTTCGGCTGGACGCATTCACTTGACATCTTCTGTCATTAACAATGTCATTATCGGCCTATCTTACAGCACCGCTGGTTGTGGTGATGCTGCTCCTCCGCAACAACCCCCACCAGATGCTACGTATGGTTCAAGGTGGAATTTTGCACGCCGAACGCGCAAGCACACCGTGACCGATCTCGAATTCTACCGAGATCAGTTAGACTTGCTACGACCCAACCAGGTAAATATTTCATTACTCATTAACATTACTGCAATTTAATTAACACATCACTTACATTTTCATAACATGTATTTTAGTTTTGTTAGGACCCGTACCCTGCGGAAGCGTAAGCAGTTGTTCCCGAGCACTCGAGGATTCAATCAGGCGCGTGGAGGGCTTCTGTGCCACTCATATGCTTCGAAATTGTCGAAGTACATCTACCTGAGCGCGTACTGCGCCAATATAGGTTGGTACAAAGCATTCCACCGCCTTGTGACACTTAACCCGAGCTGCACCTGATTTTGCACAAGAGTCAGGGTACGGAGAACTGGATGGAGATCAATTGGCACCACATCGCTCGTTGGGATCGTAGACTTGAGCTGCTGGCCCAAGGTGTGCCGATCGATGCTCATGGCGCACCTACTACACCAGACTACATGCCGTGGTTCCTCTCCATCACTCGCCGATGGATGACACCACGTGGCATCATCGCAGCAGCACATTACGCACCTGCTGCGCCTACGATGACCCAATTTATAAGTCTTAATTTGCATTTAAATGATTAAGTATACATAATATAATATTACATTAACTATATATTAATTGCAGGCACAAGGTGCAGCAACAGTGATGCGGTACAGCCACGAGGAGCCGGTGAGGGAGATTGCAAAAGGCATGCTCATCGGCACGCAGTTCCAGCACTTCGTACCGGAAGACGCTGCAGAGTCCTCACCGGCTACCACCCATACGCACTTCTCATCTCCTGCTTATGTCTATCATTTGAAGGAGATGGACCTTTCATACCCCGTTGACGTTGCGGGGACCTCGCAGGCTGGGCCATCGCAGCCATCACAGTACCAGTCCCCTCCACTGCCAGAGCGACACCCGAACCCCTCTTACTACCATAGGAGGCGTAGGAGACCAACTCAGTTGGATAGGGTAGATGAGGGTCGCGAGCGTTAGCGTTTCGCTTTTGTGTATTTAGATCGACTATGTATATACATATATATATATATATATATATATATATATATATATATATATATATATATATATATATATATATATATATATATATATATGTTTATTTAGTTGTATATTTCAAACATTTGCATATATTTAGTTGTATATATATGTTTATTTACTTTATCATAGCCTCCAAGCTTTGACTTACGAATGTTTAGAGTTTTGGTGATGAATCATCCCGCCTGGAACATACATTGACTTGTAATTACTTATTCTAATGTCTCTAATGCAAATACAACAAATAACAACTCAAAAATTAGGAAAAAAAATTATGTAACATAGCTGTTCGCAGTTACTAACTGCGAACAGATCAAACAAAGTCAAAGAGCTGCTCGCAGTTAGTAACTGCGAACAACTATTTTGTCTTTTTGGATCTATTCGCAGTTACTCTCCATATCTCAAGTTTGGGATTTTCTCGCTTAATTTTGGATTAAGTTTGAAAGTTATATTATTTTGTTCATTTTTTTGATTTTTTATCTTAATGTTTTGAAATTTTCTGATAAAAAGCCCTAAATGTACTTTTCAATAGTTAAAGCATTGACAAAAGGTGGTTATCAATAACTCTTCATATCTTAGTCATTTAGTCTCATTTATTTTAAAACGAAAATTAAAAATTGAATATAATAAATTAAAATAATTAGATATTTTAAATATAAAAATATAAAAATTAAAAGTTATGAAATTATATCTAAAATAAAATATGATAAATTTATTAAAATAGATAAAAATAAAAATGAGACAAATTGAGTGGGTGAAGTATCTCACAAACGGAGAAGCATGTGAAGGAAAAATTGTAGTGTTAACTTATCTCAAAGGTAGGTCCAAATAGCTAGGTGAAGTGGGGGAAAATTTGAAATGTATAAGACAATTTATCAAAAAAATAAACAAAATAGTATAAGTTTTAACTTTATTCCAAAAGTAAGCATGAAATTCCCAAACCTGAGATTTGGAGCTGTTCGCAGTTAGTAATTGCGAACAGGTCAAAAAAGACAAAAATAGTTGTTAGCAGTTACTAACTGCTAACAACTATTTAACCTGTTTTGACTTGTTAACTGCGAACAGCATGCTCCACAAAAACAGGTCAAATAGTTGTTCGCAGTTACTAACTGCGAACAACTATTTTGTCTTTTTTGACCTAACTGCGAACAGCCATAAATTTCAGATTTGGAAATTTTACGCTTTTTTTGAAATAAATTTGAAACTTATACTATTTTATTCACATTTTTGATAAATTGTCAAATACATTTAAAATTTTCGACGTGGGGTACGTACAGTTCAACTTGGACAGAATAATATGACGACACTTCACTGAAGCACTGCCATGAATATGATCCACCTCTAACTGGGCCTTACTTTCTCATAGTATCCCACTATCCCTAACATACATTCGGATGAGAGACGTTTTTTTTTATAGATTATTTCTAATTGGGGTAACCTAGAAAGAAATAATATAAAATAAGTTTTTTGGTAGGTAGTCATTTAGAATATTGTAAGTATTTAAATACTTGCTCGGTGAGCATTAAAGACATAATAAGTAGGCTAGTAGGCTAAGTTTCTCGGTAAGCATTAAGAATATTGTAAGTAGGCATTTTAAGTACTTTTCGATGGGCATTAAGTATATTATAAGTAGACGTTAAGGATAATGTATGTAGGCATTAAAGATACAGTAAGTAAACATTAAAGTTTAATAGATTGGGCCTGAGAGACATCTCACAAAGAGACGGTCTCTTAGGAGACCGGTTGTTCAGGTTATTGGGTAAATTTTAAATCGGTTTAAAATTAAATTATAAATTCATATCAATTTTTGCCAAAAATTTCTAATCAATCACCGTGATTTTTAAATCACCACAAAAAGACAAAAAGAATAATAGCTAAATAAATAAAATCTAAAAAGGTAAATAAAAATCACAAAACTCCCAAACTATCAAATTTTACCCTATAAGAGTGATTTGTTAACTTCACAAATTACAATTATTTACTAAAACCTTTTTATTATACATAAAAATATGAATTTGATTTTTAAGTCAAATTAATTAAATTGAATTTAATTATAAAATCGAATATATATTAAATCATCAAACGTATTTGAATATCTCTAAAATCCCCATCCTATATTTGACCAATCACAAGAAAATGAGATGATCCCCTTGACGTTTATCGGCTCGTAACACTACAATATACGACTTGTAATACCTTGTCTCACAAGTGGGATGCCTACTTTGCACCTCCCCTTGAATCATGAATGAACTGTTGAACACTCCAAACTCAGGCCATACCTGAATTGACAAGAGGGGTGTCTATCCTAAACTTCAACACAAAATTATAAATTCAATTTTACTATATTTTATTTTATTTAGTTGGAATTAATTGCTACATTACATAGAATTACTAATAATAATCGAAAACGTTTACTTTTTTTATTTATTAGTAATACTATAAAAAATACTCCCTCTTATTCATCTTAAGTGTCCCATTTACTTTATACACTCTATCCAATGCACTTATTCAATCTTTAATATATCGAGTTATGTACAATTAAAAATTATAAAAAGTTGATATTAATAATCTTTACATCAAAACGAATCAAATAAGATCTCACATGATTATGTTTTAACTTATAGATTAATAAAAAAATGCAATTTAAGAGTGATAGATGAATAGTGTCTCAAAAATAAATAGGACACCTAAGGTGAATAGGAAGGAGTATAAATTAAATCTTATTTAATTCGTCTTATCACATATTTTCATATATTATCAACTTTTTATATATTTTAGTTATCACAATTTAAGATGTCAAATGTATTAAAATAAGCACCGGAGAGTCTGAAAATACGAAGTGTATCAATAATTTCCAACTTAAAGAATGGAGAATATACAAAGAATAAGGTTTAGTAGATATATGCATACACTATGATAGATCTTCCATCTAAAAAGTTAATAACTTCATTAAAACATTTAACAAAATATAATATATACTACTCAATGAAATTTAATATATTTTATTTTCATTGTTAAATTTAATCTGCATATCTTAACATTTAAAAATCCTACATATACAAACAATATTTAAGTTTGATTTAAAGTTCACTCTTAAACCACTGAAATCTCATTTATCGGTCTACCTAAATTACATATATCAACTTCAAGGCATGCACAAGGAACTTTTCCTTGTTTTAAATAGTGACTATATTTTTCCTATTTATAAATAATATTCCCTCCGAACCAATTTAGTTGTCCCATTTTCTTATTTGACAAAGTCTTTTTAGTTGTCCTATTTCTAATTTTGTCAATCTTTTTTTACCTAAATATCCTTAGTTCACACAAGTAATTACGAATATACCCTCATATACTTTACTTACCCAACTACCCTTCACTACTTACCCTTTACTACTTACCCTTTTTAATGGACCCCATACCATCCTTAATAACCGTGCCCAAGCAAATGGGACATCTAAATTGCTTCGGAGAGAGTATTATCTTAAATTTTATTCTTTATAGAAAGATATCCAATCAAAATATAAATTTTTTTAATTATAGGGTAGCTTGAAGAAAGAAGAGGGCTAAATTATCTAATAAGTAATACTGAATTTTCAACGAACTCAATTCTCAATAATATTATTCTTAATTATACTTTTCTTTACACTTTCTATGAAAGTTCTTGTAAGCTCTCATACATTATATATACAAGTAGAATTAATTTTAATTTGAAGTCAGAAATGTAATGAATAATATAGTAATTATAAAAATGGTTTATTCATGTGATCTTAAATTTATTAATATTATTATGATTTTTCCTTCTTTCAAATAATTGAAAGCCCACTTGCATATCAACTTGCACTAGAATAACAACCAAATTGAACTTTTTTAGATTTTTAGAGAAGATGTGAAGGGATTTTTTTCTTTTTCACTTTTGCCTTTTATTTCTTTTCTTAAGCAAGTTGAGTTTTTTTGGAAAACTGAAATTACAAGTTGCAAGCAGCTGGTTTTGATTCCTCTTAAGGATTTAATTATAATTAAAATATTCACTAAAAGAAAATTCACAAAAAGTACATTGTGGTGTAGACGTGATCTGATACCAAGTATGGCCGATGAATCATAAATTCATATAGTGGTTGAAGTTTTTATTAGGAAATATATAAGTTTGATCGAATATTTCTGTTATTATCAATTGATTTTAGGATAAAATTTTATTGGATTAATTTGCGTGCAGTTAGATCTCTTATTGTGTAGGTTTGTTATGTACAAGTCTAATAATAAATAATGAAGTATATGAATTTTTTTTCCAAAGAATTCGATTCTCACAGATTACAAGAAGCCATGTTAAATTTCCCTCCTCTTTGGCTTATAGGAGATTATCTTTACCCGAAACTAAAAACAAAACAAACACATGTAGGATTTTGATATGGACTTAAGATAAAAAAAATAAAAAAAAAAACTCAAGTTATTACGAGAAAAATATAAATTTATGAAGTCCGATTGAATTGATTTTCTTTAAAAAAAATAATCAAATTAAGTCTTAATTTATATATGTATTCTTTAGTTTGTATTTATTTTTATTCAATAATTTTAAAAAATATAAAACTAATGTAAGATTATTATAGTATAATTTTAAGATTTTGCCCACCTTCTAATAAAAGTTATAAAATTAAGTAAGAAGTGGTACTTCTTTTATGATGTCATCGTCGAGAGAAAAGGCAGCGTTATTAAGTAAGAGCTTTTTACTTCCCAACGCCAGCAAAGAAGTAGCTGTATATTTAAAAATGAAACTAGAAATTTAGAATAATAGTACTGTCGCATTTCCATGTTAAAGGAATTGGACTTCCGTTATCAATATACTCTTAGTTTACAGTTTACACATTGTTCAAAATAAAAATCTTTTTAAGTTTCAACAAAGAATGTTTATCAATGTTTATGAGAATTAAGAAAAATAAAAACTTTTAAATAATAAATATATTATTTTATTAAATAATATTGAGAAAAAGCAAAGAGTATAAACATTAAAAAATATAAAAGAAAGTTGATGGAAAAAACATAGGTATCACAACGAATAAAAAAAAAGTTTTTACAAAGTTAGTGGAAAACATGTAGTGACCATAAGAAATATAAAAATGTTAAAAGAAAGTTAGTGGAAGATATGTGGGAAAAAAAAAACTTTATTAAAATATTAAAATGATGATTAACAAAATTATTTTTGTCCAAAATTTGTAATATGGATAAAAAGATTATTTACATAAACAATAAATGGAAGACCTTAAATGGCAAATGAAACTTCTTTAAGAAACGGAAGAAGTATATAAATATTAACTAATATTAAATGTATACTTCTATAATAATAAATTAAAAAATATTAATATAATAAAAATACACTTTTATATTAGAACAAATTAAATAAAAATTCAGTTAATTATATTTTTTATACATTTCCATAATTTTTCTTAAAATAATAGAATAATAAAATCACCAAAACTTGACCGAGACCGTCTCAAATTGAGACCAAGAGTGGGTCGGTCCAATTCACGCGTGTAACAACATCACACGTTTTTCCTTGTTTTTTTCCATTTTCTGGGTATTTATTAATTCTGGCTTTAAAAGGTATCAATTTTGACCTTAAAGATATCAATTTCAACGTAAAGTAATACTAAAACATATCAATTAAATAAAAAAATTTAACTTTGAACCTATAAATGTTCAATTTTGACGTTAAACTAATCAATTTCTAACTAAATATGGTTCTGTTTCACAATTTTTACGAAGTTATATAAAGTGGTATTATTCTATTATTTTATGGATGAATTTCAAACAAAAAATAATTGGTTAATAAAACTATCAATAGTGTTAAAACTATTAACATATCAAATTTGAACTAAATACTATACAATATATCTATACAATTTGAATACTTATTTTTAAAACGATAATTGAAGATTAGAAGTTCAAAATTGAGTTAGATTATAAACCATCATTGTCAATTATCATACAATACTATAATGTGGTGTTTAGAAACAAGTATTTTTTTTCAAAACATAGATTTCAATTATGAAATCATAAATGAAGAATTTTAGAATGATAAGGTTTGGACAGTCATTCTTAAATTCTCAACTTTAACTATTTTAAAAACAATGGTGGAATTTGATCCAAATACAAATCCAAATTTAAAAATTTTTGATTTGCCAAACAAAAAGTTTGAGCCAATTTCAAATTTACAAATGAAATCATTGTTCTCAAACATGGCATAAAAGAATTGTAAAATTCCACATGGCAATTTTATATAGTTTTGCTAAATTGAACATTTTTACAGGTTAAAATATGATTGTGTGATATTTAAAAGATCTTATTACATTAATGATGATTTTAACTATATAAGGTAAGTTTTCAAATAAATTTTATGAGATAAAATACACAAATTAAGACGTTTTTGAAAACATTACATAGCAATTTGCAAGCATGTCAATTTTGACATAACTTTTTTTACAAAATTGTGTATTTATAAAAATAGTTACTTTTAAGCAGAATATATAATTAATAACTATTTATTAAATCAAAAAAAAAATTATGTTGTTATAAATACTAATCTCAATTATTACATAATTTTATTGATATTATAATTTGATAACTATAATACGCAATTGCATTTTTCTTTAAAATTTATATTTATAGGTATTTTCATACTGACAAACTTTGTGCATTTACGAGTTTGTATACTAGTATATAGACTTTGAAATACTATTAACATATTCAATTTGAACTAAAACCTATACAATATCTTTATAGACTTTGAAATACTTATTTTGAAAACGATAATTGAAGCTTATACGTTCAAAATTGAGTTAGATCATAAAACATCAATTGTTAATTTATATGTCATAATTTAACTATTAATATATTAAATTTAAACTATTTACAAATATATATAAACGTGTTGAGGAAAGAGTAATATCACTGTTATTGATCGATGATTAAAGAGTACAAGTACTCTTATGTTTCATTAGAACCATCATGTTGCATTGAATAAAAGTATTTGTATTGTACAATGTTTTAACACTATTATTGATAGTGTTATTGACCATTCATTTGTTGTTTAAAATTCATCTATAGAATGATAAAATAATACCGTTTTATTAATTTCGTTCTCAAATTGTAAAACAGAACCATATTTAGGTAAAAATTGATCAGTTTAACGTCAAAATTGAAATTTTTTATGTTAATTGATCTGTTTAAAGTTTACTTTAAGTTGAAATTGATACCTTTAAGGTCAAAATGAATATCTTTAAGATTAAAATTAAAAAAATGTCAAAAAAATAGAAAAAACGAGAGAAAACTTATGAGATTGATACACGCACGAATTGAACCGGTCCAAATTGACTATCTTATTATGTGGACGTCTCGTTCAAATAATAGGCACAATAAAATTAGTGTTTGGAGAGAAAGTGTGTCAGAAATGTACGGCTAATAAAGTGCGAAAAGTTAAAAGGCCATGAAGTTTCAACTATACTACCTAGTGTCAAGTATTACGTCGACCTGAATCTTTTGGTCCAATAATTTTGATTAGGGATTTTGGTAATAAGTTTTTTAATTGTTTTTTTTTACGTTAGGTTTTAAATTTTTGTTTTTATTTTTTATATTTTAGTTGATTACAGTTAAATAAGTGTTTTATATGGTTTTTACGCAACCAAAAAATTATTTTTTAGCTAAAATTAAAGATACTATTTAATATAGTTTTTTCATTGATTTTTGACTTTTGTCTTTTTTAATAATTGCGAAAGCAAATAATTATTATTAAATATCTCTTTTAAACGGCTCAAACAGTTAGTTTAATCAACTGGCTTATCAACCATTACTTTTAGCTGATCAAATTAGTCAACAACTCCTACTAACAGCTATATGTCAAACTTCAAACTTATTTGTATTAATATGCATGCATTTTAATTTATAATTTTTGTTTCTGTATGATTTTACTATATTAGAACTTTGATAAGGTACTTGTATGCAAATGAATAGTATAGCAGCGAAATAATATAGAACAAATATATGTTATTTACTAATTAATGGTTCGTTTTTGTTTAATGTTTCAGTAAGTTGTCTTATATAGACTTAATACACGCTAATTAATAAGTAGAATAAAGAGTGAGAAATATACACATGCAAATGATACTATAGACTACATTCATTTTAAACTTACATGTTTTAGTTGCTTGTATCAACTTTTCCGATCAGCTAATCATACAAAGCCGTATTTGATAAAATAAATTTTTTTTCCATGTTATATTTATTTAGTATTACATTAAAATAGTATGATAAAAATTATAATTCGATGAATATACATTTAATATTTAATATTTATTTTTTTACCTCCTTCTACATGGTCACTATATTAGTAATCATTTTCCTATCTATTTATGCAACCAATGTTTTCAAGAAAAAGAAAGATTGTGATATATTTTTCTCTAGGGTTTATACATAAATCATTAAATTTATCATCTAAATTCATGTAAATTAAAATTTATGATAAAATCATATGAATACATGAGCCTTGATTGAGATCCATTAAACAGATTAAATTTAGTTTTTTTTTATAAAAGTTTATTAACCATTAATATAACCTTTATTCTTTAAAAATATATGTAAAATTATATGAACTTAAACCTTCTTTGTAAAACTCCAAAGAATTTAGCTCGGTTCTAATCATCCTAAGACTTGGCTCATATCATATTAATCAAAAATCTATTAATGTGATATTGATCTAAAAAATATATATAATTAATAGTGGAGAAATAATTTAATATATTTATATATAAAAATGAATGTTCGGCCTATTTATATTGCAGTTAATTAAAGGTTCTCTCTTCATTAACTCACAAATCAAAGATGGGACTAATATATATGTAGTATATGATCAAATTAAAACAATTAGTGTTAAACCCACAGATAAATTCAGTCTCTTTCACCCTACATCTTAA
Source organism: Amaranthus tricolor (assembly GCF_026212465.1). Lineage (NCBI taxonomy): Eukaryota > Viridiplantae > Streptophyta > Magnoliopsida > Caryophyllales > Amaranthaceae > Amaranthus > Amaranthus tricolor. Next base: position 16,861,803 of record NC_080063.1, on the reverse strand, counting down.
GGTAAAAGAAAGAAAAAACCTTATATATGAACAATCTTATAATTAAACTAAAAAAAAAAAAAAAAAAAAATTCATCTAATTAATTTTATTCATAATACTTTACATGATGAAGATGAAGATGATTTAGCAATTCTTTCAGCAATTTTTGCTAAAGACAGCAAATTACAGCTTACAATTGTATCCACAAAAACACAAGTCTCTTCTTTTGTATTCCCACTTGGTACGTCCACAACATACGACTCCACCACCACTGTTCTCTCACAGCAGCGGCCGTCAGTATTACTGTCGGCCCCTGCTGTCGGGTGCAAAGTGGTTATAGATCGATAGTTCTGGAGTCGGTGTTCACCTGCAACCACCCGGAATCCTATAGCATGAGATTCCTCGTCAAGAACCTCTAACCGTTCCGTACTGCTATTGGCCGGGATGCCGGACACAACGTGAACTTCCCTTACACACCCGACTTGGCTGCCCGTCCCAGCTATCATGCGGCAACTCCGCAAAAAATGCTTGTATGTTTGTGGTTTGTCAAACTGTCTTACCATACTCCATACCGTCTCGACGGGTGCAGCGATCCGCTGCACCACGACCGAGCAACATTGGTTAGGTCCAACTTTATGGTTGTGATACTTAGCGACCGTGTCCATCTCCTTTTCAGGTGATGGACAATACAAAGATATCACCCTCGCTAGCTCTTGAGCTAACGAGGGTTTCATCTCTGCAGCCAAAATCGTAATCGATACTGTACTATTTTCATTATCGGTCACGATTTTAGCTGTAGTGCTGGTTGTAGTTGTGGTTTTAGTTGTCGGCGTGTATGTTTGAAGCTCCATTGTAGGGGACATATTTTATTGTTTAGTACTCCCTAGAAAAAGATTTTTCTCTATCACAAATTTTTTCTCTTTTTCAAAAAAATTTAGATTCAAGAGAGAAATGAATGAGAGTTGGTGTGATTAGAAGAAACTTGCAATGAAATGAGGAGAGGAGAAGGTGATCTTATCTGGCTGGATTATGGCAGACAATGCAAGTGGGAAGAACAAGTTGCATCAAAATATTTTCTATGGACAAGGTTATAAGAAATCGCCCCATTCCTTTTACTAGTGATGGACTATATTCCATCTAATATACCGGGCGCGCATTTTATATATAACCAACATAAAATATATTATATACTCTATTAAATAGAAAGTCATTGATTAATTACATCTTTATTAATAAATATAGAAGTATTTCTATTTAATAAAACTATTTCTATTAAGATTTGAGTTTTTAATACATTCATAAATCTCAAAATATAAAATATATGAATATAATTTTCTGTTTCAACTCATTTTGTATTATTTTAAATTCTCGCAATTCTAAAATTGAATTTGAATTTTTTCCCCTTGAATTATTGACAATAAAAAAGGCTATAAAAAAGTGTGTGTCATTAATATTGACGATAAAAAGGTGATTAGATTTTTCATCGCCATTTGGCGACAAACCGTTTTGTAGCCTTCTTTGTTGTTGCCAATTGGCAACAAATTTTTAATATATTATCGCTAAATTTCCTTTTCTTATTTTTTTGTGCTGGAGTGAACTTTTTTTTTTTTCAAAAAAGTTTAAAATTTAAACATTAAGTCCAAAATTATATTTTTAACCATTAATTAAGTTAATATAAATAATATATATTTTAATTATATATATATATATATAATGATTCCAAAACTTTTTGAAAATCATGATGTTTTCTGTAGAAATTTATTAGCTAAATGATTCAAAAGCATCTATCATGAATCTATTTTTTTGAACTTATTTTTTTATTGATTTATTAAAATTGAAAATATATCTATATAAATTAAACAATGTTTTCCAAAAAATTAAGGAGTTAATCAACCAATATCTATCATGGATCTATTTTTTTCAAACCCATTAAATTTTATTGATTTACTCAAATAAAAAAATTAATTAATTAAACAATATTTTTCCAAAAAGTTAAGAAGTTAATCAACCAACAACTATCATAGATCTATTTTTTTTTTGAACTCATTTAATTTTTATACAGTTATTAAAATGGAAAATATATTTTTTTGAATAATAATCGTATAAATTAATTGAACAATATTTTCCAAATAGTCATTTAATTTTTATACAATTATTAAGCATAACTAACTAAATTTTATCATGGATCTATTTTTTTCGAACTCATTTAGTTTTTTACTAAATTAATTAACAACTCAAATAAGATAAACCAAATTTATTAAAACTGAAAATAAATTGGAATGAATAGGTGACCTAATTCCTATAGCTTCCATCAGAGGAGTAAGACCAAAACCTAGCAAAAAGTCCGAATACATTTGAAAATTTCATCCAATAGCGAAGGAGATTAAACTTTACTACACAGATAGCTGAAAATAGTACGTGCCAATTAAATTAAATTAAGCTGTCTAGATTTTTTTATTTGTCCACTTTAATTTTTGCACGTATTTTAAAGTAAATTTGAGTTTTATTATCTCTAAGTACATATCATAAAAAATTATAAAAATTATATATCTTTGTATCAAGACAAATTTAACAAGATTCCACATAAAAAAATTTTATTTTCAATTTATGTTTTAAAAATCTAGTTATATGATGTAATGCATGATGCATCCACATTTTATTGCTAATTTGCTATATTTGAAATGTAGCGAAATGATACTGATTAATTAGCCCTTTATATATGTAATAACATAATTGAACTATTAGAAATTTAGAATAGAGTTGGAAAAGCTCCAACTACATATAAAATACAAAGTCTTTTCTTAAAATGGAATAGTTCTATAAATATAATAACCATTTTGGTAAAATGAGAATAAATGAAATATATATATATATAGCTAATTTTTGAATGTTAGGAGGTAAATTTTTTTTAAATTACGTACGACTATTAACTTTTCTACACTTAATCAATAAGTTACGTTTTGTCATGTAATTCTAATATATTATACACTTTTAATTTGTTTCAACGAGATTTAAACCGTAATAAGACTCTTATTCGAGTTAGTAAACTTATGAAAGGACCGAGTTTATGACTGGACAAATACTTAATTATTCGTTGGCTCGTTGTTATCAGCCTTATATATTTCTTTTATTTCGTCTGCTCTTTTTGCTAAATTTTATTTTATTAAAATATTAAAATATTAAAATGTAATAATATGAGTGTGATGGTAACCTACTTATAACATCTTCAAAATTGTCGTACAATTCTTAGTCATGACAACTTGTAATATTGTTCTTTTAACTTAGCAACATTTTTCAACAAAATTATGAAATACACGAGAATAATTAAGGCTTAAACAAAAAGCTTGATAGTTGCCCTTGAAATGATCAATGCTAATCGAATATAGGACCCTTCCCTTATAAAAAGGAAGCAAGTCCGTGGCAACTTGCATTTTTTTTAGCTTTGATTCATTTCATTTTGATATAGTACAACTTTGAATTCTTTTTACCAATTGCTTATTAATAATTAAGTTTCAATTTGACAATTTGTATAAGAATATTAATTTCAACCATTTTTTTTATTGTTATATGCAATAATATATACTTTTGGCTGTAATTTTCTTCTTGGAAGTATAAGTCTTGTCACGATTGAAGCATGTATCACTTTTTTCTGGCGAAATATGGATAAATTTGAGTTGCATCGCCTCACTCTCCTAGATCTCTGATCCCCTTCCCTCACCCTATTCAATTCCCAAAATAAAAGTAACTTTTTGATTTGTCATTTTTATGATAATAATAGATAATCATGAGGTGCTTTTGTGAGATGTTGTCTCTCAGTGAGATGACCTCAAATAAGGAGTCCATATTTTTATACAACAATTTGGGATAAATAATTTGAAAAATCAGATCCATATCTTAATTAGAGCATATATAACTTTTTTCAGGTGAAACATAGGTGGATTCGAATTTCGTTGCCCTCTCCTAGACACATCCATTTCTCGCACCCGGCCCTTTACCAAGAAAAAAAAAACACATCTTGGTTTGCCCTTTTATATTAATAATTGATAACCGGAAAAATCGGATACTGATCCTTATTTCGATATCTAAAAGCATGTATCACTTTTCCATGTGGAACATGGGTGGACTCAAATCGCCTCGCCCCCTCTCTTATACCTCCCCTTTCCTCGCCCTACATATCCCTTGAAAAAAAAAAACTTTTAGTTTGTCATTTTATAATAATAATAATAGAAGTATTAGATAACTAGTTATTGATGCTACTAGCTCAAAATTTGGAAGAACCTTCTTATCTAGAAGTGTAGCTAAGAGTATATTTTAAGGGAAAGTTCAATGCAAATTGCATGGGGTAAAAAATAATGTTTGAGGGTGGCTTTGATTGAGTATAAATATTTAAGGGGGTAAAAAAAGTCAAATTAGTAAAATAAAGGTAAATAAAGGTGCAAATAAAGTAATTAAAATACTTGTAAAAGATGTAAAATAAAAATAAAGTAAAAAAGATGAATAAACAAGGATGATGATTTTTCTCATTTTGAGTAAAGTATTCTCCCATCCTCTTCTAGGATAAATTTATACCCCCAATATGAGGTAAATAATTGTTTTTTATCCATTTTTATTACCTTCTAACCAATTCTTCCACTTTTTTAACAATCAAATTCTTTTAAACTCTTATCTAATTAACTTTATTTTCCTACTTTAATTTTTATTTATCCTTTAAATATTTACACTCAATCCAAGCGAAACTCAATATATTTGAAGTGAAGGTGAGGCATTATTCAGTCAGATTTTGTTGTTGGGAAGAGATTACATATGCAAGTTGTGAAGATTATGTACCTACTGCAATTCTTAAAGATTGAATGGAATATTTATGTACGTATGCACTTATGAAATTTGGCGTTGATTAGTAAACACTTTTTGCATTTTTGCAAGATTAGGGCTATTTGACAATGATCCACGATGGATTACAGACCTTGTAACTGTTGATTTATCGTTTGGATATTTAAGTTTATGATAGAATTTAAAAAATGAGTCAATTGAAAGAAAAAGATGTAGAGATAACCCGCTTATAAGCTTAAAGGATGTTAAATATTATCAATGATTATAATATAATTTGCTTTTATAGAGATATATTTAATAACATATAATTTAAATGTGACTACTTTAAATTTCTAATAGTTTACATAGTAGATTTAGTGACATTATTAGACACTTTAACAACATAATAAAAAATCATACTAAAATATTTCGCAACATAGTATTATATGACATTTCTCATAAATGTCATTATAGAATATAGTAACAATTGCAGACAAAGACCAAATAAAATGTCACTAAATCACTTTATAGTGAAACTTAAAATAAAAACCAACAATTATTACACTAAAAATATAAATCAGTGACTTTTTTTAATGTCACTAAATCCAATGTCGCAAAAAGTTAAATTTATTGTAGTGAATTAATAGTCCAAAACTAATTAGTAGTAGTTACTATTCAAGTTTATAAAGTGATCTATACTCTTTTTCTTCCATATGGGATAACTCATATGTAACTACTATGTAAGTAACAAGTAGGCACTTTAAAAGCCCACTTATCATTTTTAAAAAATTAGAAAGAAAGTTACCAATTTCAAATATGAATTTTATTTGTTTTATATATTAAGATTTAGAACTATTTGACAACGTTTTTAAAGCTTTTTTGTTTTTTTTTTGAAGGAAAAAAAAAGGTTTTAAAAAACAATTAAGAGCATATTCTCTCAATTATGAATTGAAATAAATATAGTATATTAAGCGTACATTCTAATTCTCACATAGGAAAAATAAGGCCTTAGAAAAAATTGCTTTGTTTTTGTCTTAATAAAGAGTGATTGTGGATTTTTTTTTTCATCTATTAATAGATGTAGATCCGTTGAGAGCATTTTTTTTTACTTATTCTTGTCTAAAAGCATTGTTTATTAGTTTGTGTACTCAGTGGCGAAACTTAAGTGAGGCGGAAGGAGAAGTCACCCACGAAATTGTTTTTCTAATATAATATAAAAATAACTTTAAAAATTATAGTTAGAGGTAGAGATAATGTTTTTACAACTAAGAATCTAGAGTTTATATCGAATTTTGATTTTTTTTTTTAGTTTAAGTTTTGAGATTTATGTCTTTGTCGCCTTAAATTTTCACTCAAATTTTATCATTATATGTGCTAAATGATAATAGTATATAATACTCCCTCCTATTCACCTTAGAAGTCCCATTTGACTTTTTACGGATTTTAAGGAGAGTTAAAAGTGGGACCCTAAGGGTAGGAAAGAGAGTGGTATTATGGGTTTTTAATGTAAGGGAGGAAAATTAGTATGGGTAATGGAGGGTATAATTGAAAATAGGATAAAACTACTAAGGGCATAAAAGTCAAAAACCCATACCAAAAATAAAAATTAAACAATTAAGATGACTTGATCATAAAAGAAAATGAGACACATAAGCTGAATAGGAGGGAGTACTAATTTTCTATTTGTCTTCCTAAAAAAACAAGCAATTTCAAGTTCCGATTTCTACATCTAGTAAATGTTATTTGTAATTTTTAAATCTCAATATGGGCTAGTTGCTACGGTCGATTACCTTGAAAAATCTCAAATCCATTTGCAATGACACATTCCTAATTTAGTGGCTAGCTGCCAAAACAGAAAAACAAAACCAATTTGTTTTGACCAATTATAAGTTTTTTTTTTTTTTAAGAAAGATTGGACCAATTGAGAATTTGTGGAACAAATTTAATTCATAAATAAAAAAATTTTACGACAAAATTATTTTTATTTTGTTGGTCTTATATACTCTTATTGTCTTACGTGATCATTTATCTTCTTAAAGTTAACAATTATAACCTTAAGGTGATTATTTACAATTTTAAATTGATAGATTATATTTTATAGTCTTAAGCTAATAACATATAATCTTAAATTGATCGCTTATAACTTACTCAGCTACTCTTGTGAGAGGTCGTCTCAAACAAGAAGTCCACATCCTTATTTTCGCTTTAATTTGTATTAATTGGGCTATTTAGCCTATATATCTAATGTGTCTCTTGAATAGACTATCTCTCACTATAATTTATTACTTTAAAGTGATCAAATATAATCTTATTTAAGAATTTGTGAACATTTATAGTTTTAAAATGACATTTTTATTGTGAGCCTTATGCTATTGAAATTTTGGATTTCCAATTGATTTGTGAATGGAGAGCCCAGGTAGGTATCCAATGTTATGGGCCTAATGCTGAATTGAAATTGACCTTAGCTGTCAACAAAAAAGGAAATTCAAAGCCCAATTTCATAACTATAAAATTGTTCCGATAAACGGAAGAGCGACTCTTGTCTCAGAAATGTTAAGTGATCGGCTAGTCTTTTAATAGACCGTCTCTTTGAGAGACGTATTTAAAATCCAAGCTATTAAAGATTAATACTACTAATTTGTCCTATTTTTAATGCTTACTCACTTTATGCTTAATGCTTACTTACTGTATCCTTAATGCCTACTTTCAATATTTTAAATGTCTATTTACATCATTCTTAACACCAAAACTTGGTCGAGACCGTCTCAAATTGAGATCAAGAGTGGGCCTGCCCAATTTGCGCGTGTAGCAACATCACACGTTTTTCCTTGTTTTTTTTTCATTTTTTGGGCATTTATCAATTTTGACCTTTAAGGTATCAATTTTAACATTAAAGGTATTAATTTCAATGTAAAGTAATAATTAAACATATTAATTAAAGTAAAAATTTCAATTTGAACCTATAAGTGATTAGTTTTGACGTCAAACTGATTAATTTCTACCTAAATATGATTCTGTTTCACAATTTTAGAACGAAGTTATATAAAATGAAATTATTCTATCATTTTATGGATGAATTTCAAACAACAAATGAATGGTCAATAAAACTATCAATAATAGTATTAAAACTATTAACCTATTAAATTTGAACTTAATGTTATACAATATATCTATACAATTTGAATACTTATTTTTAAAACTATAATTGAAGATTAGAAGTTCAAAATTTAGTTAGATTATAAAACATATTGTCAAATTATGTCATAATTTAACTATTAACATATTCAATTTGAATTAAAACCTATACAATATCTTTATAGACTTTTAAATACTTATTTTGAAAACGATAATTGAAGCTTATACGTTCAAAATTGAGTTAGATCATAAAACATCAATTGTCAATTTATGTGACATAATTTAACTATTAACATATTCAATTTGAACAATTTACAAATATATATAAACGTGTTGAGGAAAGAGTAATATCGCTACTATTGATCGATGATTAGAGAGTACAAGTACTCTTATGTTCCATTAGAACCATCATGTTGCATTGAATAAAAGTACTTGTATTGTACAATGTTATAACACTATTATTGATAGTGTTATTAACCATTCATTTGTTGTTTAAAATTCATCTATAGAATGATAAAATAATACCGTTTTATTAACTTCGTTCTCAAATTGTGACATAGAACCATATTTAGGTAAAAATTGATCAGTTTAACGTGAAAATTTATCACAAATAGGTCAAAATTGAAATTTTTTATGTTAATTGATTTGTTTAAAGTTTACTTTAAGTTGAAATTGATAACTTCAAGGTCAAAATGGATACCTTTAAGATTAAAATTGAAAAATGTCCAGAAAATGGAAAAAACGAGAGAAAGCATGTGAGTTTGAGACACGCGCGAATTAGGCCGGTCCACATTCACAGTCTCATTATGAAGCCGTCTCGTCCAAGACCAGCTGCATTCTTTATACCTACTTACAATATTTTTAAAAAAATATATTATAGGCCGACCTAATTAGAGATAGTCTTTCAAAGAAACTGTCTCTCATGAGAATTTGTGTTAGGTGATTAAGTGATTTATTTTATTATTATCAGTTACTTTTGTGAAAGACCGTCTTTCAAAGAGACGATCTCAAAACAAGAATCTCACATTATAGTTTTCTCTTTAATTTGTATTAATTAAGCTATTTAGCCCATATATCTAATGCGTCTCTCGAATATACTATCTCTCACAACAATTTGTGTATTATTATTACTATGTTGAATCTAGGAATTTAAGATAAACTACGAAAAAAAAGAGTTATGTGAGATCCGATCATAAAATTTTGTTTTAAAAAGACAATATTTCTGCAATTAAATTAGACTCAATTCTATAACGATCCTAATTTATTCAAGCTTCACATCATCATGTTTCTACAAGAATTACTCTATTCTGTTGGCTTTGATTCGCACGTATTTTAAAGGGTGCCATTATTGATTTGTATTGGATTATCACGTGGGATCATGAAATAATTGAATGAGAAAGAAAGAATAAATAAATTTGTGATTTGATTAATAGTGAGTGGTGGAGAACATTAATAAAAGAGAAAAATACAAAGTAAATGAGATAATTCAAAATAAAAATATAAATTAAATAGGTTATTAGACAGTTGATGAGCTGACTTCCTTTTTGATTCAGCTTTAGTAATTGCCTATTAATAGTTACAACGAACAAATACCAACCCTTAGTATTGGGCTGAAAACGCTTATTTTGGAATATAAGTTTACTCTACCATGCTAATTTTTTGACTTTTTTTAATCAAAATTTACTTATTTACTTTAAATTTTTTATATAGGTTTGGGTCCTAAACTTAGACCCATTTCCATTAATTTTGGTGGATATATACATGGATCCAGGCAATTAGAGTCTTAAATATGTTCATAATAAATCCTAAATGATTCTTAATTTAATTTAATTGTTTATACTTAATTTTTTACATGTTAAAAATATAATTCGGTCTATAATGTGTCTATTGGTTTTATTAGTCTTAAGAATCAAAAAAATATAAAATAAGTTTTTACTAAGTTTTAAATGATTTGCATGAGTTACATCTCTCTGATGACCTAATAAGGGATATAGATAGTTGGAAACGTCTTGTTCATGTCCTAGACTACTAATATTTTCTCGTGTACCAGCTATTTTATTATATTTATAAGTTTTTATTTATTTTTAATCATATTTATAAGGGCCAAGTTGTGGGGTTAGATCTGAGTTGGCGGACTCAGCTTTGCTCGGTCCATTTGGTTGCATGAAACTCTTTATATGAAGATTTATCTTTATCGAACCGAGAGACTTTTTGGCCGTTTTATTTTTTATGGGTGTAAATTAACGTCTTCCTTTCCTTCTTATACTTTAATCATAGTATTCTACGAGTGGGATACATTGGGTATGATGATAATGATGTAATGGGTCAGACTAGAACGAGTCAAGCGGTTAATACCCTAATCCATTAGAAATCGATGATGTTACTAAGTTGTAGTTTGTAAATAAGATAAGATAAACAAAACAAGTGAAACAAATGAATACATATAGATAAATATTTAAAAAAATGACTATATAAAAAATAATCAACCACTTTTATAAGAAGGTCTCACTGTAAAACAGTTTCATAAATCTAAAAGATAATCAGTATTTCATATAGTTTATATACAAATTATTTTTAATTTTCTATATTTGAAGTTATTAACAAGTTTAAAATAATTTGCATTAACAATCTTAAAGTTTAGGTCTATTGTGTGTTATACCTTTAATCTTTTTATTTTGTGAATAACACGTATTAATATTTATAATATTTATGCCAAATCACAGTATTTTAACTATTTAACCAAAAATTGACCCGAACACTAAAAACATCCATATTTTAATGACTTTTTGCAAAAAAAATTAAACAAAAAAAACATTAACAGTCTAATCGCAAATTACCTATACTTAAGACTATAATTCTCAATTAATTTTTTAGACTATAAAGGGTAGATTTTTACAGTAAACAAGAACCAAAGTTGGCTTGCGGTAGGGGAAACTGCTTCGCCCAAATCTACAAGAGTTGCACAGAATAGATCCAAAACCTTCAGATATTCAAAAATGGCGACAGTAGTGAGTTCTGGGAAAGCCATGCTTGCTATGCTTACGGAGAATGACCCTTCTTTGAAGCTTCACGCTCTTTCTAATCTCAATACGCATGCTGAGTTTTTATGGCCTGAGATCTCCACCAGTATTCCTCTATTGTTAGTCGATTTCTCCTTTTGTTTTATTATAATTTTGTATTTTAAGTTATTGTGGTTTGAATTTTTTTGGTGGTGTTTGAATTTTAATCTTAGTTCGATCTTTCGAAAATGTTTTTTGATTTTCTTTTTTTGAATTAGGGTTTTGTTTAGTTTGACTAAATGGTTGAATTTAGGGTTGCAATTGTTGTTATTCGTGACCTTGGTTAGTTTTGTTGATTTGTATTCTTTTTGCAATCTTTTGAACTAGGGTTTTGTTCAACTTCAACTAAAAGGCTGAAATTCGGGTTGGAATGGATTAATTGAACATGGAAATGTTAATTTTATTTTCTTGTTCTTACCGTCGTATTATATTATCCGTTGTAGGTTCTTCTGATTTGAGACTTTTTTGGAATTTGTCATTGCTGATTAGATTAGTTAAGTTAGGAGCTGAGGATTGGTGAATCTAAAGTTTTTCAGCAGTAGGGTTTTGCGTAGAACCTTGGCCAAAGAGACTGTTGGATTACTGCTTCCTGCTTATGTTTTAAATTGTTCAATTTTGTCATGCCCTTGTGGATTGAACGATAGGTGGCGTTGTACATACATTTGATATTATGTTTGTCTACTTGGAACTTAATTCTTGTGAAGTATTACTGTATAGTCCGTATTCCCCCTTGTCAAATTGAAGATAACTAGACTTTCCTAACCACATAATTGTGTACTCAATGTGAGTATCTGTTGAGCAAGGTAGATGTATGGTGAGATGCGTCTGACTTATTTGATGAAAATGTGTGACTTGGAGAACTTTCTTTTCTTAATGTTATTGTGTATTGCAAAGGAACAAATGGCTTCTGGATGTTATTGCTTCTGTGACATTATTTCCGAATTGAAACGACACTAATCCTTCTATCTCCTTTTTTTTTAGAGAAAGCTTGTACGAAGAGGGAGAGCTCCCTGCTGCATTAGTTGTTTCTAAGGTAATCTTTGATATATAACATTTCATGAATTTATTTATTTTTCATTGGATTGTAAGAAAATGGACAGATGACTAAGTGTGGCCACTTTGGTAATGACATCATTGTTGCTGCTGCTGTCAATCTTTCTAGGGGTTACTTGCCCTTTGCTTCATGAAGTTATGATCATGTATTTAATGTATGTTCTATATGCAGGTTTTTTATTTCTTAGGTGAACTCAATGATTCGTTATCATATGCATTGGGAGCCGGGACGTTATTTGATGTGTCAGAGGATTCAGATTATGTTAGATCACTTCTTGGTAATTTTTTTTGGTCTTGCCTTTTACATGGAAAAAGTTCTTTGAGATAATCGTAAATTGCTTCTTTTGATTTTTGAGATTTCGTCAATTCTGATCATATGACTTACCTTTTCCCTATCTCAGATAAAGCCCTTGATGAGTACGCTAGTCTCAGGAACAAAGTGACAGAGTCTAATGAAGATGCTGCAAACATTGACCCCAGGCTCGAGGCAATTGTGGAGAAAATGCTGGAGAAGTATGTTTTCATCTTCTTTTCCATTACCAGTACCTCTTTTGACTACTGTTCCTAGTTAAATGTCTATGCTGTTGCATTTTAGGTGCATTGTGGAAGGGAGATATCAGCAAGCAATGGGCATGGCGATTGAGTGCCGAAGATTAGACAAACTTGAGGAGGCTATTATGAGGAGTGATAACGCTCCTGGAAGTCTGTCTTACTGTATAAATGTTTCACACTCCTATGTTAACCAGAGACAATATCGCCTAGAGGTGAGAATTTTTTCATGATAATCATTGAAGAAGTAGAATGTCAGCAAATAGGATAACGACGTATGATCCTACTATTGTTTTCATCACGTGCATTTAATAGTAAGCTTTAGGATCCTCATAATGAGGACCCTGTTCTTGAAGGATGTTTATTCATCTTCTACCTTTGTTAAGGTTTCTTTCATTGAACATTGAAATTTAGCTCTTACATTTTGTTGTGTTCACTTTTTTCTGCTGTTGATTGAATTTCTATTTAAGGTGTTGTTTGGCAAATTGTTGGCTTTTTCAGTTAGACTTGTTTGTCTAGCAGAAAGTGTTGGCTTTTAAGCTAGCGAGGAAGATGTTTGGTGAATAAGGTACGGGCTAATGGTTGTTTAGTTGTGATAAAATAGGCCAACAAATCAAGAGTCATTGAGAAAGCTAACTATATTAGCCTTTTCATTTTGGCTTAAAAGGTAGCTTTTTATATGGATGAAAAGCCATTTACCAAGCACTTTTTGGGATTTTTGACCAACAAAAAAGCCAAAAGCCAAACATAAAGCCAACCCAAATGCCATTTACCAAACAACCGCTAAGTGGAAGCCGTACAGGGTCTTCCTGTGCTTATTGCTACGTTACGTATTGTTACTCATGTTTTCCTTGTCATATGAATGTGAATCTCACGAGTAATTGAGTTATGATGGTATTATTGATGTGCCAAATGTTTTCTACTTGACTCTTGAGGCTTTATCTTGAATCTTTTATTGATTTTCAGTCTTATATTCTCATCTTTATTTCTTCTCTGAATTTGATGATTTGTTTCCGGCCTTTAGCAATATTCACATATCTACTTTCTCACGCTGAAATAAAAAGTAAGAACAGGGAGAAGATTGAAAATGTCAGATTGTTTATGAACCTTTCTTTTATATATCTAGGTGCTTCAGCTGCTTGCCAGACTGTTCCAAAAGTTGCCATCTCCAGATTATTTGAGCATATGCCAGTGTCTCATGTTTTTGGATCAACCTGATGGTGTTGCTAACATTCTAGAGAAGCTTATTTCTTCAGAGAACAAAGACGATGCTTTGCTTGCATTTCAAACATCTTTCGATCTAGTGGAAAATGAACATCAGGCTTTTCTATTAAAAGTGATTGACAGCCTTTCAAAACCCATTCCTGAATCTCGAGAGTCCTCACAGTCTGAAAATACTGCTGCTTCGGAGAATGTGGAAATGATTGATGGAACTCATGGATCTACCTTACCTGTGTATGCTGAGAGATTGACTAAACTTAAAGGAATATTGTCCGGAGAGACTTCAATACAGCTGATATTGCAGTTTCTATACAGTCACAACAGGTAATTATTTTGATTTTTTTTGTTTTAGTATCTATTCGTTGAATGTGGAGTTTTTGAGTTATCCTGCTTGAAATTTTCTGCTTAAACTTTACTTGTTTTGGACTTAGGTCGGACCTTCTTATCCTGAAGAATATAAAGCAAGCTGTTGAAACAAAAAATAGTGTTTGTCATAGTGCAACAATTTATGCGAATGCAATTATGCATGCTGGTACCACAGTGGATACATTTCTAAGGGAGAATTTGGTACTATATTTATCTCTGCATTAAGATAGCTTTTGGGAGACAATTAAAAGGGAATGATGTTGTTAACCGATTGTTTTTGAATTCATCTGCTAGGACTGGTTAAGCAGAGCCACCAACTGGGCCAAGTTTAGTGCAACAGCTGGATTGGGAGTAATTCATAGAGGCCATTTGCATCAGGGCCGATCACTGTTGACACCTTACTTGCCACAGGGTGGGGCTGGTGGTGGTGGTGGTCCATATTCCGAAGGTGGAGCTCTTTATGCACTTGGTTTGATCCATGCTAACCATGGCGGGGGTATTAAACAGTTTCTTTCTGATAGCCTACGCAATACTAATGTAGAGGTATGGTTATTGTTCTGAATAAATGTTCCTGTCTTTATTCTTTAAGTTTGAGATATTTCATTTAATTTTTCGACATGTGTGTGATTTGCCTTTTGCAGGTCATTCAACATGGTGCATGTTTAGGGCTTGGGTTAGCAGCTTTGGGAACTGCTGATGAGGATATATTTGAGGATTTGAAAAATGTCCTGTACACAGATAATGCTGTTGCCGGTGAAGCTGCTGGCATTGGTATGGGATTGCTAATGGTCGGTACGGCAACTGAGAAGGCTGGAGAGATGCTTGCTTATGCACATGAAACCCAACATGAGAAGATCATCAGGTAAAGCTAGCTATCTGATCTGATGTAAAATAATATTGTTTATCATGTCTTGCTAATGTGGCTATTGAACTTGTCCAGGGGATTAGCTTTAGGTGTAGCTCTTACGGTTTATGGAAGAGAGGAGGAAGCTGACACACTTATACTGCAAATGACTGGGGATCAAGATCCTATCTTGCGTTATGGTGGTATGTATGCATTGGGTTTGGCTTACCGAGGAACATCAAATAACAAAGCCATCCGGCAGCTGCTTCACTTTGCAGTCTCAGATGTCAGTGACGACGTTAGGCGAACTGCAGTTTTGGCTCTTGGGTTCGTCATGTATTCTGATCCAGAACAGGTTGGTTCATCTTTCCTTTAGATTTTTGTTTTCAGTGAATAAAGTGATTACAAGCTAAACTAGGAAAAAATTAATAAAGACAAATAACGATTCATATGTTTATCATTGGTTAAAAGACAACCAGGAATTTATCCAAATGGGGTAGCACCAAAGGGAAGTGCATAGACTTCTATTCTATTAACTCTTTTTCTCTACGCTAACTCTTATTTATGAGTAATCTAAGAAGTACCAGCCCTTCTGTGAATATTCCATTTGCGGTTCGAATTTGTTATTAGTTTGTACCACTAAATTTGCTACTTTTTTTGGAGATTACCCAACTTCTTACGATCACTTATTATCTGCACATTTAATCTCTCTTTCATGCCATCCATATTTCTAAATTTTAGTTTATTCTTTTTTAAACTAAACCAAAAATTTGAATGAGAATAATGTTGAAGTAGCAAGTTTATATGGACAGAGTAGTATTAAGAGGGCCATCTTAATACCAATCCTTAAACTAACATAAACAACTTACAGAAGTGGCAAGACTGGGTGCTTAATGCAATATATGATTTAGAATAGCTACTTATTGCTTGAAGATATGCTTATAAGTTATATTTGTAAGCTTCTATTTGTTAACTTCTGTAAATCAAAAAATGCGAAGACTCTATTGGTACCTTGGATTTTTATGTCAAGGTTTAAATTGCATGGTCCAGTATAATCATGGAAACCTAGAAAAAAGGTTTACCACTATATATCTACCTCTTCCTCACTAAGTTGAGGTGCTCCTAAGTAAAAGTGTGCAACGAGGTGGGGCTCGTTTAAGGCCTGTGACATGGACATAGAAATATAGAATTTACATCACATGAATTTATGGCTTCCAAGCCATTGATGTGAGAACAAAGCATCCGTGCTGTCATAGACTGAAATACGTGTCTCATAATTCTCCTTTTCATTTATTTTTGTTGTAAACCTCTGTAATTGATGTAATACGAACAATAATTCAATAGTGGATGAAGTTAATTCGTCATCACCACCACCATCATCATACCAAGTATATCATGTTCATATAAGCTATATAAAAAGTGGATGAAGTGTAGGAATATTGATGAATATCACAAGGAAATTGTTTCCTTGTTACATAAATATCACGGAACAGATTGCAAAACTGCTGCTTTAAACAAAATTTTTTTAATTATTATGTCAAGATTCAGGTACTAATTATTGAATCTAATTTTGAAAATATATTAAGATCAATCAGTAGATTGAGATTCATACAAATTTTCCAAAATTATATGAAAATTGAAGATAAAGGCATATACCATGAAAATTAATTATCATGAAGTTCAATTGGCCCTGTGCCACTTACCTGCCCCGTTAAATGCCTATAGTACTCCTGTGTAATTTTCTTGGGAATTCAAGGGAAATTCAGTCTGGACATTCTGAATGATTAAACTGTTGTTCTGTACAGTACTGGGAACTGTTTTGTTTCTTCAATGATCTGATTCTCTTTGAGAGCTTTTCTTAACAGATGCCCCGTATTGTGTCCCTGCTATCTAAGTCCTACAACCCACACGTTCGATATGGTGCGGCCTTAGCAGTTGGCATTTCATGTGCTGGCACTGGTCTGAGCGAAGCTATATCTTTGTTGGAGCCCTTGACATCAGATGTGGTTGATTTTGTTCGACAAGGAGCACTGATTGCAATGGCCATGGTTATGGTTCAAATTACTGAAGCGATGGATCCTCGAGTTGGAGCATTCAGGTAATTGTTACTATTAGCCCCTTTTTTCCTTGGTAGTTCCGTGTCTCATTGTAAAAAACATTTATAGGCGGCAATTGGAGAAGATAATTCTCGACAAACATGAAGAAACCGTGAGCAAGATGGGAGCCATATTAGCATCTGGAATTCTTGATGCTGGTGGTAGGAATGTGACAATTAGACTGCTTTCCAAGTCGAAGCATGATAGAATGACAGCTATTGTGGGTCTGGCTGTTTTTAGCCAGTTTTGGTATTGGTATCCTCTTACATACTTCATAAGCTTGTCATTCTCACCCACTGCTTTTATTGGGCTGAACTATGACTTGAAAGTTCCAAAGTTTGAGTTTTTGTCTCATGCAAAACCTTCCTTGTTCGAGTATCCAAAGCCAACCACTGTGGCCACCACTACATCGGCTGTAAAACTCCCTACTGCTGTATTATCAACTACGGCAAAGGCCAAATCTAGGGCAAAAAAGGACGAGCAGAAGGAGAAGTCTGTTGGGTCTGAGACTTCACCTTCTGTTTCTGCCTCCGGGAAGGCAAAATCTTCTACCGAGAAAGAGAAAGACGACATGCTGGTACATTACCATTTAATACTCCACTTGTTTTGATTTCCTAATTGCTTTTTTTTTTGGAACGGAGATGAGGTTTATCTTATTTCTTTTGGTTCTTTGCATTTTGCAGGTCGAGAATGTACCCGAAAACAAGGTGGAACCGGAACCTTCATTTGAAATCTTAACAAATCCTGCTAGGGTAGTTCCCGCTCAAGAAAAATTCATCCATTTTTTTGACGGAAGCAGATACATGCCAGTGAAGTCGGCCTCCTCTGGTTTTATTCTTCTGAAGGACTTACGCCCTGAGGAAGCAGAAGTATTGTCTCTTTCTGACACACCCGCTTCTGCCGCGACAAATTCTGCTGCTGGAACTGCAGCACCCGCACAACAGGGGAATACTGATGCCATGGCCGTTGATGAGGAACCTGAACCCCCTCAGCCTTTTGAATTCACATCCTGATGATTTTGTTCAGTTGAAGGACCATCTTTGTGGTTCTTAGTGCATGGCTGTACCTTGGTTCTCGGGGATTAACTGTACTACATGTTCTGAGATTCGTGAATTCATTTGCTAAGCTTTTTTCAGCATGATGTGATCAAGCCTATGAGAAAAATATTCTCCTGTATACTTTCTTTTTTTGCTGTGTCGAAAATATAGCACTCTTAGAGTCCCTAGTATTTAACGGTTTACATTAGTGCATTTGTTAATTAATCTGTTATGAGCACGATACGTCTAGTGTGGAAGTGAATAGTCTCTCCACCCCTTTGAGCCGATGATTTATTATTTTATGGACATTATTAACTGTAGCCGGCAATTGTTCGCTGTTAGTAATAATGGATGATCTTTAACTTGTGTTAAAAAGTTGGTCTAATAATCGGCACGGATTATTATTGGTCTGATTTTTTGACTTAGTTTAATAACGATGCTTTTATCAACAACGAAAAAGGACATTCTTTAGGCTCAGGGTAAAAAGCGTATTTTGGGAAATATTCAAATGCTGAATTTTTTTGATTAAAAAGAAGCTTATTTTTTAAATTATTTATGGGGAAAACCGAAAAATATAGTTATATCCCATACAATTTGGTGATCATCTTATGTCAAGACTAGAGCCAAGAGTTATTACAGAAGTCATTCAAGTGGCCAAAAGTCTAGAATCCAAAAGTTGTATCACTTTCATGGAGATTGTGGACTGTGGTGCTGGATGATGAGTGATCACCAATAGCCAATTGCCTAGCTTTAAAGTTGTGGGAATAGATTGTGGCCTTCTTGCTTTATTGATGTGCTTAAAAATTGTCTTTCTAGTTTGATTTTTAAATGGCTTGTCGATTTATTAATTTTTTGAAATCATATGATATATGTTCTCTAGAATCAAAGTAGAGTTAAATTTGTTAACCGATAAAATCAATAACAAACAAATTATTAACCTTGAAATTTTAGTGTTTTATTAGTGCAGTAGCTAACAAAAATAAAATATGCTTAATATTTATTTTATGTCTATATTTTTTTTTTTGACTTCTAACTTTTAACATACCATTAAACATTTCTATAACTACTAAATTAAAAATTTGTTTAAATAAATATCAAATTAGTCGATTAAATCTTGTCAATAATTCTAATGAACTATTTTTAGCTAATATTATTATTTGCCAAATTCAAAGTCCAAGGACTTCAAAGTTGAAATGTGTGTTCTACACTCTTTAACCACGATCCATCCCATGCCCCAAATCAAAACTCTTACCCGGTTTAAAAGAAAATGCTGATTGTTGCAAAAAATCAGTTATACGCACTTCAACTAGAACAAAGAAAGAATGCAGACAACAATGGAGACGAACCAAAATTAGTAAATACTTTATACAATCTTCAGTGATTATCAAGCTTAAAAGCTATATATACAATAAAGAATTAACAGATCAAGTTATTCAACCTTAACAACTCTACCCCCAGGCCCAAAGTTACTCAAAATCAAGAAAATCAGCTTAATTCTCCAGTATTAAAAACAGAGATTAAGCTTTCATGACATTAATGAAGAATCAAAAATCTATAGACATCCCCAGATCTGCAAGATTCACAAAGTGAAGTTCATCAGCAGCTGGACCAGATTCTTGTCGACCCGACTTAATGAGTTTTAACTTCCTGCCATGATCGTTCTCTTGATGATCAGACATCAAATCGAGTCCATAATCGAGTCTTTTATGGTCTTGATCATTGTAATGCAAGCTTTCAAAAAGATTGGCATAATCCTGATTATGGAGTTGTTGCAAGAAATCTGAATTGTGATTCAGATATGACCATTCTTCTGGTTTCTCTAGCTGAATAGAGTTGTTTTCAACTTGGGTTTTGAAAGTATCATACCCTAAATTCATTAAGCCGTCTGCAGGCGAAACAGGACCGGCATTTATAGCACCATGCAATTCATCAACATCAAACATTTCATCCACTGTTAAGTTCAGTAAGTAGTCATTTATATCAATCCCACCTTCACCAATCTCAAGTTCCTGCTTCATTTCTTTCTTGACAGGACTTAAGAAGGGCTCATTCTTCCCATCAGTATGCGAGTCGCCTTCGCCATCTTCCTTCTTCACAGCAACACCACCAATTTTACCAAACCGATCATCATTAGAACGCGTATCAGAAGACGATGTAGAGCCTGTTGTACATGATGCAGTAGTAGTGGTGGTCGAATTCTCTCTATAGTCCTCCATTGATACAATGAATGAATCCGGGAGGTTCAACCGAGCATTTGAACCATACATGATACGAGCAGCCTCATCATAAGCCAATGCAGCTTCAACAGCAGTAGGGAAAGTACCTAGCCAAAGCCTTTTACCCCTATTAGGCTCACGAATCTCTGCAACCCATTTCCCCCAAGTCCTCTGTCTAACTCCCCGGAATTTGCATAACCAATTTTCGGGACCTCCTTTACCTCGCATACATCCTTTCTTTGACCCCTTTGCTGGAGCTTTTCTAACAGGCTTAACTCCATCATTGAGTTTACTATTGATTTCTTTCCACTTGGCAAGAGTTTCTACAAGGGATTCGTCTCGTCTTCTTCGAGTTTTCCTCTTCCTGGTGTAATCAAATGATAGAGAAGAAGAAGGAGAAGGTGGGTTAGATGCTTTGTTGTAATCGAAAGTGCCCATCCTGGGAAATTTAACAAAAGCCTGTTATAAAACAATGTTTTATCACAGCAAATCAAAACCTCTGAGAAGAACTATTCAAAAAAAGGGTGATGCAACATAAATTCAGAAATCGTTTCCGTAGAAACCAACACAAATTACTTTGAATCACAAATTTCTGCGTCAAACTTGGCCTTACTTCAGCAATTTCAAAACCAGCTGATAAAAAAAGTTGACAAATTTTCTTTAAACTGCCAATTTCACGCCACAGTTTCACCCAAAAAGCATCGTTGAACATTCCAGTGGTCGAAAAAGAAGTTGAAAGGGCAACTAAATAGTCTAATTAACATGAATTATAAAGTGATTGTGAAAATTCAAAGCAAAACACAAATCCCAATTCACCCAAAATCTTCAAACTGCACTTAAATACGCACATAATCTGGATTCAAACACAATGAACCATAAATTTTAAGTTTTCGATCAACTCAAAAACCCTAATTAAACAACAATTCTCAACCAAAGAAATCCTCAAAAATTTCAACTCTTGCAAAACCCTGATTAATACAAGTAAATCAACAAAAATCAACTAACCTTTCGAAGATTTCCGATACCATACGACTACAGAATTCCAAAAATATCCTTCTTCAATTGGCAGTAAATCTTGGTCAATAAGATTTCTTCAATTTCCTAATGTAAATTCGCTTTTTCTGAAAGAGTGTTGAAGAACTTTGAAAATTTAAGAGCACACAGAAAATCGAGTTTTCAGAAAGCTTCGAGAATAACGTATGCCAACATATTTATAGCCTTTTCGACTAGATATTTTCGCCTAAAAACCGGATTTTTTTGTAATTGATGTAATTATTAATGTGATTACGTGGCGTGTTTGAAGCGTTTATCAAAGTTCTTAACGGTTAAGGATTTGACACGTGGGCCTCGAATGTTCCCGACCCACTAGATTTTTCTGCGGCTTCCGCTTTATCTAGTCCTGTGTATTCGTACATTGTAATAATTTTTCTCGTTAGATAATACTTACGTCAAACTAATTTTTATTATATTAATTATATTATTTTAATTTATATATTTTAATTATTATATAAGAAAAAACATAATTATGTGGAACTTTGTTTCTTTCATTCCGTCACATATTTTTATAATATCAATTTTTTGTAATTTTTAGTTATATAATTAGATATAAACGATCTGACAAAACATTGAATTACGTAGAAATGTGTTTGGTGTAAGTATTTTGAAATGGAGGAAATATTAAATAGTCTCAACACTTGTCGTGCCACCCGTTTAACATATAATTAAATAGTTTTATTGATACAGATTAATTTTGTAATTAATTTAAGAGACCACCTTTTACATCTAAAAAAAATACAAATTAATAATAGATGAGATTTTTGTTACACTAATTCTTTTCGGCCCGTTTTTTATAAGACTGTCTCACCATGAGACAAGTCCATGCAAGTAAGCCTATTTCTCTAAGTGTTCACTTTGAAATTATAAGTGATCACTTTAAGATATAAGTGATAATCTTAAGACTAAAAAGTCATCACTTTAAAAATAAATGTATATTGGACCAACCCAATTAAAATGGTCTCATCATGAGACCGTCTCATATGAAAATTTGTGAATTCTTTATTGGTTCACGCATCATGAAAAATTGTTGATATTAATAAAAATAAAACTTTCAAAATATTATTACTCAATTTGCAACAATGCTTCTCCACTTTTTTCATCAATTTTCATATACTATTTGATTTTTTTCATTATGGTTAATTATTTTAAATATTTTATCTTATATTTCAAAATAAATCACAAAAACATAAGAGTGTAAGTATTAAGTTGCAATTCAAAAAAAAAAAAAAGAAAGTTGCAATTTTTGTGAGAAATTATGGTTTAGTGATGTTACGAATATTATCATTAATTAATTTAAACTTGATAGTTTACATTTTTATTTTCTTTGTATAAATATATTCTCTGATCTTTGAGAGACTGCTACACTTTTTCTTTTTTATGCCTTCTTTCTAATTTCTACTACTTATTTTGTTTTCATCCACATATTTTTATTATTTTTTAATATCATCCACATAATTTATATTTTCTCACATTTTTTTAATTTAAATTCTCATTTTTGCAATTTATTAGGATAAGGAAGTTTTATTTTAGAATGTTGTTCAAATGTTATTTTATTTTCTTATAATTTGCTACATCTTTTTAGATAATTTTTGTTACAATGTTTTTTTTTTCAAAAATAATAGTAAAAAAATGATCCAAAGGTTTCTTATATATTTTCATTCACATGGTTTCATTTTGTCGACTTTTGACTTTTTAGTTTGTTAATTGGTAAATAAATAAAAAATAAAAAGTATAATAAATGACGTTTCAGTCTTTAAGCCTAACTAAAAACATGAATTTAAAACTAAAATGAAAAAGCTAATTTACTATAATTGCTCAACAAACAATTCACTATATATTACCAAGTACTATCGCTTTAAAATACTAACTTATCTAATCAATACTTTTGATTGATAAAAAAAAAAAAAAAACCAATGGACAACATCCATACTATTTGTGACACACATGCGGCATGCCCACTATAGATTGATCATAAAGTGTAGCATGCGTTGGGCCGCTTCTATTTGACCCTATAGTATCAAGTTTAATTCGCAAGAGTTCGTCTTTAGACTTCTTATAAAAAGTTCGTAAATTATTGTGAAAGATAATTTCTTCTTTAATTGGATGGGTCCATATAAAAATTTAAAAATATAGTATAACTATATGTTTATTTAATAGGGTTTCAGTACACTTCAAGTAGGCACTTAGTATACGTCAAATAAGGTTCACAGTATGTCAAGTAAATATTTTTAATCGCCTGATTCTTGTAAATCTCAAACACCTGGTTGGTAAACCACAAAACACCTATTTGACGTACCTCAAATAACTACTTTACATACCTCAAATACCTACTTTACATATCCAAACCCATACAATATACCCCAAACACCTACTTAACAACTCTAAATATTTGCTTGATATACCTCATATCTAATTGGTGTATCTTAAATCCCTACCTTATATACCTCAAACACCTACTGAGCATACCCTAATTATCTAATTGATGTGTCCCAAATACCTACTTGGTATACCCCTGGTATCAAATTGGTACATCTCAAACCTGTACTTGGTATACCTCAAATTCCTATTTGATACACCCTAAATATCTACTTAGTATACATCAGATCCCTACTTGATATATTTTAAATCTCTATTTGGTATAACTAAATCCCAATCATAGTGATGTTTAAAAGATAACTGATTAGCGCTTTTTTAATTAATTAATTTTTGTGGGCTGAGCCGTCTTTCAAGAGTTACTGAAACAAGTTTATATATTAATTAGTTATATTAGTTGGACTATTAAATCAAATACAGAACACATATCTCATAATAAGACTGTCAATACAAAAATTAATGTAAATATTTGCAAGTGGACACCCAATGCAGCTCGTTGGCCCAACTGACACCGTTGGTAATGGACGGTCAACTAGTCCAAGTTTGGTGCATGTTTACCAAGTGTCATCACACTATATGTCGTGCTTCATTTCTAACCCCTCAATTAAACTTGCCCATTACCTCATCAATCACGTGTACAACTCATTCTTTCTTTATTCATACCTTCTCTGACCTATTAAAATTGCATTATTTGACATTATTTTTAGAGTCATTATTATCATACCTGGTGTATTCTGCTCATAAAAAACTATAATTAGGATCTGGGAAGGAAAGAAAGGCGGGAACTCATACCCAAAAAGGAAAGTGCGGCCAAAAAACCTGTAGCTTGAGATCCACAAATGAATTCTTTGATAAAACCTCAATAGTCTAAATACATATAAATTAATAAAAATAACTAGGTAAAAACGAATAAAAGAATATTATGTAAAAATGCAAAGGTAAAAACAAGAATACCAACTGATTAGCAAAAGAGTCTCAGTAGTCTAAGACATAGATATAACGCCTACAGCTACCCTGATCAGGTCCTCAAAAAGATATAGATATTGTAATTTGTTTTTTATTTATTTCTCCCATATCTTAAAAAACTTTAAAAGTGACATAATACAAATTAAAAGGGACTAAGAATATAGGTGAAATTACTTTAAATTCTAATCAAATTGATGTGCCTAAACGGAGGGAATTAATTATCCATCTTATTTAACTTGCATTTCTTATACTCTATCCAAGTTACATAGCCTGATAGCCATAGGCCCATGATACCAAATATACACTACTTATTACATGTTGTACTATCTTGTTCAAAACACAACACCACCAGTGATGAAGATAGCACATAGATAGCAAGAATATAAATGTCCAAAAATTGAATTTTTATACCAGAATCAATACAAATATGTAGTACAACTGATCAAATAATAAATCACCAAAATATATATGTCAGGCTAACTTCTATACTATTCTTGGATATGGTAAGTGTCTGTTTGTTTTTACAAACAACATACACTAAATCTATCCAAATCTTTCTCATCTTTCACTCCTGACTTTCCTAAAAAAGTAACAAAATACAACAAAATATAACTGTTTTTTTTTAAAAAAATACAATTATGAATAAGTTTTCCCAAATAATGAAGAATAGTAAATTATTTTTTCAATCAATCAATTGAATAAATTCTTTTATCTTCTATGTACTTGGGTCATTATATTCCTTTGTATACTTGTGGTTGATTCTTGATTAGCATATTGGTAGATCTGCTGGCGGTGGTTGTAGACTCTCCAACTCTCCGACTCCGTCTTCGACTAGGAAGGCCATAGCTAGTCCCCAAGTGATATGCACATCCAAGTGACAATGCATCAACCATACTCCTGCAATCAACAATCAAACAACCAATTTCTTTGATCAATTCGTCGCGGACATGATATGTAGCATACTTAGAGAAACCGGACGCTACTTTAAAAGTGAACGTGATCAAAATAATTGGACATAAGATTTGATGTATATTTGACAAATGACTTTTTAATTGGTGAAACAACTATACTAAGAAGTGTTTGGTAAATAATTGTTAGACTAACTAAAAAGTTGACTTTTACGCCAGCAGAAAAACTGATTTTAACCCAAAATAAAAAACCTAGGACACATAGTTTTCCTGTTAGCTTTTGGATTTTTACCGACCAATAACTAACTTTTACAGAACATTTTTTATAACAGTTGCTTAAACAACTAACATATCAACAAAAACTTTCGGCTCTCAAATCAGCCAATAGTCATTTACCGATTAGACTCTGGGACTCGTTTATTGTAAAATGTACCTGGATTGTCTGCGACGAATCGAATGACAGCCCACCCATTGACAGGCACAGGAACAGTATTTCTCATAGGAGGGTTCACAAGATTAAATTTCTTTGTATCAGTGCTAGGGTTAAAGTTTCCAAATCCTTGAGCAATAATATAAAAGTCATAACCATGTAGATGCATAGGATGATTTTCCCCTGTAACAATACTTGTACCTTGGATAACAATTTGTACTCTAGAACCATACTTTAGCTTGTACAACCTAGTACCTGTTTGGGGTTGCCAAAGTGCCCGACTAACATTCCCTGTGTAATCAAATTGGACCGGAGGTTGGCTCGGAAAGTCAACTGAAAATACTCCCGGAATACCGAATTTATGGGCTTGAAGAAGTGACCAATTTGAAGGAAGAACAAAAGAAACATTATTCATACTAGCAGTAAATCTAGTCCCATTTGGACCTTGACATTGGCTCTTACTAAAGTTTGGTGGGCATTGGTTAAGCCCAAGGCCCACTGTAAAGAAAAGATTTTCATCAATTTCTAGTGGGACCGGAAGCTCTGGGACTTTTTTTGGGCTCCGGAGTTTTGTTGTGAATGTGGTAACAGTTGCAGTGTCGTTAAAGGCGGGTAGAGGTGGAAATATAGGGGTGGCCTTAGGAATTCCCTTAGCGGGACATGCAACGGACTTGTACTCGAGGATGGCGGTGGTGGTGGTGTTGTCAAACGCAACACCTTGCGCGCTTTGGTAAGGCTTGGCTGCGATATAGTACCTCCCTGGGGCTTGGTTGCCAGAGATTAAGACATCGGTGGTTTGACCGGGACCGAGCATTAGTATGTTGGTCGTAAAAGGTTTTAGATATCCCGCGTCTGCACCAACCACCGTAAAAGGATGGTTGGCGATCGAGAAGAAGAGTTCTTGGTTGAGGGCGGCATTGATCACTCGTAGGAGGCGTGTCTCGCCTATGTCGATGGGGACAATAGTTGTATCTGCATAGAGTTAAAAAGTTTATTAGCTATATTGCATTCAGGCATATGAAATTAGACAAACGTAGACTTCTGTGAGCCAAACAATCATCTTTACATGTGTACTTAACCAACTGATTAATTGTTATTTTCTGTTATATATATTACAAAATTCAGTATTTTAAATGATTTGAGCCAGTCTGAGCCTAGACTTATCACTAACCTTGTTTGGAGCAATTGTAAAGATCTCCCGGTTGGCCATTAATGGTATATGCATTGGATACATTTGGTGCAGCTCCAGTTCTAGTGGCTTGTCTAATGACTTTAACTGGATCACGATTCCACCATTCACCTATTTTCCAATGGCGTATTAATAACAAAAGTAACTATATTGATACATTTTTGTAAAAATTAATCACGAAATTTATTTAAGAATTTACAATAATTTACCAAGAATAATAGGTGTTTCACGATTAGGCTTAGGAAAAGGGTAGGGCGTTCCTTTTCTAGGATGAATAACTAAAGCTCCATAGACAGTGGCTCTTAGCCATGAGCTATGAGCATGCCACCACAGAGTCCCTTCTTGACCAGTGATTGTAAATTTGTATGTGTAACTACCTCCGGGTCTAATAGGACATTGAGTTACAAACTCTGGTCCGTCTGCCCATCCTGTTCTCATTTGTCGAACACCATGCCTAGGACAAATAAACAAAAATAAAAATATGAGATTTTCTAAAAATATTTAACAAGAAAAGGAGGATGTATTTAAGTTTTTGCATGTATGTTTTGGTTTACCAATGAATTGTGACATTGTATTTTGCTCTATTAACAACATTGACAACAAGAGTGTCACCCTCATAAACTTCCAATGTAGGTCCAGGAAATTGACCGTTTACCGTTATTGCTTTTACTGTTTTGCACAGCCTCTTCACTGGTACTGCTTGAACCTATAATATATATCATTAAAACACAAATTATATAAGTTAATTTCATTTTCAACCATTAAATTTATTTATATTTTTTCCTCGTAACAACTTTTATCTCTTCTTAAAATAATGAAAGATGGATAAGTTTCGAACATGTGACCTTTTGTCACGTTGACTTTAATACCATATCAAGATACTAACTCAATTAAAAGTTTAAACTGATGATTAATACACAAAACATGTGTTGTAACACTCTAACAAGTTGACATTCTAAATTCTAATGGCCATATGATTCTAGGCTGGTTTTGATGAACATAGTTAGAAATACGAAAAAAGGGGCATGTGAATAATAGATGCCCAAGTTATTATTATAAATAAATTTTATTTTAGTTTTAAATATGAAAATCTCTTTTAAGACCTATAAATAATTAAGAACGACACTGAAATAACTCTACTTGATCTACCTAAAAAATACAAAAATTATAAATCGAACTTACAACAAAATCATGGTATTGAACTTTCGCGGAGGCGAAGGAAACTATTGAACTCAAAAACAACAAAATTCCTAGCACATAACAAGAAACCATTGTTTGGCACATCTTGTTCATGCTACTTGTATTAGCCAGGGAACTCCAACTAGCTAATTAAGCTTATTACTCGTACGTCGTAATCGACTCGGTTTTTCTTCTTACCAATAAGAATGTACGTAGGTTGAGAAGATAATGGAAGCGTGAAGGAAAGGAAGAAATGTTGATGAATTTATAGTGAAGGACGCGATAGAGAAGAAGGTTGTTTAGAGGTTGGTAGATTAGGTTGAGTGTAAATGTGCTACAAAACTAGAAGGTCAGCTTAATTAAGATATCACTTTTTACTATTTCAAATGTTCAACTATGTAAAGATATAGTTTGGTGCACCCACTAAGCTTAGCTTATCGAGGGTGCAAAAAAAGTAATTTTTTTTTTTAAAATAAAATAAATATTGATGTGGAAAATCATTATCTTCATATTCATAATATAACTATGACTAAATTCTGGAAAGAGTTGAAAGACAACGTACATATCATACTCTTATCAAAATTGATAAGAAGGTTGCGGTTAGTAATATTCTCGGATTTGACAAATAGGGAGAGTTGGAAGACAACATATATATCATACCTTTGTTGAAATTGATATGAAGGTTGCGGTCAATGATATTCTCGACTTTGAAAAATAGAGTGGCTTGGAGACAACATATCATATCATTATTGAAGTTGATAAGAAGGTTGCGGCCAGTAAATTTTCGGCTTTAACAAACACTACAAATGAAAATAAATATTGATGTGGAAAATAAAGTTGATTTTTAGCAATTTTAGCTTTACAAGTTTCCTACTAGTTTGTTGTTGTATGTTTTGTCTTTGCTATAATTCTTTTAATAATCATATTCATTGTGTTTTGGATTTGAATATTGAATAATATGGTTTAGCTACATTAATTAGTTGTTTGAGGAATTTTCCTCATTTAGGTAGTGGTTTTGCTTTTAGGCTTACATCTTTCTTCTTTGTTTTTCTTCAATTTTGATGTTCACTAGTAAAAAAGATGACTTAGGTTAGCTGGAAGAATGTTTGAATAATTAAAGAAAATGTTTTATTCACTAGTCTCTTAATAATAGGCCACGTTTCTATTTTTGTTTTTATTTTGAGAAAAATATATATTCTCTTTTTTTTCAGTATATATTAAATTCTATAAAATAAAGTTTATGTTAATTTGATAAAAAATAAATTCAATTAAATCTTACAAAACACATTAATAGTATGTTTACTCTCTCTAACCCTTTGAATCTATTTTTATTAAGGGCTTGTTCAGCGTAAGCTGTAAAGTAGTTGTGTGGGTAGTTATTTAAAGCGCGCAATTATAGCTGTGGATAGACGTAGTTATCAATTGTAGTAGTTAGATATTTAGATGTATATAGGTGTGTATATTAATATTGTTCGGCAAGAGTGGTTATATGAAAGCTATTTAAAATAATGTGTTAAGAAAAATTGTTGAAAAAAATTAGCTTAATTAACATGCACTATTAAATGTTGCTATTTTACCAAATAACAATAAATTTTCAAAAATAACATTTTATAATTTTATTAAACTACTAACAACTACTTACATTGTTACATTGAAACGTCTTAAATTTAAAATCACATATTAGTATTAGTATTACTCGCAATGATATACTTATGGTTTAGTGAAAATGAGACTGTTTTGACATATTTAAGTATAATTTAAATGCATTGGCCTAATATTTGACAATGAGAGTACTATATTGTACAAGAAATGTGCAACAAAGTCTTTCTACAATTATTCTTTTCATTTTTTTCCTTTGTATACTTTCTCATATAGGAAAATGAAAGGACAAATAATTTGGTACATTATGTTTTAGGTTCCCTTTTTAAATTTTATTAACTCTTATTTGACTTTATTTTAAAAAAATTAAATTTAGTGGAAATTGTTTGTCATAATGGTGCATGTTTTTTGCTGACAACATTGTTTTGGCTGCAGAAACTAAGAAGGAGGCTAACAGTAAATTAGAAGAGTGGAGGAAAGTCTTGGAGGATAAGGGGTTGCACTGCGCATAAGTCGTACGAAGAAAGAATACTTACGATGCAATTTTAGTGGGACAGAATCGATAGGGGAGCCAAATATGACTATAGGGGGAGAAGTTGAAGCATGTACGTCTAAGTTCAAATATTTAGGATCGGTGATTGAGAGTAATGGGGAGAGTGATGGAGACATTTCTAATCGTATACAGGCGGGATGACTTAAGTGGAGAGCAGCGACCGGGGTGCTTTGTGATAAAAAATTCCCTAGTAGACTAAAGGGTAAATTTTATCGCGTTGCAATTAGGCCAACTTTGTTGTATGGGACAGAATGTTGGCCCGTAAAGAAGGTTTTCGAATAGACGATGGATGTAACAAAAATGCGTATGCTGAGGTGAATGCATGGTAAAACTATGATGGACAGGATAAGAAACCGTGAGTTCAGGGAGAAGTTAGGGGTTGCACTTCTCTCTGCAAAGATGTGGGAGAACAGATTGAGATGGTTTGGGCATGTGCAGAGAAAGACCCATGACGCCCCAGTAAGAAAGATTGAATGCATCATAGTGGAGGAGCCAAGGAAGACCTAGGAGGACGTGGGAGGAGCAACTTAAAAGTGACCTGCACGAACTTCACCTCTCTCTAAGGATCTGAACAGGGATAGGGCCAGTTGGCGGCGCCTTATCCACGTCTTAGATTACTAGACATGTCCCTCTTGACCACTGTTTGTTACTGTTCTTTGCCTCTACTTATCGCTCTTTACCACCTCTCTTACCATTATCGTTTTTTTAGTTATTTGTACGTATTCTATTTGTTGTGTATATTTAGTTAGTTGATTACTATTCATGGTTAACGTGGGTGTAAGTTGCAGGCTTTCGGATAGTTGCAGGTTCCTCTCTCTTTAAAGAATCTTTTTGAGTCGAGGGACTTTTTGACCGCACTCTCCTATATGCGTATGAGCTGCCGTCTATCTTCCCTCCCCAGACCCTGACCATAGTCGTTTATGAGCGGAATACACTAAATACGACAATGATAATTAGTGGTTTTTTTAAATAAGTGAAATGCATAAAAGCATTCTCTTTATTGACCTTTTACTTAAATTTATTGGAACTCATTCTTTAGAATTTATCTATATATATCTTTTACTTTTTTCAAATATATTTTTGCTTTACTACTATAAATTACGTCTGCAGTGCATTTAATTGATAAGGCAATTGTTGCAAATAAAAAGCTAATATACTGTCTTTTAAAATGATATTTAAAGTCTCGTTGTCTTGGACAAATACAGCACCATTTCCGTAACGAACCATACAAAACATAGAAATAAAATAATAAGCAAGGGCGAACTTAGTAGGTTTTCGCGCTTGTAAGTGACCTCCCTGACATTAAAAAAAAAAAAAAAAAAGGCAAACTGTGCGCCTCCATGCACTATTGCATTCACTGCCAACTTAGAAACAATCCCTTAGTGATATATATTATAAACGCAGCTATATATATGTCTCTTTAATACCAAAACTATAAATATTAACACTTCAGCATCATTCACCATATTACTGCACTATTAACGAATTGCACCATCACCAATTAAATATTAGAGCATAATCCAATCGTCAACCACCAATGTGCCGTCAGCTGTGGGCTTGCTACCAACAGTCTACCATCGTTAAATCCAGTCTAATTGTCCAACCTATTATTATTGCATCCAATTCGCAAATTATTGACGTCAATTCAATCAAATGCGTGATTTATTTATTTTAAACCAATTTTGCAAATCTATTTAATTTTTAAACCATAGTAAACTATTATAATATAATCTTGATTAATTGCAATTACTATCAATTATTTGAATAAATTAAATTGTATATATATTCTTGATTGATTGACTATTGTTCTTGATTAATTTCAATTATTATCAATTTTTTTAAAATAAGTTGTAACTTGTATATATAATCTCGATTAATTGTTTGGTTATTTATTTAAGTATGTTCTTGATTAAAATTGATTCTTGTAAATGTTTATTTAAATATCAAATTTTAAAAGTGAATTATTTTTAATAGAAATTTAAATTAATAACTGTTGATTAGTAATCTTATTATTCGTCGGTTTCAAGATATGAAAACTCGTCAAAATAGAATATAAAATATTTTTTTACAGAATTAAATTGAAAATATTTTTTTTTGTATCAAGGATTATTTTTAGTAAATTATTAATTTATCGATTGTACTCTCACTAAGGTTGAATCCTGAGTCCGCCACTAAGAACAAGTGATCATTATATTTAGGACAACAATCATTTTTTGCCTAAATATATTCTCTCATATATATATATATATATATATATATATATATATATATATATATATATATATATATATATATATATATATATATATATATATATATATATATATATATATATATATATATATATATATATATATTATATTTCCACATTTGCAAACATTTTAGTGAAAATGCGTACAATAATCATATGAAGTAGAATTAAAGAGAATTAAATTGTGGTCCTTATAATTAATATTAATTCCTATAACCTAATTTTATTTATTTTGTGAGTACTTACCCCCAACAAATCGCATTGAGAGATAAGGAATACGATACTTTTAAAGCACAAATTATTGGTTGAACCTTAGCTTCATCCACTAACACATTGTCAACTTATATTAGTAAAAATGATAGGAGTATTTAATTCATTTTTATATTTGTTGGAAATTGCAGTGTGTTTGTGAATCCAACATAATAGTATAATCCGAACAATAATATGTGCGTATGCACTAAATTAATTAAATTGTGATTTTCTTCATAATACTCTCTATTTTCTAAATATTCTTTTCATTTACTTTTTGCACAGTTTTCAAGATAAACTTTAAGTCTTACATTCTAAATACGCATTATAAAAATTATAAAAAAGGATATTTTAAGACGAATCTAACAAGATCTCACATGAATAAATTTAATCATCTATACATGTCTTAAAAATCTTAATTAAATTTCTCTCTCCGAAATAAAATAATCAAAATGAGAAGAACATTAGAAAATAAAGAGAATATGTAATTTAATATAAATAGATTTTAAACATTCGGGCACACAATTCTATCTTTTCCTCACTCAAGGATATACACAAAACTATCTTTTCCATAAAAATTATAGACTTTTAATATTTATGTTGTTAGTCCAATTTTATTAACACATATATTATAATCCATTTGTTTTTAATTATTTAGGTTAATAACTCTCAGAATTTTAATCATTACAATAGCCAAAAACACAATTTATAGTACTCCATATTTTAAGATATTAGTAAAAATTCATAAAACGTAAGACCATATATTAAGTAATTTAAAGCTTATTGTATATTTAACTATAAGATTTAACTTATGATTTCCATATAAAACGAATATTTTTCAAGGCAACAAACTACGACTAACACATGATGACATCAAAGTTAAATTAAAGTTGTACGAGTAACTTTGCGACCTTGACAATTACACCATATAAAATTATAATTGGTGTGCCTTATTTTATATTATTTTAAAATATTTTAGACTTAAAAATAAATAATAAAATAAACATAAAAATTTAATATTACCACAAAGTGGATTATTCAACATAATAGCACCTTAATTAATCTTAATTATTATGAATGAATCCAGATTACTAATATAAGGTGAGTCAAACACTCATATTTGTATATATACTGAATCATTTTTATTATCATTTTCAATATTATATGTTTTGCAAATTAATATTAATATGTTTTTAATTAAATGACTCAAACCATGACCTTAACAGTTCTGATCAGGCTAAGATCTAGATTTTTCACGGTTATTAATGAATATTGACCATAATATAATTACCATTGTATATTGATGTACGACTTAAGTATGTCAATTGTCAAGCATGTAAACCTAATACACGGAATAGCTAATGACTATGACCATTAAAATTCGTTGGCGTAGATTTTGGGGTGCGAAAGAGAAAGGAAAGGCAAGGATAAGTAATCACCAAATCACAAAGTTTCTAGATTGTTGAACAATACTAAAGTCTTTCAATACTATGGTGGAGTAGTTCATAGATTTATCTTCTATTTTTACATATTTTGAATATAATTGGTCTAAGCAATTCTATGTTTGAAATTAAAAATACATGATATTTTAAAAGATGTAGATAATTAGGTTAAATACTTAAACCAAATGATAGGGCTTTTGTAATGAACAAATTATTTTTATTAAAATTTTATTTTAAATTTATCATTTTAGTGAAAGTTGATTAATCATTTTAATTGATCATTATGTAAACTACAAACAAATTTTTTTCTAAAAAATAAAAATAATTATAGTAAAAATGAATAAATTTATTATAAAATGATCACATAAAGCTATATATGTGAACAAATATATGACTTCGTCGTATGAAGATGATTAATTATTACTTTGATATATTACGTGTAGTATCTTTTCTAGACGCAATTTTTTTATTTGGCTATTCTAACATGAACAATAAAAATGACATTAATATGATTAAATGTATTAATATAGTATATTATGATTATCATCACTTAGCAAAATGATAATATTTTATAATTTCTTTATTAATATTTAGGAAGATTTTATATATTAAATAAATTTAGATAAATATTTATATAATTTATATTAATATTTTTACCAACTAACCAATCATCAATCAATAAATTATATTGAGTATATAAACTGCAACCAATACGTATGCGAAAGCACAACAACAACCACATCAACATCAAAATGGGCTGAAATTATTTAAATTGTAGAATGACAATTGTTTCAAGTGCTTATTTATTAGTATATAATATAGATTCTATGTAAATATAAAATCAATTAGTATACTCAATAATTTAAAATGATCATCAGATGACTCAAATATCCTTCTTTTTTATTATGTTGTTAAAAAATATTACTTTTGTTCTCTTAAAAAAATCAAATATAATATTTCAAAGCAACACTTACTAGTGGAAAAAACCTTGTTTGCTGCGGTTTTTTTTGCCATTATTTGCTGCGGTTTTGGCCCCCAGCAATAGTGATAGCAGCAAATGTCCTACTTTAAATGCTGCGGTTCAAAACCGCAGCAAATAAGGGTGTTATTTGCTGCGGTCATGGGCTAAAACCGCAGCAAATAATGAGCAGCAAATACAATTTTTTCCACTAGTGACTTAATTTGACTTCTAATTCTCATATATATATATATATATATATATATATATATATATATATATATATATATATATATATATATATATATATATATATATATATATATATATATATATATATATATATATATATATATATATATATAGGATCAAATAAGAAGGATTTTAAAATGAGAAGGGTGAGAAGGATTTTTGTTCGATTTTATTTGGTTACTATATATATAAAAAAGGATACTATGTTATAAATTAAGAACATTTTAAAAATTATTTCATAGTTATCTTTCTGTGTAACATAGTTACTTTTACAATTATAAGTTTTTAGCTCAATCGTGACTATAATTTTTTTTTATTTTAGTGAAATCAAGGGTGTAAAGTCCTTCTTACCCTTCTCATTTTCAACTCCTTTTCAATGGATCTCTTCCCTATATATATATATATATATATATATATATATATATATATATATATATATATATATATATATATATATATATAATCCAAATATTAACTTTATACTAACATTATCTCGAAGTCCCTATCATGTATAATGCATTATTGATGAATGGAACCATTTTGCAAAGAATAATTATTTTAGTAATTGAAATTCACAAAATCGGTTACCAACATTTGCGTGCAAGTAGTACCTCATCCCCAATTATGTATTATAAGTACATTTCACATGGAACTATCATCAAAACTTTGCTAAGGAGTTGATTATAGAAAAAATGGATATTGTTGAATGTAATTCTCCTGTTAAATTTGCATTATAGGTATTGTTGGGAAAATCATAAAAAAAATATTTTGAAAATTGCATGGATAAGATGAAAAGGTAATTTTAATATACGGATAAGAATTAAAGATAAAATATAAGATATTGTCAAAAATAAAAATTGTGTAAATTTAATGAAACAGACTAAAATAACTAGAGTGAATTCCGTACATGCAATTGGATTCGAGATAATGTAGTTGATGTATGCGTGTGTTCATAGATTTCAATAAGAGTCAACATAATGCTTGAGAAGTAAGAACCCTATATTTGGACCACATCTTGCTAAAAAAATTGATCATCTTGTAAGATATGCATACTCCTTGTAAGCTATGTTGTGTGCTCAAAACTCCATCTATGATCTATCTATTAAAATTTGCAATTGTTGTACAAAATGTAATTCGTTGTTATAAATTCAAAGAAATAGAAACAGAGTGAAGTCATATTATGGCTGGCATCAGCTCGACCCTACAGTCAACTTTTAAGTCTATATATTTTGCTACCCTTTTTTTTTCTTTTTTTTTCTTTTTTTTTTTTTTTAAATAAATTTAGCCTTGTAATTTTTTGATCATATATTATTGCAGGTATCTTAATCTTCTAGAAATATAGAATTTTTGTATAGGTGCAATACAACAATATGACACTAATGCAAATCAAACATCGCAAATTAAACAACAGTATGTTTGGCAAATGAATTTTTAGTTGACTTTTGATTTTTGTGTTTTTAGTTAGTCAAACAATCAAAAAATTGTTTTGATAAATGACTTAAGGTCGAAATCATAAGGCTACTATGAGTAACTTATTGATTGACTTTTGGTTTCGGCCGATTTGAAATTGGGTGTTGTATCCACATTGGTTTTTATATGTTTTGAAATTTAATTTGAAGTGTAGACCAAGTCAGATTCGATAGGTTAAGTGAATGACAAACCATCTGATCTGTTTTGAAAACATGTAGAAATAAAATGTAAATAACTAAGTTATTATGTTAACTTGAAATCAATGAACTACAACAAATTTTTGTATCTGATATTCAGTTTACAGTCAGTGCGATTATAATGAACAAACAATAATAATAATAATAATAATTGTAATAACATTTAGTATTTTAGTTTCTTTTAATGGTCCAAACAATTTTACTTTAAATAAACTTTCTTTTATTTTATAATATTTCATACTTATTTAATAAATTATACACAATTCTTTAATCTTCGTGATATTTATAAATAGGATAAAATGAGTAAATCCAATAAACTAAGTACATATTTACTTGATCTACTTAACAACCTTGAATAGGTTTTGGCATTACATTGTTTCCAATGACCAATTATATGTCACACGTTTTAGTTTTACGTCCTTTGATTTTTTGGGTTAATTGTTTTTGTTTGTGTAGCATGGTGGATCATCCGAAATGCTTAGCTCACGCAATTAAATAGTAAGTGCTTAGTTCATTGGATTGTTGTTTGTTTTTTATTTAACAACCCGAAAACTTGTCAAATTAGTTGGTCGAATAGATTTAATCCAATAATTATAGATTTATTAGTATTTATTCTTATTGCTATAGAATACCTAAAAAAACCATGTAATTTTTTCTCTGGAATTTTGAATTTAGTTTTCGTATTCTACTTGGGCGAAAAACAAGTTTTCAAAACCTAGTTGTGGATTGTAAAAAATCGACTCAAATAATATAAATGGAAGGAAAAATAATAGGTTATAAGCCAAAAATTTTATATTAAACTTGAATGTTCACCAAATTTCATTAAAATGGGTTATGACTTATCTTTCACTAATTTAAGTAGTATCTCAAATTCGCATACTTGCATGAGATATAAAATAATTACCGAATAATCAGCGGTAATTTTCATTCGGTTCATCAGAGCGATTTCGGATCATTTCAAAATCAAGTCTTGTGTGCATATTGATTTTTTCATATTGAAAATTTATTTTTAAGTTAGGTCAAAGTCAGGGTAGTTATACAAAGTCGATAATTATCGGAAATCTATTTTGAACACCTATACCTATAATATAGACAACTTTTGCCATTATATATAAGTAGGTGAGAAAAATATGCATACCCTCACCCTACAAAGCTTAGTTTTCTGAAAATAAAGAAAAAAAAAATTCCCTACAATAATAATGGTGGACAAAACCTAGTCTTTAGTACACAACTACGCATTAGCTAGCTGGAATAATGTAATTAAGAAACATGTGCAAGTTCTTAGAAATTACCTCATTACCTGCTGGAATGAGCCATGTATAATGGCATAGTAAAATTATTCATATTATATAGTAGTAACTTGTAAATGGTGCAATGTTACGGTAAAAATCAAAATTCTTATATGCTTAGGTAAAAACTAATGAAAACGTTTTTTTTAAATTTAGATGAATGAAAACGTATTTAATAACGTTGCAATAAATGTAAGTTGATGAGTATTTGTTGCATTTTTTTAATGAGATTTACCCATCCTTACATTTGGAGGATTACAAAACAGATCCAATCTTTTATAATTGAATTTAATTTGACATGACATTGAAAATAGATTAATAATTATATAAAAAACAGCATGAACACAAAATTCAATTTTAAACCGACCCACAAAGCATCTAATTCGAAATTCACTTGATGACTCAAATAAACACCTCTATAGCCAACCCTTAATTCCGGCATCTCACATAGTCATATAGAGTACCATACGTCATTAACATCTCATCTCCCAAAGTGAGGCAAAAATTGACTAGTACTCCTTGAGTTAATTCGAAAAAAATTAGATATAATGAGTTAAAGTGGTGAGATATTTTGAAAAAAAGGAGAATACAGAAAGTAAAATTAGTAAACTTATGTTAAACAATAATAAATTTATTGAAACAGATTAAAATGAAAAATAGAACAGACCGAGTGTAATGGAGGATTAGTTATGATGTGAAGTGAAGAAACAAATAACATAGCAATATAGCATTATTATCATCAAAAGCTTCATGTAGAAGAAATAAAATAATGATTAATGCTTATTAAACATGTTTAAAGTGCAATGATTAATTACTATTGAGCTCGTTGAAACTAACCTATATGTAATTAGTTACCCATTCTTATAGACTATGGTTGGTTGAAGAAAAAAAAGAAGGGAAAAGATTAAGATAGGTGAACCAAAAACTAGTTAGCAAAATCTAATTAATCAACCCAAAAGTTGGTGAGTTCGTTACTGACTTTTAAGAATCTTTTTTGATGGAAATAAACATCACATATGACATAGAAGAAGTAATCTCATTTTTCTTATTTTTCTTTTTATTTATCTTTTTTTTTATTTAATTTTTATTTGATCATACTTCACACTCTTTCTTAAATTATCATCTATATATTTAATTTATATTATCATTATTTATAGATTTCTTCCACTTTTCTATGAAATATATAATATAATAGGAGTACATCATATTCTAATAAAAAATTTGAGTTAATTTGAATTCAAATTTAAGAAAAATTAAAAGGATTAAATGGGACCATATGGAATGAGTGATTTCAGAAAAAAAGGAAAAATAGTAATTATATAGCAATTATCTAAACGGTTGAATATCGTATATAAAGATATAAATAACGAAAAAAAGTTATCAAATTAAAAAAATAATATATTTGATGTAAATATATCAAAAAAGAAAATTTTAATTACCATAAGAAAAAATATTTATTTTTACTCATTTTTCGTATTTTCATCGAATTATACTTGAGCTTATTTCTTTGGGACGAAGTATATTGTTGTAATCAATTTGGTTGTTGAATAGTTTAAGAACATTGAAATCATAATGTTTGAAAATTTGTCAAAAATTAAGTTGCCCGTCAAAGTGCTCTCAACTCAATCACTTGTCTACACTTTTTCCATTTGATTTTGTTTGATAGTGCCATAGCGGTTAACGACTCTTTCCCATCGTTTTAACTTTTAAGAGATTTTATAATTAATATGTGGATCTGTCTTTATTTGTATTACTTTGGATTTTAATTTGTTGTATTAAGTTTTTATTTAAAATTAAATTATATTATCTCTTTAATCTCATTTATATATATTAATTATTTTTTAATATTATTAATATTAATACACTTTTATCTCTCTCTATTTGAAACTAAATTCCTACTTTTCTCTAAACATATCCTCTTTTACATGATGATACAAATTTATTGGGACATATAATATTTTTTTATATTGAATCTAAAATTAACTTTTTTTCCTAATTTAAACAATGAGTGTGTATTATCTATACAAATTCTTGTATTAGACGGTCTCTTCATGAAATAAGCCTTTTATGTAGATTGTATAGCCCATATAATATGGACTCTTTGTTATAAAATCGTTTCACCGATAACGACCTCTCAAAAAAATAACTGATTTATTATTTACGTACTTTTGAATTTTGACACACTTGATGATCTTGGATGCTGCTATAAGAATTTTGGGCTTTGTTTGGTTAGTTGGAGGCATGATTTATGGCCACTTTGAGCCCATTTGTACTGTCTTGGGCTGAATGATTGAAAAATTAAGATACGTCGATGGTCCAAAATCGCTCTCCATCTTGTATGAAATACTTTACCGACCATCTTGTATGAGACCGTCTCATCATGAGACGGGTCATAGAAAAGGTCTATTAATAAAAAATATAATAAGAAACAATAAAAATTGAGTCCCCACTTATACGGGAAGCAATTTTTTTTAATAGTTTGGGCGGACCAAGTTGGAGTCTTCTCAAGTGAGACGACCACAATAGAAAATTAGTAAATACTTCACTGATTTTTGATCCAATAATTAAAATTGATGTTTTAGATTTGTTTAAAATTCAATAATTTTTTTGGTTCAACTTTAATATTTTCATGTGTATAAATTATATTTCTGTAAATTTTTAAAATTTTGATATATAATTAATAAATCTAATTAAAAAAACTCTTATCCCTATTATTGTCGTTGTTGTGTTTTTATATATTTTTCTAGTGATAAGAATAATATAACAATAAACTTTTAGTTTGTTGGATCAGATTCCACCACTTTAAATTTGATTAATCATCTATTTTAAGAGCCTTAATTGGTGCTAAGTAGCTTCAACATGGTTGCATACGGAACATATCCAGGATCCAGCAAATATCAATAGCACCAACACATGATGATAAAAATAACGGTCTTAACCAATATTGACGCGTATTTCTACTTGTCTTCTCCTTGGAGGGGACACATCTATTATCTTTCTGTTACCCTCCTTCTCCACCGAACCCTAACTTGTGTGGAACACTTAGTTAAAAACTCTGACTCTATGCTTCCAAATAAATAGCTTTTATGATTAATATATGTACATAAAAAGTTCATACAACTAATACATATACACATCAACATTATCTTCTCAAAACATGTATATTCTCAAAACATGTATATTGTTATAGCATATAATAAGTTGTTAGATTTTTTATATAAAAATTAGATTTGTAAGGAGTATATAGTTAACTTCATGAAATATATATAAATTAGATTTATTATTGCATATAATAAGTTGTTAACTTCATAAAATATATAAATTAATTAGTTGCTCTAACTAAATTAGTAGAAGTATATAGTTAAAAAAAAAGAAACAACTATATTTTTTCTTTTCTCTCTCCAAACGAGAATAAATGAATTGGTATATACTTCATAAACTTAGTGCACCATATTTATTGTACACTACTTTTCAATTGTTTCTTCACTAGCCTAATATTTCACCTTCCACTTCAATAATTCATATTATTAAATTTAAAGATTAATGCATACTGGTTTAGACCATAAAATAATCGTTAAAATAGTTTGAAGGTTCCATGACTATAATTTTTTTCAAACATTCTTAAATGAGACAGAACCATAGTCATAACTATTTTTATTGGATTGATCTTCTATTAAAATAAAGGTAAATATTAATTTTCCACGTGGAAAAAATATGCCAACGTGTACCAATCAAAATTCAGTTCCCACGTCGACAATATAAGTACACAGTCGTGTACTCGTCTCAAGGTCCTCGTGTTTCTCACTGTCCTTTTACTATCATAGAACCAGGCCATAAAATCTTCAAAATTCAATTTATCTTCATCTTTGTCAAAAAAAAAAATCCCCAAATTTATCGAAAACATTAGGGTTTCAAAATGATGGGACACGATCAATATTCAACTGACGAAGAATCTCATTCACAAATGGAGAACTTAAATCTACACGATCATATTCCTTCTCCTACTCAATCCTCTACCTTAAATGGCGCTTTTCAATCACCGCCGGAAATCTCAACCACAGCTATTGATGAAGCATCTGTCGAAACCCTAGCTCAGTTGAACCACAATCACCAAAGCCCTAGTTCTTCAATAAATTCATTTCTTGATCCTCCATCTTATGCCGACGCAATGTTTCGATCTTTCGACGCAGATGTGGAATTTTCTGGAGAAATTAATGGTTTTGATCGGAGTGATTCGTCGGGTTTGGAGTCGGAGTATATCTACATTTCGGTTTCGGATCCCCAGAAAGTTCCAGAACCTTCGAATTCACTTGTTCCAGGTAGCGGTTCTTACTATACTTACCTGATTACAACTAGAACGAATTTGCCGGAATTCGAAGTTACTGAATTCAGTGTTAGAAGAAGATTTCGAGAGGTGGTTACACTTGCCGAGCGATTATCTGATGCTTTTCGAGGTTATTTCATTCCCTTAAGGCCGGATAAGAGTATAATGGATAGTCAAATGATGCAAAAGAATGAATTTGTTGAGCAAAGGAGAGTTGCTATAGAAAAATATTTAAAAAAATTGGCTAATCATCCTGTGATTCGAAAAAGCGACGAGTTTAAGGTGTTTTTGCAGGTGGAAGGGAAGCTTCCGCTTGTTAAGACAACGGATGTTGCATCGAGGATGCTTGATGGTATAGTTAAGTTGCCAGGCCAGCTGATTGGGGAGTCAGCCATTACGCCGGAGGAAGTTGTTCAGCCGGCGAAAAGTGGGAGGGATTTGTTTAGGCTGTTTAAGGAGTTGAGACAGGCAGTGGCGAATGATTGGGCCGGTACGAAACCAGCTGTTGTTGAGGAAGATAAGGAGTTTTTGGAGAAGAAGCAGAAACTTAATGATCTTGAAATGCAACTTAGCAGTGTGTCTCAAGAGGTAGTAATTTGTTTAGCTTTCTGGTTATGGAAGTCATTAGTGTTTTTATTTGTCAATCAATGAATTTATTCGGTTGAGGAAACATCTAATATAAAGCATTGCTCCCTTTTTCCCTTTGATGTTGTAACGTATTTG
This sequence comes from Amaranthus tricolor, assembly GCF_026212465.1. Taxonomy (NCBI): domain Eukaryota; kingdom Viridiplantae; phylum Streptophyta; class Magnoliopsida; order Caryophyllales; family Amaranthaceae; genus Amaranthus; species Amaranthus tricolor. The sequence goes on along the minus strand of NC_080063.1, from coordinate 16,818,031 downwards.
CTATGTTTAAACTATTGGTATAGATTAGTGGAGGATGAGAACAAAATTAGATTGATGAAATATATGGATGAGGTGAACTTGAGATTTTGTGAATGTCCTTAGATTGACAATAGATGATATAAGACCACTGCCAAAAACAAAATGTATCAAAATAAAAGATATTTAAGGTAAATATTGTAGCAAAATCACAAGGATAGAGGTTGTAGCTTTTAATTACAAAATGAAGGAACTTTAATTATATACAAAAATGTGAGTGTGCCTGTTATAACTGAATAATATCTTAGTTGTTTAGCGTGTTATGTAGGTGTATTTTGACTATTGATTTGTGATGGTTGTGTTAGGCTGAAACATTAGTGAAAGCACAGCAAGATATCGGTGAGACAATGGGGGCGTTGGGTTTGGCATTTGTTAAGTTGACAAAGTTTGAGTTTGAGGATGCAAAGTACGAGTGCCAAAGAACGCGAGCAGTTGATATGAAGAGTATGGCGACGGCTGCTGTTAAAGCAAGTAGACTATATCGAGAATTGAATTCGCAGACTGTTAAGCATTTGGTAAAGATTTCCTTATTATTATGACATTTTTTAATTGTGATGGAATCTTCTTGTTGATTTACCAGGATTACTGAAAAAATCAGAGGAATTTTTTGTTAAGCTACATTGTAATCGTAGACATAAGTGGATAATTATATGATATCATTTATGCAGCTAACTTAGCTATTGTATGGTTGAAACCTCATGCCATTAATCCTTTTTGTTCAAGCTATGGTAGTTTAGCAGGCTACGTAAAACTTATAGCTTTGTTGATGGTCTTTCGTGGGATTACATATGGATTGCTAGGTCACACGAAGATATAGTGCGTTAGTGTTACCTGATTTGTTATAGGATTGCTGCTTACTTGTCACATGTCTGGCAAAAGGAGATGGTTTTTTGTAAAAATTTTCATTGATTTACAGGATGTTATTAGTTTATTATAAAAAAATAGGTGAGCAACTTAATGGACTTCTTATTCCGAATAATAGATTTGGTATCTGCTTCCAACTATACTGACATTAAATTCCACTTTTCATCCTAAAATTTTCAGGTTGTTTTGCATTTTATTAGCAAATTTGGTTGTCTATTATAATAGGTGCCGTAACTGATTTTTTTATCACCCTATTTCTATGAACTCATCGGAAATCTAACTTATTTATTACATATTCCTATACAACTCATATATCCATTTTGGACTTGAATACTTGTCTAAATGTCTGACTTTGTTATTTTATGAAAACATTTCAAGTTTTTGGACCGAATTGAATTTTCCAAATATTCTGCCCATGTATCAAGAATCGGACACGGGTACTTCTAGTAAAACGAAGAGTCTGAGCAAGTTAGCTTTAATTTTGGAATGAAGCAATCCATGTTGCTTAATGCACATGCCTTTATGATCTAATTTATATTTGTATACTAGTTTCATGGCTTTAGAAGTTGAGTTGTAGACATCTTCATTAGTTAATAGGCTCATAAGAAATTATGCTTTTTAGGAGGGAAAGGAAGGGGGGAGAATAGGAAAGCTTCCCTTGTTTGTTTACGAGGAAGAAAAAAACCATTTTCCTTCTAAATTTTTGCACTTTTGGAGAGATTAGACCATCAATGCAATTAAGGAACCAAAATTCCTTTCAATTCCTTTCTTTTAAATCCTTCTCCTCGAAAATTGTTATCCAAACAAGGGAAATTACATCCCTCCCCTTTTATTTCACTTCAATTCTTTAATCTAAACATAGTGTAAATGACAAATGAAATTGTGAGCTTAAAGCTAGATTTAAACAGTGCAAATGATTCCATTTGAGGTGGAAGTCACACAGTTCAATGCCTACTTCATTGAGGTGCCATATAAAGAGTTGTAATGACCGAGACGTGATTTTTTTATCTTTTATAGTACTTGAATTCGGCATTTCAACATTATAAGCCTTGTAGTATTGGCTTGGTATTGATTGTTTTGGCCAACATATTAGTAATTCATTAACTATTTGTTTGGTAAATATCTTAAGCGCCAACTAATATTTTGATCCATAGTTAGTGAATCCCCTTCCCCTAGATGATGAAAAAGCTTTCATCTCGTCAGAAAATTCTTCGTACAATTATGAGGCTTTGGCATTGGTGCTCTAACAAGAATTTTTCATCATGAATATAAAGTTTTTTTCTCTGTCTGAAGGGGGTTGCTGAAATCAGTTACCAGGATTGTTTAGAAATTCATTTTGGTATACTGACTTGATCATATGTTTTCAGTTGACTATCAAAAGTCATGCTTCCAAGTCTTTTCATGAAGTTTGAGTTGCTGACTTATTTGTGTTGCTTATGATGTTATGTTTTCTTGTGCTTGACAACTTGCAAAAGATGTCTAATTTTTCTACTTCCATTTTTTTGTAAATTTTACCTGCGCTTATGGTTCATTAGAACCGTATTAAAGTCTTCATATGTTTTAAATATTTATTTGGCTTTAGCAACTTTATTTGCGCGTTTTGATTTTTGAGGTGAAGTGAACTTTATGGAGTATGAGTCGAGTTCTAAAACTTTCCTAGGGTACTTGAGGACATAAATTGAAATCGTCGCTTATGTTAAATATCAACAACTTTCCACTTAGGTGTGAAGTTTTAGGATTTTGCTTACATACATTTGGTTGGACTTCTAGGAATTTGCAACTTCCCTTAGAAGTTTGGTAAGTATCTATCAAGATAGGAACTCAGTTGGAAATATATCTATGTTTCTGTGTATGATGGATATCTTTAAGTTTGTGCTTTGAGTTTTGTTCATGTAACAAGTGCTGCTTTAATGAGTGAGGTTTCTTATTCTATGAGGAACTGTGAATAATGTGGGTCTTTTTATCTACAATGAACAGGGCACATATAGGTCATTGTCATTACTCATTATATGTAATTGGAAACACTTCTAGTGTTTTAAGTTGCAGTTATATGCATAAGATAAACCAATGTGGGTGGTGCGGATTTTTAGTAATATAGTGGCTTCTTGACAGTAGCTGCAAATGTGTTGATTGTAGTATAAATTTGCTCAACTTTCGCATTAGAATGTCTAATTTTTATGAATGGCATACTTGCAATGGTGTGAGGTTCGTCATGTTTCATTTTCTACCATTTATTACATTGATGTGTATAATTAAGACCTTTGGATTCACATCATTTTCCCATGTTTTTTATGGATTTTGCTTGAATAATGTAGCGCTACACTTTGAATGGATTTTCATTTGTTATTATAACTTTTCACTATAAAACGGAGTCTACTAGCGATCTTTTGTGGTGATTTCAGCAGGAATCCAGTTATGATTGGTGTTTTGCTTATTTCAGGATAAACTTCATGACTATCTAGGAATGATGCTGGCTGTTGACAATGCTTTTACTGACCGCTCAAATGCATTGTTAACTGTCCAAACTCTTGTATCGGAGCTTTCTTCTTTAGAGTCAAGAGTTGAAAAATTGGAGGTTGCTTCGTCCAAAATTTTTGGTGGTGACAGGTCAAGAATGCGCAAAATTGAAGAATTAAAAGAAACAATAAAAGCAACTGAGGATGCTAAATGTTGCGCAACTAAGGAGTACGAAAGAATCAAGGTATGTTTGGTGCTTTGAAGCTTTCAAGTAAACAAATCTGATGTAAGGACAATGTTTCTGTCTCATGCAAGTTTGTCGATATTTTTTCCTTTTCAAGTCTAAACGAACAATGTTAGCATACCCCGCTAATGACATAAGATACAAGTTCTGATGTTGCGAATGCATTTTGATGCCAATATATTTTGTAATGCTCATATCCGTGTGTGGCTGTCACGGCATAAACCTGATTTGTGTGAACTATTGTTCTCGCTACTTTCCTTTTTGTGTTCATGTGCATCTACATTTGAACTGTTGGGATACAAAGTAAGTGCTGCATTTATTAACCTTAAATTATTTTCAAAGCCAATACCATTAGAGCCGTAGTATTTATTGAAGTGATGATATCATATCTCTCTTTGATCAAGGATTCTTTTTACTCTGTTCTTTGTCATCTCATTTGTGATTTGTGTTCTGCTGTAAACTATACATGAGGTGATCTTTATCGTTGACAGGACATTATGCGTTGATTGTCTTGGATTTAAGTGAAGAATGAAGATACTTTGTCTTTTTTGATTCGTATACTTTGTGATCTTTCACTAGAACTGGAGTATTTTTAAGCTGCACTTCTTAAATATAGTTCATGTGTTACTTTTCTAAATTCTCGCAGGAAAATAATCGAAGTGAGCTTGCTAGATTAGACAGAGAAAGACGTGCAGACTTTTTGAGCATGCTGAAGGGGTTTGTTGTGAATCAGGTAAATGTCTAGCCCCTCAAAGATGGAGTTATTGGTAGTAGTTAATCTTGAAATATATAAATCTTCAAGTAATTATTTAGCTTGCCTATCTTCCCCATGGGTGTAGTATATCTTGCTTCTGCTATAATTTGATACAAATGATAGATTTCTCTGTCTAGTAGGTTACTGGCATTTATATGATGCATTCTGTTTAAAAGATAGTGTCTCATATTATTGCTCTTTTGGCATATACGAATTTTTTAGTGTCGATACTTAATTTTGCCAATTTGCATGCATATAAAATACTTTGGACACTCTTGATTTCACTAGAAGCTTTTGAAACAACTAAAATCACCAAGGGGATTTTTAAAGGATGTTAGATGCTTCTGTGTCGGTATATGGAATAAGGAGTCTGGGGAAACTTTATTTGGTTCATGATAGCGATTTGGGCGGCCCCTATATTTTTGAAATTTTGTTGTGCCTCAAGTCCAACTTGTTAGGATAAAATTGCTACCCATATATTTTCTTGATGACGGATCTTCATTAGGGCTGAAAGGGGCTTGATCCCCTGAAAAGTTCTGGTCATTTATAAAAGAAAAATATTATATAATTTGTACATTAAAATATGTAATTTAGTGGTTAGGAGTGTGCTTTTTAAACAAGAAGTTGAAAGTTCGAATCTTGGCCCCCCTAACTTTTTTGTTTGAATAATAACATTGGCCCCTTTAACTTACAACCCCAAAATCCACCACTGTATGAACTAGCTTGAGGTTACTAGGATTTTTGTTTCTTGGTACTTGGTATTATCGTTTTTGTTGTAACCCGAATTTGTTATGTTGAAGTTGCTTTCTTTAAATACATAGATTGCTCGCCCACATATTTATAGTCTAGGACGGCTCGTCTATGGGATGAATTGCAGAAATTTTTCAATATGATGTGAAATATGAACCTACAAACATTGAACTTTTCTTACCTATGTACTGTAAATTGCAATCACGAGGTAGACTCCCTCCGTTTTATTGAGGTTGCTCCATTTAGCTTCCCCATGTGAGAGCCCCTTAAACATCTTTGGGACAAACTCAAGGGGACAAGTTGTGTAACGTTTCTACTTCCTAATTATAGTTATAATTCTAGTACTTATAAGTTTTAATGATACATGGGATTTTAATATAATGTGCTATTATATTTGTTTTTAAGATACAAACATCCTACGTTCTGTTATTACTAGACACGAGAACTCTCGTGTCCTAATTCCCGCAGATTGTGATTATCGTATGTTAGCACTTAGCAGAAGTTTTATGATTAACCCAGGATTGACTGAATATTTCTTACTTACGCAGGCAGGATATGCAGAAAAGGTGGCTAGTGTTTGGGAAAAGGTTGCAGATGAAACTAAAGGCTACGAAAATTGTGTTAGTTGATGTATATAATTGTACAAGTTTTTCCTTCATTTTCTTTTTATTTACTGTAACTATTTTCGGTCTGTTCTCGTTGTTTGATTTTATGTACAATTTTTGGGCACAAGTACAATAAATATTCCTCTTCAATTAGCTTAAGTTGTACATATACGATAATACGAAGGTTTCTGAGATATGAATGTGTCGAGAGTTTAGACCAAAATCTGTTACTTTCTTTGTGATCTGTAGCTGTTGTGTACTTCAAATTTTTCCGATGATTAACATATATATTTCACTCTTTTTAGTTGCATTGTTCTCCTGAAACCATTAGAGCTTGGAGAGAAACAATGTAATAAAAAAGATACGAATGTTTTTTGTGGAAAATGATGCAATTAAAAAGAAACAAATGTTAATGACAATGAGCGAAAGAAGTATTATTACACTTTCTCCATTTTGTAATTGTACCATTACTTTTTTAGTCCATTTAGTATTTTCTCCATTTTTATGAAAAAGATTGTTGAAATTGTGAAATCTTTTTATTATTTGTTTCGAACAAAAAAAAATTATCTGGTTCCAAGTGAATGGGAACAAGAGATGATAACAAATCTTTATCAAAGATTATTTAAGAACAATTACAAAATCCAATTCTATTTACAAAAAAGATAATTAGCTTTGGATTATCTAAGACAACTAATCTTTTCTAGATCTTCCAACTTCCTACAAAATCTTTCTCAATCACTCGCCAATGGATAGCCACCTCCATCATCACCCGAAGTTGGAGCTGAATCGCCCGTTCTAATATCCTCTAACTGTTGTAATACCTGCTGAACCTCGGGCCTTGAAGCGGGTGTCGGGTCAACACAATGCAAGCCCAACTTCAAAGTGTTGAGCAACTCATCACCAATAGTTGAAGCATCCTTCATCAACTCTAAGTCAAAAACCTCATTAGTCCACTCTTCTTTCACAATTGAGGCCACCCATTGTGGCAAATCCACACCGTTCATCGCCTCCCCGGGTGATTTCCCGGTGAGTAACTCTAAGATGATCACCCCTAAACTATACACATCAGTTTTCGTGTTCGCTTTCTTGAGCTTCGACAGCTCGGGAGCTCGATACCCTAGTGCACCTGCAGTAGCAATCACATTTGCTGCAGCTGATGCTGTCATTAGTCTCGACAGGCCGTAATCTGCGATCTTGGCGGCGTTGTTCTGGTCGATCAGAACATTGCTTGATGTAAGGTTGCCATGGATTATATTCTCATTGTTGTGAAGTTGGAAGAGTCCTCTTGCCATTCCTTGTATTATTCTCATTCTTGTTGGCCAGCCTACATGTGTGTCTGGTGCTCGAGCTGTAATAATAGAATTAACTTTCATGTTAATATTACTCAAAAAATAAGAAAAAATAGATAAAATATAAGAGGCTAGAAAGGTATCCAAAAATAAACCCTGGTGAGTTTAGTCCAAAGCAAATAATATCATATTAATGTAGATCATTCATGTCTGACGGGAGCAACAAAATTTATCTCAACAAATTCCAACCAATATAAAAGAAGATTTAGTTTAGTTTTATAATAGATTGGTTAAGTATGTTCTTAGTTTCATGATAAACTAAATTTTGAGTGGATTAGATCTCTAAAAACTCAATCCAAAACCTCCTTGAATTCACTTATTAAATGAACAACTGCAAAAGAATTCAACTTTCCACAAGAGATGACACATCATGTCATTAACCTAAACGGGTTTTCAGGCTCAAATGAACGCAACCTTACCATTGTTAAAAATATTGTTTTTCGGCTAACCCTTAATCTCAAAAGTTATGATATAAAGTTGTTAAGGTCAAGGTCGATGAACGCAACCTTCCCATCGTAAAAAAATATTTCCGATTAACCCTTGATTCTAATATTCAAATTCTAATGTAAAAAACTAAAAACAATTTCTAGAATTAATAATTTTTTTTTTTTGATTTTGCTTACCATGTAAGAAAGTTGCAAGGCTTCCTTTAGGAATATAATCTAAGACAAGAAGCTTCTCTCCTTTAGGTCCCATATAATAAGCCCTCAATGCCAAAAGATTTGGGTGTCTAATTTTGCCAAGCACATTAACTTCAGCTTCAAATTCCTTTTGCCCTTTTGTAATCTTTTCTCTAAGTCTCTTTACAACTACTTGACTTCCATCCTCCAAAGTAACCTTATAAGCAGTTCCATAAGTGCTTTTCCCCATAATTTCAGCTGTTGCACACAAAAGATCATCTGCAGTAAACACCATTGGGCCATCAAAATGGACTAATTTCCCACCCGTTTCGCCCGCTTTGACCTCCGGTGCACCTGACGGGCTCCCTTTTTCGACTTGTGGGGCCCGCCCTGTGGCTGCTACACCTTCCCTATCACGTCTTGATCTACCTCTTTTCCTGATCAAGCAGAACATTAGTATGCAACAAAGTATAAGCATTACCAAAATGAGTATACCAGCTGCTATAAGAATTGCATCTTTTATACTCAATTTCCTTCCTTTTTTGGCTTGTTCTTGAATGCCACTAGAAGCAGATGGTGCTTGTGTAGGGCATGGATTTGAAGAACTAAATCCACACAATTGGAGATTTCCTATAAAAGAGCTTGAATTGAACTTGTGGGTAAGCTCAATTGGAACAGAACCGGAAAGATGGTTATATGACACATTCAAGAAACTAAGGCTAGGCAAATCAGAAATTGTATGTGGGATTTCTCCATTGAAGTGATTGAAGGACAAATCAAGCTCTTTAAGGGTAGAAAGATTTCCAATTGATGGAGGAATTCGGCCTTCGATTCGATTCTTCCTAAGGTTAAGCATAGACAAATTTTGAAGATTACCTATATTTTCAGGCAAAACTCCTACAAGATTGTTATTTTCTAAGTTCAATGTGCTTAAAGAAGAAAAACTTGAAATACTACTAGGAAAACTACCCTTGATGACATTATGTGATAGATCCAATATCTTAAGACTAGAAAGTTTTCCCAAATTTATAGGCAAAACCCCAGATAGATTATTGTATTGAAGTGCAAGAACATTAAGTCCAATAGACCTAGTTAGCTCGTTTGGTATAGGACCTTCCAAAGAGTTATAGCTCAAATTAACCCAATAAAGCTTGGTAGAGTTAGCAAGGCTAGGAGGGATTGTTCCAATAAGAAAATTATGGCTAAGATCAAGGGTTTGAAGTAAATGACATAGGCCTAAAGAAGGTGGAATCAAACCCGAAAATCGGTTATTAAAAAGTTGAAGACCTCTAAGATTTGGAAGAAAACCTAAAGAAGATGGGATTGAACCTTCAATAAGATTATCATGAAGACTAAGTTTTCTAAGTGCTTGAAATTGGTTAATTTTTTCAGTAATTCTTCCTCCTAAAGTTTTCCAAGGAAGTTGGATTACAATAACTTGACCTTGGGCACATTTAATTCCTACCCAACCACCAGAACAAGCACCAAAACCACTATCATTCCAACTTTTTAAGTACCCTTTTGGATCAATTAGTTCATTTTTAAAGGCTTGTAAACCTTGATAATCAGCTTCAGTTATAAATACACCATCCCAACCTTCTTGACCTAAACCTTGATGACAAAGAATCATCAACAATATAACTAAAAATAGACACTTTTTGTACTTAAACCCAAAACCACCAAATGGTTTTTTGTTTTTTAATTGATTCTTCCATTTTTCCTTCTTTTTTTGTGATTCTTTCAACATTTGAACAAATGGGTTATTTGATAAAATGAAGTTAGGAAATGGGTTTTATTATATTTTAATTTTTTAGTGGGTTTATGGATTTTTGAAGGTGGGGTTTGAACAAAATGAAGATAAAACAGAGGATAAAACAGAGATGAGACTTGAGAGGGTTTTGTAGTAAGAGGCTATGAATTTCTGTGGCAAAGCACGTGATGAGAGGGAGAGAGAAAATCTCGTGAAAGTTTAAAAAACCCGGGACAAACTGTCAGGTTGTAAATGGTTCAGAGGCGCCTCTTAACGGCTAGTTTTTTCTTGCTCTCCTTTACAAAACATACCATTTGATTCTTTAAATTACAGCAAAAAGAAATTAAGTGTTTTTTAAGAAAAAATATGAATATTTAAAAATAGATGGAGAGAGTAAATTTTGCGGATGAAATTAAAACGGGTTAAAATGTAAGGACGTGATTAAAAGAAAATAGTTGGGTATTCTCCAAAAATAATAATGACGCAAAATGAGTAAGACGAACTAAAATAGCTGCTAGTATAAGTGGGATAGAGGAAGTTTTGATTACAAAGAGGGTCGTGCTTGACCCTAGACAAGGTAAACATTTGTCTAGGGTTCAGAACTAAAAAGGGGCTTAATATCCCAATTTAGCAATGTTATCGTAAAACATCGCTTGTAAAATTCTAACTGAACTTTTGTCAAACAACGATTAAAGACAAAAGTCGACCCTCTAAAGAAACGACTCACTTGTTTTATTTTGTCTAGGACCCATAAATATCATAAACGACACTGATTAGAAACTTTATTTCTTTTAAATACTTCTATTTGCTTAAACTCAAAAAAAAAATAGTATTAAGAAATGGGCAATTCTTTCATTTTGTATAGATTCTAACGGCTACTTATTTGGAGATTAATAGCTATGTAATGTTTGATTAAAATAAATAAATAATTAATTAATTAAAATGACATTGTTAAATACATTACCAAGAGCTAAAAAGGGAACTTTTGGAGAGGATGAATCAAAGAGCTTTCTTGTGTCATTTAGGTGTTTGTAAATAGAATAAGTAGTTAAGACTTAAAAGAAATTAGTTAGTGTTGTTAACAAACTTTCAAAGTCCAAGAATAGACGTTGAGATTTGGGGATAATGACATTTATTTAAGGTTAATTCAGGTGCTTCAAAGGATGCTTTCAATCAAAATAAGACTTGGAAAGTATAAGCTATGCCTATTGCACTAAATACCTGGAAACTTGAGTTTGGAGGGTCGTTATCTTTGTTTGTACATTGTACTACTCATTTCTAAGCTTGTTTTTAAATGTGTGAATTTTAATATTAAGAAATATGGTAGCGAGATTTTTCTGAAAATTATTTTTTCTTCATTTTATTATATTTGTTATATTTTTTTATTTAATCATTTTAAATTATTTGCTATATTATTATTTTTGTTCTTTACTATACCTCATAAATTATACCTTTAAAATTGAACCTTCAATAAGATTATCATGAATACCATTATAGCCTTCAAAATTGGTTTTTATGTTAAAAACGACATTATAACCTTCAATAGTCAATTTTGTCCCGTTTTCTCTACCTATACCTCATCAACTATTACACATATTTTTTAGGCTATAATGGTCTTTTTAGCACAAAGATACCAATTTCTTAATTCTTATGAAAAACTCTTATCATCGTCATCATCCTACTCAGTATATCCCGCTCATAAAAAAAACTATGAATAGGGTCTGGGGAGGGAAGGATGACGGCAACTCATACCCATAAAAGAAAGAGCGCGACCAAAAGAGTCCCCCGGCTCGAGAAAGATAAGGAGACGTAGCTACACGGGAAAGATAAATTAAATGCATATAAATAAAATAAATAAGTAGAACCAACTACAAAATAAAAGAAAACAAAAAAACTAATAATAAAAGAAACGAGAGAAGCAAGATGGCAAGAACACCAAAAGGTAATCTAAGAGGACATCAGTAGTCTAAAACATGGATATGACGCCTCCAACTACCCCTATCCCTAGTCAGGCCCTTATAGAGGTTTAACTCATATAATTCAACTTTTATTTGCTCATCCCAAGTTCTCCTAAGTCTTCCTCAACTCATTTTACCCTCTACTATAATGCTTTCTATCCTCCTCACAGGAGCGACAAAAATTTTTCTTTGTATATGTCCAAACCACCTCAATTAATTTTTGCGCATTTTTTCAGAAATAAGGACTATCCCTATTTTTTCCCTAAAGTCTTGCTTCCTAAACTCTTATATAGCAGGTAAAATAGAATGTATGATGTACTTAAATAGCGAATGTTGCAACAAAATAAAACGGACGCCAAATATTAAAAGTACGTTAAGTTTTGAACTGTTTTAACATGTTTAATCAAAGTGGATGATATGAGTTCAATTGTTAAATAGTTGAGCGGGTTTAATGTTAAAGGTTTTTAGCATGTATATTTTCTATTAATTCTAAATATCACATTATTTTAATTTATTATATTAAATTTTCTTGTTCTAAATATCATTTATGGCCGAGACGGAGGAGTGTTTATACTTCTAAATTCACCATCATATTTACAATATTTTTTTGAAAGGACCATCTTATTTACAATCAATTTGTAATAAATGGTGTACTTTGTTTGAGCATTAATTTGTAGGGGTGGTGCATAACTAACATAATCATTTATAGTGTAGAGAAAATTTTATTGGACTCTAATGTTAAGGGTTGTTTGGCAAAAAAATTGTTCGCCATTGACTATATAAGTTTTTTAGTTGGTTGTTGGAGTTGTTAGTTTTTTTAGTTGAATAAGTCAATTAATTATAAAAATGTTTGATAAAATTTTATATTAGCTGTTGGTTGTTTATTATAAAATAAGTAGATCAACAAGACAAAAGACAATAAAAAAGTCAATCAAATTAGCTTTTTTATTTTTAACTAAAATCAATTTTTTATTCTACTAAAAAATCATTTATCAAATAAATTTTAAAGTTTTTTAACTAAATAAAAAAACTAAAAAACCAAACAAAAAATCAACTTACTTAATACTTACCAAACACCCCTAAATACAATGTCATGATGAAGGAACATTAAAAAGCAAGCTTTTGTAAGAACAGATTAGAACGTGAATTTATACGCCACAGCTGGACCGTACTATATTAGTTGCTCAATTCAAAACCCCCACCCCCACTGTTTATCTACCTGCAAAAAATAATCAATTTTGTTATTAAGTTTTGTATAAGACCATTTTATTACTAGATAAATTTTTTTAATTAGCCTATTTTTCTAAGTGGTCCTTTTAGTATCATAAGTGACCACTTTAAATTTATAAGTGATCAGTGATCACTTTAAGACTATAAAAAATAATCATTTTAAAGCTGTAAATAATCACTTTAATACGATAAATGTACATTAGACCAACCCAACAGTTTAAGTCTCACAGTTAAAACATTTCATTAAAAATTTGTGTTTTTTTATTACAAAATTAACTGATAAAAAAGAATATTAGATGAATCAAATTTTAAATCTTTTTCTAAAGAAATAATATTTATTCTCCAGCTCGGTCAAAATTCAATCCTTAAAGCAATCCAAATTTTGAAACATGATACATTTCTAAACTTGCAAGCCCAAATTTCTGACCATTTATTGATGGTATATGGAGATTTAGGGGCACAAAATGCAAGCCTATGATACAGACATACAGTTATACTGTACATCCTGGCTTGCCTATTTGACAATTTCAGGTCACCAGAAGTTGAATTCGAACTCGAATAGTTTATAATTCAATTAGAGTTCGTTTGCTATAAAGATTGAAAAAAAACACTAAATAGGCATAATTGATATTAACCCCTATTCTTATGAAATAGGGACAAATAAAGCTGTTTAAAAGTGACCCGACCCGAAAATTTGATCCGAAATCGAAAGTAAACCGACCTGAAAATGTGTTTCTTTTTTAGGTTTATCGAACCGATATTACTCGATCCGAAGCTATACCCAAACCGGTTGACAAATGAAAATGAGAAAACTGAACCCAAGCTGTAACCAATTTTTCTAACCGACACGTAATTATTAACTGAGATTACCCGAACTTAATAGTGACCGACTTGAGTCATATACGACCTGAATTATGCTCAAAACCGAACTCGATCCGGCTAAAGCCGACTTAACCCGAACGAAGTTTAGATCGAACAGCTGTAAATCTGAACCAACTTTTTACATAGAAGTATGATTGACTCATATTCAATCATCTTATTAGTTATTCTAATAAAGTCATAAATATTTTAATAAAATAAATTTTATAAATATATAATTTCATATATTTAGAGTTAATAATCAATGGTCAATGTTTATTTAACTACTTTTAATCGAATTATATGAAAATTGATAGAACTTTATAATTTTAATTTCCGGTTAAACAAGTAAAAGTAACAATGTAATAATGATCACTAATTGATTTGCATTTTCACTATTTTGCTTTAAGTAAAGGAACTTATCATCAATTAAAAAATGACTAACAACTTAATCTGATACTGACTCGATCAATAGTAATTAGTAATTCGCAATTCGTAGCCGAATTCTACTTGAAAAATACCCGAACCCAATTTGCATCCGGAAAAATCGAACCAATTATTAACCGATGACAACTTGAGACCGATTGAAACTCGACACGAACTTCAACCGACATCGAACTAATGCTAACCCGATAGCTCGAATAACTGATCTTCAACTGAACCATGACTAACCGACCCGACCCGAGTATGACCCGTCGCAACACGCATCCGAAATATAATCGATCGAAATACAACCGAATCGAATGATACCCGTTCGAAACTGACCCGATTACCTGAATGAACACTCTAGGGACAAACCACAAGGCACTATTTCACAATAATTAAGAAAATAGTGGGTACAATTTATTTGTGCAGAAAGCAGTGTGAATTAGTCTAAAAAGCAGTGGAGATATTATCCAAAACAAGAATAATGTAAATAAAAGAAAACTTAATAGGGACATAGAAAGTAATTATTTGAAAACACTAGAAATACAAAATAATAGCTCTTGGGAGTAGAGATGATGAAAAGAGGGACACAATGAAAAACAAAGAGAAGAAAAAGATTAGTATATTGTAACCATTGACGAAAGTTAATGAATAAAAATAAAAGGTATCAATTTGCATTTCGCTATAAAATTAGTTATTAATGTTAGAAAACAAATAATCAATAATGAATATATTTTCTTGAATACGTTTTCAATCTTAATTTTTAGTAAATCAAACATGCTCTTAGCTGTTACTATAAGTAGTAAGTACTTCCCCACTATTAAAAGTTTAAGAAATTCTGTTAAGATTAACGCATGACCAAAAGATAATTTTTTGCATTTGCTTTTCCCCTCAGCAACAAATTGGGCATTGCATCTTTTTTGAGTGCACGCAGTACTCTTTGTCCTTTACTTGAACGGATACAGAGATGGTCTATCTACTTCCTTCTTCCCTCCCAAACCCTAACTTATGTGGAATACTGGGTTATAAGTTAGGACTATGAGTGTATGACTATTTTCTTTCTTTCTTTCTCTCTTTTATAAAACATATCAATATATTCATAATCCAAGCACATAATTACATTGCAAATAGAAGTATTGCTCTCCATTCAGAAAGTAGAAAGCAAGTTCGGCAGACTAGAGCTTTATGATTACTCAAAATTAGTACTGCAGAAGGAAAACCAGGTCTATCATCACATCTATTGAAACTACAGTAGCTTAAAGCCAACACATTATCCAATTTTTTGATATCATAAACTTTGGATGATGGAAAAAGAAATCTTCGCAAAGAGAAGATAAGATAAATTATAAATCCCGATAACTGAAAGGAAGCAACCACTATCATTATTCACTACTCCATTTTACTTGTTTTCCCCATCTGATTGAGAAAGGGCGCGGCGCATCTATGCACGCCAACTCTAACCCGAGGATTTTAGGAAAAGCAATGAGTCTATTTCTAGGACCGTTCTCGAGCAAACGGACTCTTTAACCACATCCTCTTTATGGATATAGAATGTCATCTTCCTTCCCTCCGCACTACGATGATGATGAATAGAGTTCCTAACATCTAAAACTCAAACCCAGTCACTACCCAAGTGTCTCAACATATAAGCAAAGCAACTAGCCATTATGCTAACCTCATAAAACGACCATCTTCAGTAGCCAAATTGCATATAAGAAATATCTCATGTCACTCTTATGTATGCTTTACCTCGAACTCTAAAGCTCCTCTTTTTCACATAACCAAAAGCATCAACATAGCTTACTTAACCTTTAAAAGTCAAATTTGCAGCTTAACCTATGTAGCTAAAATCCTCTTGAACCTCTACACCCCTTCCCCCTCAAACAAAGACAAAAATCTTCTTAGGTGGTGCATGATTATGGATAATGCATGAAAAATCGACAACCAACAAATAACAACACCAACAACGCTAGAAAAAATTATTTCAGGGTCAAAGAAGGAACCGGGCTTAGCTAAGGAAACAACAACCAAACACTTCTATCGTACCACATTCCGTAGATTTCAAGACAAAGAGTAAGCCACGAATCCTACAACATTCAAGCAATCTATGAGGTAAATTGTTACATCATGTTCATATAATCAATTGTAAAACCCACATATCTTTTTAAATAGACTTCGATCAAAAAATATCAAATCCAAGCAAATAAACTATAATCAAGACCCACGTTAATCGATCAATCAATCAATTAAACAAAACATCGCAACAAAAACTTCCATCAAAAACTAAATTCACAATGTTACTACTAACTCAAACTACAACCCTTATCACAACTTACCAAAAATAACATCAAAACTTGTGAAAACTCCACCAAAACAAAATTGAAAATAAGCGGAGAAAAAGTCATGTATGAAAGACTCCTCAATTATTACCATCACCAATCTTCTCTCAGAGTCTTGAGAGAGCACTTAAATCCTCCGATTTCTCTAATAGGTTTACTATTCATCTAAGAGAAGATTGACAATCTTCCAGAATAGTAATGAACATCTCAATATGATACTACCTTGCTAGAAAAAAAACCATCAAATTAACCCAAAGCACAACATTCCGATTCTTCTTAACTACTTGTATTTAATGAAAGCAAAACTCCCTAAGGTGCGTTCCAATCTGTAAAGCCCTAAGACCAACAAATTTATCCTCAATAAATTCCCTGCTA
The DNA here is from genome assembly GCF_026212465.1 of Amaranthus tricolor. Lineage (NCBI taxonomy): Eukaryota > Viridiplantae > Streptophyta > Magnoliopsida > Caryophyllales > Amaranthaceae > Amaranthus > Amaranthus tricolor. The sequence continues at coordinate 16,801,416 of NC_080063.1, read as the reverse complement.
AAAAAAGGACACAACTGTCAACTACGCATGCCACCGAGGTTTGAACAAAATAATTCAAAGAGAATCAGAGTGGAGAGGTAGAGGGTTTTGCGGGAGATTAATACTAAAAGAGGGGATAGATTATAAAAAAGTAGAGACAAATCTTGAGTAAGGAAAGAAAATTACAATTCCCATCCATTTTCTAAAAGCCCAATAAACACTCCAACAAAATTTTCCTGTTTCTACAGCTGCCTTAGATTGTTACTTTTCATTTCTATTCTATCAAAAGAAAAAGTTCCTCACCTACAAACATCAAACACACCCAGCACAAAGCATCATGGAGCTAAAAGAAAGGAACTGACATGCATCACAAGATAAAAAGGAAGAACTCCTCTTCAGTATGATTGAGCATCTCGTGCAATGGGTTGGAAAACAATTCTCCTACACTTAACTTCTCCACTTCAGCGACCTCTTTTAAGGTTGAGTCTTGCATTATAACTCTACCAACTTATCCTGTCAACTAAACTAATTCCCAATAACTCATAACTCTACCAAGCATCATGGAGCTAAAAGAGAGGAGCTGACATACATTACAAGAAAAAAGGAAGAACTCCTCTTCAGTCTGATTTACCACCTCGTGCAATAGGTTGAAAAACAATTATCCTACGCTTAACTTCTCCACTTCAGCAACCTCTTTTGAGTTGAGTTTTGTATTATAACTCTACCAATTGTGTATTCCCTAGTCTGTCAACTAAACTAATTCCTAATACCAACCCTTGTACCCAAAAAATCAATAAGGTTCATGCTACATGTCATCAATGATCCACAAAAGAATTGATAGCAGCAACAAATTCAAGAACTAACCTTAACAGAAAAATCTTGAGCACATGACATCACAATGTATTAACTTAGTTCATAAAAAAAAAACCAATTAATATGACGTGCAAGTTTCAACACAAAGCATAACAGATAACCTAAAATTGGCAAACCATCTATGCAACACTTCGTAAACCAACTCTCCCACCAAAAATATCTGGCTCAAACAAATTCACAATAACTAAGACCTGAATCAATCAAGTATGTGACAATCAGCACATCCTTTTCAATCAGCGCAACCTAATCTGTGTTTTAAGTAACACTAATTCACTAGTCTCTAACAGTCAAAATCACATATGCTTCTAACACTTGTTTCCCACATCACATCTTATGCAAGCCATGAAAATCAAGTCAAAAGAACTTTGTTGCTGCATAAATGTTGGAAACTGCATATGCCCTTGCAGCACTATTTGGTAGTCATTGTCGGTTTACAACGAAAAAAAATTACACATATGCAAATATCAAACACGTTAGCCACCATGCATCTTGTGAATTAGGGACTCCAAGTGTTACTAGCCAATTCTAATAACAACAAATACACACGAATCAATGGAAAGTATGCTCCAAATATAGATTTACCAACAAAAGTTGGCCAAATCTCAAAATGCATATCATTTATCAATTAATCATGCAAAATCTAGCATCACTCTATGCAAGCTTTACCTTGAATTCAAAAGCACCAACTTTTCATGAGAAATATCTAACGAAATTCCTTCCTAAACTCCCCCCTCCCTTCCCTTCCAAAAACAGACCAATTCACAATACATAAAAAAATCTGTTTAACTAATGGCACCAACAATGCATAAAACAACTCAAAACACTTTCACAAAACTTTCTCAACAAACAATACTTTACAGTGATGATGATTAAAAATGGACTCCTTGCCATCAAGTAAAACTACAATGAATAAACTACAACGGGTACAAGGTTCAACTACGGAAGCAACTTCAATATACTATCAGTCTAAGAAAGTGCAAGTTTTAAGGCAACGAGCACAAGTTACCTACAATGTTAGAGCAATCTACGAGGTGCAATGTCATCAACCAAAACTTCTTCAATCATAAAAAGCACATGATTATTTATATTGACTGAGTTCAAAACTCCACTTGGTAAACTATACTACAAGTATCCAATTCAAGACTTCACGAATGAACATTGATCAAAACCTGATTGAATCAATTGAACTGAAAATCACAACAAAAAATTCCATCTGAAAGTAAACTCACAGTGTTAATGGTTACTACTTCATTCCTCATCCAAAATCCACCAATTCTAATCAAATCATTCTTCAATAGAACTCCTATAAGCTAAATAAAGAATATACTTCATAATTTAATATTTAATACGAGTACAAAGCTCAAAATCGTCAAATTAAACTGTAACAATATCACATCAACATCATAACTAAAGAAATACACTTCATTACTATAAAGAAATTCAAACAAAAATGAATGGAAAATTAAACGATCTAGATCCCAATTATGACTCAAGATCAGCAGGACTAGCTAAGCCTACACAAAACAATACAATGATACGAAAAATACCTAAATTCCCCAGATTTGAACATCATGATCTCAAAATATCTAGAAAGCCAGATTTAACGTCAAACAGGGATGGAAGCCCCAGCAGAGGAAGCAGCACCACCAAGGAATGACAAAAATCCAGAATTAGGTCCAGTATCTTGATCATCCAAAAATAGATCTTCAGGAACTCTAAAAGCGCCATGAACCGCTACAATTCCAGCACCAATCAAAACCGCAGAAATCAATAAAGATCCAACACTAGTCAAGAAAACAACAACAATCGTCAAAACGACAAGAATCATGAGCGTTTCACGGCTAGAGAAAGTGCGACCAAAGATAACGACAGGTTGATCGGATGGACGGAATAAGTAGAGGAAGAACCAAGAAGCGAGGAGAGAGCAGAGGACGAGTAGAGAGAAAGGGTGAGAGATGAGAGAGAAAGCGAGGACAAGAAAGAGGAGAACAAGGTAGTTGACGCGGAAGTAAGTGGCGTTTTTACGGATGCGAGAAAAAGCGTCGGAAAGGTTTTCCGGCCGAGAGAAAGCGGTACGATCGATGAGTTCGGTCCATGGGCGGCTTTGAGCGAGGGATTGACGGAGGGACGTTGAGAGACGAGAGAGGAAACTGCGGAGTGCCGGAGTTGAGATAGGAGGAGTTTCGATAGGAAGCGTCGCCGGCGATGACATTGCCGACGGTTATGGTGGAGAGAGAAATATGGGTGTTGGAGAAGCGACGGTTTAGGGAGACGATGTGATTTCAGATGTGTGTTTGTCTGTGGCTTTTTCCAGTATGTGGGGGTTAATTAGATGGTGGAGAATGGAATGGGCATTGTGCAGATTTGAATGTGTAGTCGGTTTGGGTCCCACTTGCATAAACGGTGTCCTTTAATGGTATGATTGGGTGATGATTTTATTTTGAGGTGGGAAATCTTATTAAGTGCATTGTTATATATCGTCACCCTTTTCATTTTACCGTCACTCTCTAATAAAATTATGAATTTGCCCCCAGACTTAAAAACTTATTTAACAAATGTAAATTACATTTAATATCACTATTATCACTTTAAAAACATTAAATTTAAAGTTTAAACGTAATCTCGAACTTTTTTATCGCGACCCTATATATATTGAACTTTCAGACGCGCCCTTGTATGATATATGAATTCAAACACGGTACTATCTCTCTAAAAACACTCTAAAAACGTTAATCGATTTTAAACAAGCTGTTAGTTGGAGTCAATTAATTATGGCTAACGAAAGCGACTATGAATCGAATCCGGTACGTACTTTAATCGATTTGAATCGGTGTATTTTTTTTTAAAAAAAAGTCGCAAAAACTGGGCAAGTGAACCATGGTGGAGTCGCACAAGACGTGCGACTGGACCGTGGTCCACTCGCACAAATCGTGCGACTCCACCGTGGTATGCTCGCGGTTTTTATGCGACTTTTTTTTTCTTTTTTTTATTATTTACATTATTATTTAAATTATTATATGTTTTAGTAAATTATTATTATTATTATCATTATTATTATTATTATTATATTATTATTATTATTATTTTTTTATTATTGTCGTTATTATTATTATTATTATTATTATTATTATTATTATTATTATTATTATTATTATTATTATTATTATTATTTTTAGTATTATTATTATTATTATTAATTTTTGTTATTATTATTATTATTATTATTATTATTATTATTATTATTATTATTATTATTATTATAATTAATGTAAGTAATTTATATTATTAACATTACTATTATTTTGTTATTATTTATTTAAATAATTTATAATTATATGTTATTATTATTATTTTCTTATTATTTAATATTAATTTGTTTTATTATTATTACAATTATTTTATTATATTTTTTGTATTGTTATTATTTTAATATTAATTATTAAATTAATTTATAATTTTTATTTATTATTGAATGTTTTTATTATTAATGTTTGTATGTATAATTTTTTAATGACCTAATGTATGGTTTGTTTCATATTTCAAATTTGCAGGACTTTGAAAACTTAGGAGACAACGTAGATTACTCCGGTAGATTTGTTACGGATAGGAAATTTGATTCCTTAGATGAATTACATAGTCGGGCCTCCGGACAACAGTCCAGTCCACTAGGCGAAGATCAGGACCTTGGAACTGAACATCATCAGCATCATTATCATCATCACCAGAACCCCCCCCCCCCCCCCAACTACTCTAGAAGCTGCTAGCCTGGTCATCAAAACGAGTACGCACCTGGTTCAGCGTACTCGACCGTTGGGCTTCACTGTGTCTGGCAACCTCTTTCTGCCTAGCCCTCATAGTACTGTCACCCCCCTCTCATGAGGGTCCCCTCTGAGCAGGGTAGGCCTAAAACTATTCCCGCTCAGCAAGTTTCTAAATAAACCCTTTCCTTTTCCGTGAGTACCAGCCATTTACTACAATTTTTGATAATTTAATTAACTATTGTTAATAAATAAACATAATCAAACGTTACGTTAAATTAACCACAACAACAATATTTAACTAATCATTATCAACAAATATAATGTAAGAACATATTTATTATTATTATTAATATTATTGTAATTAATTTTCTAAATTAACAATAATGATAATAATAACAATAATATTAACAAAAATAATAATATTAATAATAATCATAACAATAATAACACAAACAATAATAATAATCATAACACTAATAACAAAAACAATATTTAAAAATAAAATTAAAGAAAAATTTACTAACAATAACAATAACAACAACAACAACATCACCAACAAAAATAATAAAAATAATATTTAAAAGAATATAAAAAAGTTAATAATAATAATAATAATAATAATAATAATAATAATAATAATAAATATATATATTTAAAAAAAATAAATTAAATATAATAATTAAAACAAAAATAAAAATTTAATAATAATAATAATAACAATCACAATAATAATAATAATAATAATAATAATAATAATAATAATAATAATAATAATAATAATAATAATAATAAATATATATATTTAAAAAAATAAATGAAATATAATAATTATAACAAAAATAAAAATTTAATAATAATAATAATAACTATCACAATAATAATAATGATAATAATAATAATAATAATAATAATAATAATAATAACAATAATAATATAAATAAAATTAATAATAATTATTCATAAAAAAACCGAAAAAAAAAAACAAATTGAGCCAGTCGCAGGAAATTCGCGAGCCCACCGCGGGTCAGTCGCAGGAAACCCGCCACTCGACCGCGGCTCAGTTGCACCCATTTTTTAATTTTTTTTTCGTTTATTTTTTAAATTTAAAATAATACGATTCGAATAAAAATTACCTCGATTAATTGTTAGCGGATTGAATTTCTTAGTTTTTGCTCCTAAAATTTTATGTTGTAATTTTGTTTTTTAAGTGTGATAAAAGAGTTATTTAGTGAGGTTGGAGTATATAAGAAATTTTAAGTCCAGTGGCAAATTCGTAATTTTTTAAAGTCTAGGGGCAAATTCGTAATTTCATTGGGAGGGGGTGGCGATAAAATGAAAAGGATGGCGATGTTTAAGGATTGGGTCTTACTAATTATCCGTAAAGTAAACAAATCATCTGGCAAGATTTGATATAGTGGGATTTTGTAATTTTAATTTACCTTTTTAATTTGTTTATAGTACTAATTTTTGTCTTTTTGTCTTTTTGGAGTAATTTACATATCACAGTGGTTGTTTAGGAAATTATGTTTAGAATGCAGTTATAATATCTGACGGCTGACATCTAGCTCTGACTAATACAAGCAAAAACTGACACAATCTGCTAATTTGCCCTAAACTTAACTCAAAATAAATGGTTTTAGGTTGAGACTTTTGACCTTATTAATTAAGTAGGTTAGGTTCAGGTCAAAATTCTAAACCTGAAATAAACATGTATAACTCATTTAATTAAAGTTAATTTCAAGTTAATTCAATATGTATAACTTAAACTTAACTCAATTAATATTTTTCTATCTTTTATAGTAAATACAGAATAAACAATTAAAAAAAAAGATAAATTTTAAAATTAAGGCCTAAAAAAGTAGGTATAATCAATGTTTAAAATCTTAAAATGAAAACAAAAAAGTCTAAACAGGTTAAGTGGGAATTCATAAACAGGTTAGGGTTGTGATTTTTCGACCCATAAACGGGTTAGATTTAAGTCAACAAGTTTTTGTCCAATTTATATATGACTCGAATTCTACCTAACCTGATATGTATGACAGACCTAACTCTTACTTTGTTCAAATATTTATATTTCTAGTGTATTTTAGACAAACTTGTATTTTTATCATTGATATAAGCATTAAATGTGTCTATTTTAATTATTGTTTATATATTTATGATTGGTGGTAGAGTTATTAGACTCCATCACAGAAAGAATTTTCCCAAGGCTTCAGCATTCTTAAAACTTTGATGTACCCATTTGAAATGCATGTTGTGAATTTGTGTTTTGATATTAAGTGGAATTTAGGCAAATCTTAGCATATTCGAATCATTAAATTGAATTGGTCGGACTATATTTATTTGTTGTATTGAATTTGGGCAAATTATAGTCTATTTGAAAAACATTATTTTTACAAGTTTGCATATTATTAAACAAATTTGATTTTTGAACAAGATGTCATCATTTGATTTTGTTGGAAGCCTATGAGCTCAAATTGAAGCAAAGTCAGAGGACATATATCCGAATTTTTCGAAGCCAAGTTTGAGTCTGAGATGAATGTGAAAATTTTTTGACTTGTATTTGAAGCAAAGTCAAAGCGTTTATAATCCGATCCTAATCCAACTTACTGTCAACCCTAAATGTAAGTATATTGTCAAAACATTTTGAGTAAAGTGTAAAGTTATTTCCGATCAAATTATTTTTGAGGTGAGTTATTTCGTGGTCAGATCGAACTGAGTCAATCTCACCATTAAATTTTTTTTTTAAAAAAAATTCTTATCATAGTTCACAAAAAAAATAATTAAATATTCTTTCTATTTTTAACAAAAAATAATTTCTTCTTCCTGAATCAATATAATGATTTTAATTTCATCAAAAAATTATTTACTCAAAATAATGCCTCAACAAAGAAATATGGCGGCATCATTTCTAACCTGAATTCATTGAAACTTTTTCTCAAAAGTAAATAAAAATTTGCTAAATGTAAAATTATCTAAAATACTAGATGAATACAAAATCAACTAATATAATAGGCTACAAATTAATTGTTCTTTGAATAAAATCTTACGTGATGTTAGTTAGAGTATGTATTGATTTTATTCATAACTAACCTGAGTTTGATTATCCTTCCCCTTTCTTAACCCCTTATACATACTCCTACCATAATTTCTTTAACTTTTTAACGCCTATAAATTTTGCTATAATTCCAATTTTGACTACATCTCACACTATTTTTTATATTTAACCCACACACTTATTTCATTTATATATATCTCACTTTTTCATAAATTTTAATTTTTAGATTTTTAATTAACTTAAAATTTATACTTGTAGCAAAAACTATGAAATAGGGGAGAAAGTCTTAGTAAATAATGATAGTTTGTGAAATTAGTAAATCACCTTTATGTGGTAGAATTTAATAGAATGAGAATTTTATAATTTTAATTTATTTTTTTAATTTTATTTATTTTATTATTATTTTTTACTTTTTTATTGTAATTTTCAAATTATGGTTATTGATCAGGACTTATTGAAAGAGGATGAGAGAGTGGGCAACAAATAGCCAAATAGCAACTCTTGGGCTCTTCAATCTCACTACTATTAGAATTTACAAGACGCGGTAGACTTCAACTAGACTATGCCCCTCTTTTCAGAACCTGCTAGTCTCATCTTTTCTAAAAATCAAAACTTTTCGACAAACTTGATTTCTACTGCTTTGTGTGGTAAACCATTGACGATCATTTATGGATCATGATATATCTATCTGTTTTTGATATCCGTATTTCTTTTAATTTGATCTTTTGTTTCAATTGCAGAATTGACTTTAAAATGGCGGAAGAACTCTTTATTTTAACCTCATATTGATGTTGGTTTTGCATCGAGAATCGTTAAAGGTAAGGTTTACATCTATAGGAATTCTTATTATTGAAGTTCTTTATCGATTTTTGATGGGTTTTTGGATTGACTGAGAGTTTGGTGAAAATAATTTTGTAAAGATAATAACTTATAATTAGGGGTTATTGATGATTCATTTGATGCTGTAAATGTTTTAGATATGCATTTGGTTAATCCATGTCCCTTTTTTCTATTGGAATTGCTTGAAATTTAGGTTAATGGCGTGTTGGGCTTGCGGTTTGCGGATTTAAGTAGTTGAACTTGAGAGTGGTCTAATGACTCAGAGGGTTCAAAATAGACCCAACAATCCAATATTCAATCGACATTATAATCGAATTCAACTTGACCCGACTTCAAAATGAATTTAAAACTATGTGAAAACCTCCTATGGGAATATGGACATAAGATCCCATTTTGAATCGCTCCAATAAAACCTAACTCGAAATCAACCCGATAGTCTCGACTAACGACTAATGAGTTTTTTTTTTGAGATATAATGACTAATGAGTTACAACACTACTTTTTTAAAAAATTATCAATTTTCAGTAAAATAGCAACTTAAGTAGCATTCCAAAATAAAAAAGTAGTTGTTTAAGATTTTCTTGCCGAATTCTAATAATTGACGCCATGTCAAATTAAACAATTGAATTTCAATCAGTTATCCACAACTATATCTACTTAGATATCTAACATCTACGCACAACTACCTTGCCCTGGACATTCCCTAAATGAATATTGTTGAGATGGGTTTTCTAATTTTGGTGGTTGTTTTAGTTTAAAGGGTTTGTTCAATTGGGTGGAATATACCATGGACTTAAACTACAGCTTTTTAATATTAAAATTAGAGAAGTGATGGAATGCTTCTGTGAAGGTTTGTTGTTCTTCTGCAAATGTTAGAATTTAAAAGTAGTTTTACGTATTCTCGATGAGGATTAGTATTTGTGGTTCTAAGTTTAGTTTTGCAAAAAAAATGTGAGAATAATCATGAATAGGCAAATATCTAAGAGGTGTTAAATACTTATTGGCATATAGGAGTTGAAATATGTTGAGTATTGGAGTGTTGAAATAGTCATTATCCCAATGTTGTTTTGTGTAATGGCCACGAGCTCGTTAGACTTCAAGTTACATGAAAATAATGGAATTTTCTTATCATTGTGGTGACATTTACAACCCGTTTGGTTTCTTGTATTAAATGGGGGGAATGTTAATGAAAATTTAATGTAATTTAGCTTAGAAAAACTATTTGATAAGGTATAGGATCATGCTTGTTTTACTCTAAATCATTTTTTTCCGTAACAAAATCCTTTCCATTTATTGCCATTTCTAAATGGGATGTTAGGTGGTTATGGAAAATTATGAGGAAAACACATGCTTAAGGGTGAGACCTTGTTAAAGCAAAATGCTCTTCTAATGAGGATTCTAACTACAAAGAATAAGAAAGATTGCAAAATGTAAAAAAAGTCAAACAAATACACCAAGATTGGAAGGTGGGAAAATTCTAATATCAAATTGATATTAGACTATAAAACCCACCCAAAAAATGAAGGCAATTGTATCGATTAGTTCTTGATTACACACACTAATCAATTCTAACAACGGAGATGAAAAACTATAGAGATTACAAGAGTAAATTGAAAACCCCCATTTTCACTCAAGAACCCTAATTTGTGGTGCTCTCTCTATCTAGATCAATCTCCCTTACAAGAGAATTACAATGTATTCCTCTCTCAATGCCATCTCTAAATGATGTATAACATGAGTATATATAGGCTATGATCACAATGGACAGCAAGTAAAATCACGTGCAAAACAGAACAAAAAACTTGCAACTGGCTGCAGCTTGCTCGACCAGGTCGAGCCAAACTGCTCGGGTCGAGTGGCCTCCAGATCTGGTCAAGCCACTTTGCTCTAGTCAGTCGAGCCAGAAGCCCTTTTGCTTCTGATCTTGCAACGACAATAGCTACTGTTTAGTACTTACAAAACAACCTTCATACTTATCCAAGCACTATATAATCCACTCAACATCAAGCTGCACATTGAGATCATGAGTCACACACCTAACAGACCTCCACTATCATGGTAACATCATAACACATTTTGTGAAAACTAAATCTAGAAATGATTTACATGATCACTATCTGATACCAATAACTAAACGCCCCCTTATTCACTTGTGTATCTTTGCTTACAGTTGGGTGGTGAGGAGATATGAGTTAGACTTCTTTTAATTTACCAGTCAAGCAAATGGGCAATCAGTTATTGCTTTGTCTACCATTTTATTAAAATAAGTTCATTGTGTTTTTAGATATGCTTCGTGTATAATAAGCCAACTAGTTAGCGGTAATTGCAGGTTTCTATATTTTATTTTTATTTTTATTTTTTTTTTGTTTGGGAAAAGAAGAGTTTTCATATTGATCTATCGTGATTTTCATTTCTTTGTCCGAGTGTAATATAGAGCTTCTAAGGTTAAGTGAATGTTTTGAAATGCACATGATTGCCGCTTGTTCTGTCAAGATTGGATATCATGATTTTACAGTGCCTCTTTCACTAGAATATATTGCTTAAGTTTCTATCAGTTATTGTAAATCTAGCCAGTTTATTGCAAGCTTTCTAAGATTAAACCAGTGAATTTGAAAGATAGTTAAGACGAAGTTTTGTTACTTTTTATTTGAATCTTGGGTTCTGGAAGGTCATTACTGGACACTGGCATTTGATGACTCATCATCATCTCACTTTATCTTGATTCTTGAAGTGCTGATGTGGTGATTTGCATCTGTCTAGAATGTGTTACTGAATGCGGTCGGCATCAGGATTTTTTTGCTAATCTTTAAGCTAATTTTTTTATCACAAAATTACTGGACACTTTCATTTTTCAGCTTCTCTAGTATGCTCATCTTCAGAATTCGTTAAGAAATTAGCAAATTTGCAAATAAAAAAGAACAAAGAAGCAAATTTCCAATAAAAACGAAAAAAATAGGCAAATTTTTTATGTATTTTCCTTGATCAAGTTTAAATTGTGACCATGATTTGGAGAAATTCATTTTGGCTTTACTCTTTATTCTACTTATCTAGGGTCCATAGGTTTCATGTTGCAAGTTATGAAGGCTTATTTATTCTTGGTGGTGATTTGTATGTTTGCAATGATTATAATTGAATTAGTGTATTATAAATTATTCCGCCTTTGATTTGATTTTGAAGGAGTACATTCGTAAGTCTAGGAAGATATCACTAACATAGATTTGAGTCTTGTGCTAAACATTTGGATTGTTATCCTTTGCAGATCCATGTACGACTCCATTGGAGGTTGGGACGTTTTCTCAGTGTTGTCACAACTTTGTTCATGGGAACATAACTCAATAAGTACAACTTATCACTTTTTGCTTGTAATTCATGTTGGTCTATTTATATAGCACTTATTCATATCTCTGTTAGAAACTTCAATGGCGTGTTTTGGACCTTCAAGCCTCCATCTCTTCTCATAAACATAAACCATCCGCCATGGAGGGCAGCATACTAGATTTCCTTGGCTCGGAGCTAATCGGGGTAATGTCCCCAGTCTCGTTCTGTATGCTCTTAGTTGTTCTATTAGTCTCCACTCTCTCTCCTTCTTCTCTTCCTTCTTCTCCTTCCCAAACCCCCATCATCACTGCTGCTAATCTTGTCTACTCTGAAAACCCATCTGATTCGGTGGTTCAAAAACTTGAAGGCGCTCTTCTAAATGCTGCTGTTTTTGTCCTTCTCATTGCTGCAGTCACCTTACTCCTCGTCCTCCTCTACTACTATAAATTCACCAATTTTCTCAAACATTATATGCGCTTTTCTGCTTTCCTCATCCTCACCACGATGGGAGGTGCTATTTTTCTCTCTCTTGTTCGCCATTTCTCTCTTCCCCTTGATGCCCCGACTTATTTCCTATTCCTCTTGAACTTTTCCATCCTCGGGGTTGTCTCAGTATTTGGAAGAGTGGTTCCCATCATCATTACCCAATCTTATACTGTGATATTGGGAATAATTACTGCTGCTTGGTTCACTCAATTGCCTGAATGGACTACCTGGGTTTTACTGGTTGCTTTGGCAATTTATGATCTGGTGGCCGTTCTAGCTCCTGGTGGTCCATTAAAGATTCTTGTGGAGTTAGCTCGGTCGAGAGATGATGATCTCCCGGCATTGATTTATGAGGCTAGGCCTACTATTTCTCGATCTGATGGCGGTGGACAAAGATCTAGAACTCTCGATGTTTTAGTTAGTGGGGTTTCAGATAATTCCTCAGTCGAGCTTCAGAATATGTCAAGAAATGTTGAAAATATTCCCAACGAGGAGGTAATTGATACCGAATATGGGAGACAAAGGACCGATGATGAGATTAGTGATCAAGGAGAAGTAACACCGTTGATGGTACCGAATATGAGTGAGATTGCCGAGGTGGATGAAGAGCGTGCAAACCTTGTGGAAATGCTTGCTAGAGAGAGGAGAGACGGAGGTGACGTTAATGAGGTAACCGTGACTCAAGGTATTAAACTTGGACTTGGGGATTTTGTTTTTTACAGTGTGCTCGTGGGTAGAGCTGCAATGTATGATCTAATGACGGTATATGCTTGTTACCTTGCTATCATATCAGGACTTGCTTGCACTCTCATTTTGTTATCTGTATATCGTCGTGCTCTACCCGCCTTACCAATTTCCATCACTTTAGGGATTACTTTTTACTTTTTGACTCGATTGTTGATGGAACCATTTATTGTTCATATGTCAACGAATTTGATGATGTTTTAACTGCACTTAACCTCCATTGTTAAATATTCGGAAGTGCTTTGCTCTCTGATCTACGACTATCAGGCAACAAATTTTTGTTCGAGATATTTTCCCTGTATTGAAGCGTCGATTCTTGATTCCTTGTGTCGATATAGAAGGATTGTACAGAAACGCATTCATCGGGTCAGGTAACTTTTACTATAACGAAAATTTATTTTTGACTTGATGACGTTTTGTATCAATGCTATCTTTCTTCATATTGTTGCAATTTTCTTTTATTCTCTAATTGTTCATCTTAACTAGTATTAGTAACAGGTTAGGTATGGCAGAAATTCAACTACTAGTACATATGTTTCTTTGAATTTGCTACATTATGCCAACTAAAGTGTGAGTTTTTTAGATATAGTGTAAACATTCAGGAGTAATTTTCTTATTTCTTATCTTTCGTTTTTCTTTTATGTCTTGTGTGGAAAGTGGAAACTATTTCCTTGTAGGAGTACTCCTTGTTTCTTGTAAAATATTCCAACCTATTTATATATTTCAGCCTTTTGCTTGTGCTGGCTGAGTTTTTGTTATTTTAGTAAACTATCTTCTTCTTTCTTATAGTTAAGTAATGTTGAATAAGGGCTATCTAGTTGGTCTACAATGAGTTGGTACCAAATACAATAATACTAAGAGGTTGTTTGGTATGAATAGTGAAAACACTTGAAAAATGAAAATGGTAACACTTGAGAATAGAGATGAATGGGAGGAAGACACAATGAGGTGTTTCTCAATTAGTTTTTTTTTTTTTTTTTTTTTTTTTTTTTTTTTTTTTTTTTCTTTATAATTGAATTTTAACTTTTGCTTTTTAGTTGGTCAAACAAAAATAAAAAGCGTTTCGTAAATAACTTTTCTTTAATAAATGGTCAATAATCATCAAATTTTTGCCAAATATCTTCGTAACAGTTTATTTACTTTTAGTTGGTCAAATTAACTAACAGTTTCAATCAATAACCGTTTGCCAAACAAACTTCATGTAAAACATAGGGAGGAAATAGATCAATTGTCACAGATAGTGGAGAAGAGGTAACAAATGAAAGAAATTAGTTTTCTTATAATGGAATTGATTATTGATATTTGAAAATTAACAATCAGTAATTGGTTTACTTTCTTGATACTGTTTTGAATTTTAATTTTTTGGCACTATCACAAAGAAAGAAATATTGTTCTTAATAAACTTTGAGAGTGCCAAAATCATCTACTTTTGGGTGCATTTAACCGGTCGGGTTATATTTTAACATGTCATTAGCAGATTGGATTAATGATGGATCGGGTCATTAACGGATCTTTATGTGAAGGGCTGGGTTAGGTCGGATAATTATAGGAATTGGTTGTAAAAAATATTTTATCATTTTTTTATACTTTTATATGATATTGCTATATATATAGTTGAATTGACCCAACATATCATAAAGTATAATAAAAAAACTATTTTGTGAATTTTTAAAAACGGGTTAAAGTGAATTGTATTTAAACGTATTTTAACCCGCTCTGTTTAAGATTTGACATGACCCGCCTTGATCGGGCGCGTTTAACGATTTGGAGTAAATTTGAGATGTATAATTACATTACTTAAATAAAAAGGGAATAAGTAATGGGGTCAAGCTAATGCGGAAGAGAAGTGCATGTAAACGATTTGGAGTCAATTTGGCCAAACTATCTTTTTAGCTCTTCACTTAGGAGTAAATTTATACTTTTCCTTTATGTAGTTGAACTTGTTAGAATTAAACCGAAATAAAAAAGAATTTCGTAAAAATTATTTAATGTGGTGAAAATAAAAAACGTAAGTGCATATTCAGTTTTTAGGGTATATATTCTTAGAGGTATTTGTATATTTTCAACTATGAAAAAAAATACATATTCATTCTCCAAGACACCAATTTTTGGTAACATTTTTGTAAATATTTAAAAAAAGTTCTTAATGTTAAAAAAAATATACATATATGTACCTCTTTAACAAGATATGTATTTATTTAGTCTATTTTACGATTTTTACCAATTTATAAATATTCATTGGATACTTAAACAATTGTAAAGCATCAGCACACCAATTTGCTTTTTGAAAGAATTTTGTGTTCACAAAAGTCAAAATTAGTTGAAAAAGATTATTCAAATTCTAAGTAGAAAGTGGTGTATATTACTCAAGAAACAAACCAATGAAAGAAATTAGTGCAATATTCTCTCTTATCCTACAAATAACCTAAGCCAAGCTAAGCTAAGATAGACTTAAATAAAAAATCTTATTAAATATTATTGTAAAATGCGTCTTATATATAAATTAAATAACCCAATTATATTATAAATTAAATAACCCAATTATATTATGATTAATACAAATATTTTATTCTAAAAGAAAATTTTTGAGAAAAATAACTATAAATTCATTAGGAAGGAGAATGACCTAACTAACATATTAAGAAGTTGTAAACGATAACCATAAAAAGTAATGTGTAGTTTTAAATGTCGTAGAAGGTTATTTTCCGTGAGAATAAATTGTTGCATATATATTTAATTGGCTACACGATGATTTAAAAGATTGAATTATAATAATTGTTAAGTACATATATGTTAGCTTGGACCAGAATCGTTGCCTAACCCTATTAGACTATTTAACCTTTGACTCACATTTTGACTAACTAATAGGGACGGAGTAAAGATTTTGAAGACTCTATTTATTTTTACATGTCTTTTAAAATGGGGCCTTTTATTATATGAAAAGATAAAATTTTTTCCTCTTCAAGAAAAACCATTCAAGACAAAATATATTGTAACATTATATTACTTCAAATATAAAAAAAGGGTTTACAAACAAATCACTTAAAAAGTATTGTTCGAATGCTGGCCTGAAGAGCACCATTTAATATTTAAAGCCTCTTATTTCTGGGGCCCTAAGCTGGCCATGCTAATTAACGTCTAATCTTCATAACGGATGATTAATTTGGTATTAAATTTATACACAACAAAACTCACAAAAGAAAAAGAAAATTGACTACAAACAAATCCAAAACTTAAAATGGACAATGCAAAATATAAGCACAATTGTAAACAGTATAGTATAAACAAAAAAGGAATAATGTTATTCTAACTTTAAAATAAGTTTATTATCTGCCAAATGAGTTTGTATTAACAAGCAAGCAGAAATTTGATATCAAAGAAGCCATGACATTTGAGATGATCACAAAATAGCTGCTGTTGTCATACATTACTATTGTTAGCAATTAGCAAGGCATGCTAAAAATTTGCTAAATTTGCTTATATAACACATTCCTATTTATATACATGTAAAAAAACTTTCATAAAACTTTAAAATTTAACTGTAGGGACGAATATAAAATATTATTTAGAGTAAGTTGAACGCGTATCTATGCATGTGTATGAAATCAACTAAATAACTTTTTTTTAATTTTTTTTATATGTGTTACGCAATTTAATATTAAAAGAATTTTTAATCAAATAACACACATTATTGTTTGAGCAGACGAGCTAAACCTAGATTTTAACAGCATATTAACTAATGACCTTAATCCTTAGTCAAAATTTGTGACTTGGACGCAATTAATTATCATTTCATTAATAGTTATTGTATCAAATTAGTTATGAGATGTCAGCATTACAATCTCAGAAGAAACTTAGAGAAGATGTTATAATTGGTTAAATAATTGGTTCAATGTTGGAATAACTTGAGCTAGAAGAATTTGTCAAAATTGGGTCTATTCATTGACCAACATTATTGAAAGCATCTCATTCTTGTATTATATCCTAATTTCTAATAATCACTCTTGTATTAGTTCGTCTCAATAAGTTACCTTTATTTGCTTTTGACAGGAAGATTAAAAAGTAAATCGAGCCGCATGTAGGACATGACATGGGGCTCTTAATATTTGGTTGCCGACACGACACGCTATACCTATCATTTTATATACAGTTTGGGATCAAATTATTAATAAAAATGTGTGTGACATGTGCCATGGAACAACATAATGTCACAGGTTATTGTTTGAAGATGGTTAGCACAACACGATACAACCCGATCATTAACATTTGTAACCTATCAAGGCACGTCACACTTACACTGACCCACTTTAACACGACCCGCAATGATTCACCACAACACGAATTTCATATCTTATTAAAAAAACTATATATGCAAAAGTTGAACTATTCTCATGTAAAGGGAACGTCTTTTAGACTTGTGCACCTTGTTGGAATCTTAGCTACACAACTTTCTTCCCCTTAAATCATTATCTCCATGTCTATAAATACACCTAAAACTCATCCTTAAACTCAAACCCAATATAAACCTAAGAAAGCACCAAAAATGGCTTCAAGTTCTTGCAAAAACACAAACATATGGGCATGGATACAAAACCTTCCACCATTAACTCAATGGAAAAAAGATACCATGTCAATATGTATATGCTCATCAAACACATCATTAGCAACCCTTAGTCTAAACATAACAAAACACACTCCAACCCAATCAATCTCCTTGGCCATTATTGTAAATTTTAACCTCCCAATATCACTTTGGATATCAAAACCAATTTATATACCAAATACATCCTTAAACATTGTAAGTGATCAAAACACAATACACAATCTCATTTCAATATTCATCCATGATGTGCTCAAATATGGGCCCACAAAACAAACTTACCCTATAAAACTACCCATAATTAGTCCTCAATCTAACATCAAACATATCTTCAATATAACCATTCTTTCACTAGTTTTTATTGTTTGTGTCTATGAAGCTCCTACAGATCTTCGTTTTAATTGTCTTAAATCTATAAAAGATGAGTTATCAACTTATCAATCTCGAGCAGCCTCAAAGCTACTCATAAGGCTTTTAGGATCGAATAATGAAGATTTATGGATGAGATCCATAAATCTTGGTATTACAAATTGGAAAATGGAACTAAAAGCAGCTAATTGTATACTTAAAGGACCTTCTCCTTTGTTTTCTTATGGATTTTCTACTCCTGGGTTGTGGAAAGTTCAATTGTATTGTCCTATTACAACCATGGAAATCGAAAACTCAAGTTCTTTAGCTGATGATCGTTTAGCCTTTTCTCTTAACTATCATCACCTTGAGGGTGTCATACAACTTAATCATAAGGTCATTGTAAGAGATAAATGGATTGAAGTGATGGTAAACATTGATAATATAAGGTATGCATATACACATGACACAGCATAAAGTAACCACTACCAAGTAACAACACAAATATTATATCTTTTCGGTTTTTTAAGATACACTTATTTCAAAAAGCTCTCACATGAAAGGCGGAGATTTAGCTATTAAAATGAAATGGATGATAGTATACTAATGAAAATTGTAGTGCACATTTAGGTTTTGGGAGAAGATTCTATAAATTTAATCTTCAATACTATGAACTTTGAAGTAGTGAGTAGTGATGCTCATTTGGTGTCAAAACATTTATCAATCTTAATTTTTTAGTTCTAAAGTTTTTATATAAACTTCCAACAACTATTATCAAACATGTCTGTAACTAGAGTCGGTCGATTTCGATTCAGGTGTTTTAGGTAGGTTTAAAATCGGCTCTTGTGTCGACATTGGTTTTTACATAATTGAATATCCATTTTAAGTCAGGTCAAATCGAGTTCGATTACAAAGTCGGATGAAAATTAAGTCGCCGGCTCTGTTTTAAACACCTCTATCCGTAACAGTTGGCTTAAACAGGTAAAACAATTGGTGATTCCGGCTGGTCAAACCAACCAACAACTCCATCTCAATATTTAAAGATTAAGTTTACTTTGAGTTGAGATTTCTACAATTAGGCTCATTCATTTATTCAGTTGGGTTTTAAAAGGTCTAAATAATAAACTTATGGATCATTCTCTCATCTTACGAAATTAAGGCTTTGACGTTGCTGTTGTTGTTCTGTTATGTCGCAGGCTAGATGTCATTCGACTTGTAAGCGAGAAACTCCTGCACGATCGAGGTGCAGGGGCATCAGAAAAGCACTTCCCATCAAGAATCTCACTACAACTCACACCATCACCTGACATAGACATTCTAAGCATTTCAGTAAGCAAATCTTCGGAGAATCCGAAGAAGGAAATCGGCATAGAGAAGACAATCGAAGGCTCGTTCGAGCCTCCTAACAAAGTCGGGCTTCAACTATCAGCAGGAGAAACAACAACAACAGTCTTCACACCATGGAAATTCGAGGAAACAGCAAAGGGTGACAGTGGTGGTTTGAGCTGGTTTCTACATGACAGCAGTGATGGCAGAGAGGTTTTTTCATCTAAGCCTTCACCAAAGAAATTGTTTCAACCAAAAGCTTGGTTTAGAAACCGGTATTCGAGTGCATACCGGCCTTTTACTAGGCAAGGAGGGGTTGTATTTGCAAGAGATCAGTATGGGGAGACTGTATGTTGGAAGGTGGATAAATCAGCAATTGGGAAGAAATCTATGGAATGGGAGCTTGCTGGTTGTATTGGGTTGACATATTGGCCGAATAAGTATAGGACATTGTATAATGAAACTAGGAGGGCTGAGTTTAGGGAAACTTTGCACCTTACTCTTGTGTAGATAGATCAATGTAAAGTATTTACTGGTCTGTTTTACTCATTTTGCATCGTTTAGAGAAAAAGTTCTTACATTGTAATCTGAAATGATGCAAAATGAGTGGGAGAAAAAGGTAGTCATGATTGAAGTTTAATTTGTGTTTAATGATGCCGTCCATTTTGCATTATTTTAGGAGGAAATATTTTTACATCGTAATTTAAATTAATGCAAATTGAGTGGAAGAAAAGAGCAACTATGATTGAAGTTTGATTTGCGAGTAATGATATGTTATGTAAATTAGTAAGTATATTCGTACATGATGAGAAAGTATATTATAGTAGTATAATATCGTGCTTTACTTGAGATTTACACTTTATTTGGATGGTTTAATACCCATGATCCATGTGCTTCTGTTTAGTTAACATATTATCTTTGTTTACAACTCTAAGAAGGAAACTTGGAAGAGCATCGAAGGATCTATAACATATCCCCTCTTCGGTGACTTTCGCTCCAGTCTCAGCGTCTGCAAACCTTCTGATTCGACTGCGGGGGTGTGCTAGAATATTATCATTACTAGAATAGAATTATTAAGAATATTTTGTAAATATTCATATCTTAGATATTATTGTGCAAATATTTAGTTTTCTAAAATTCTTGATTGTATTTTGTATATATTCTATTCTCATGAAATGAAATGGCAAGCAACATCATTTCCAATAGCTATTTTAGGTAGATATTAAATCAATAATCATGACTATGACTATAACTATAAAAAATTGTGAACTAAAAATTTATTTTTATGATAAAAAACTCATTAGTAAATAAGAATTTTTGTTGCACAATTTCCCAACCATGGGAGGAGAACAAAGACTTGACATTGAGAAAGAGTAGGCGGACATTTCTAAGAATATTTGGGCATTTCATTCATTCATCCATCCTAACTTCACCTTCTCTCTTTAGTCTTTACCCAACTTTCTATAGATCTCCCTTTCTTTCACATTTTCCTGCATTTTCTCCATCTTGTTTGATTCATTTCCATGGATACTGTTGCTTTCCGTTGTAAGTCTTGCTCTTCCTTTGTTGCAGCTATGTTCTTTTACATTTTGCTGAATTTTAGTAGAGTTCTTATAATGGGTTCATTGATTATGCTTTATATGGTGTATATTACAGCTCATGTAGTTCAATTATCAATCTTTGATAATTTAATCCTCTCCCCACTATTTTTTGATTGAAAAGTATGATACTTTTTGGTGGGTTTTTGGTGTTGAGTTGTGGAATGTGGATGCTAGCTAACTCAGAACACTGGAAATTTATGCACCCAATACTGGGTTTTTGGTGTTCATTTCTCAGAATACTGGGTTTTTGTTGTTGATTGAGAAGAATGATTCTTTTCTGGCTCTTTATACACTACATTCTCTCTGCTAATCAATTTATATGTACATTTAGTTGATGTTGAATTAGTTTATAATTTATCTTCATTTGGATGAATGTTGGGTTTTTGATTCATAATTGGACATTGATAAATCATGACCTCTTATTGATACAATTTGGGAAAACTAGAATGACAATGTATATGAATTGGGAGTTCTTTTGAGGTGATTTCAAGTATTTGAGAGAAACAATCTGGGAGTTGATAGGAGGTCGAATACTCTCTAGAGGGGGTGAATAGAGAATATGGGCGTTTAAAATATTTGTCTGAAGCTTATCTCAAGAGATTGAGGAGTCTTGTAAAATTGTTATCTGGGACAGTTTTGAGTCAATTCGTAAAACAATAACGTATGTGCGGAAAACAAACTTTAAAGAATAACACACGATATGTTAACAAGGTTCGGTTCTAAACAACCTACCCCCGCCTATGGGTTCTCTTTTAACCCGTAGGATTTCAACGCCTTTTATTAATCCGACTTTAATACAAACAAGAAGATCTCACTATCTCCTCACACCACATTCTTCCCCTTAAAGAACCGTATTACAAGTACCTTTAATAAAAGTAAATCCCAATCTCTCAATAGAGATTACAAGTTGAACACTTTGAAATGTATTCTAAGTTAGGCGTATTAAACTATGAAAATAATCTAACTCTTTTTAACACTTAAGCCTATTATAAATTGTAAGAGTTAGATGAATTAAGAATTACAACTATTTTGAATACTTAGAGAATACTAGATCTTAAGTCAAGAGAGAAAATTGTAAGAGGTGCATAGAGGTGTATGCCGAAATGAAGCCTTGTATTTATAGATGTTACGCCTCAACATCTCCTTGTAGAGCAAGAAAAGCTTCATCCGTTAAATTCTGTTGATCTGGATATTCTGTGCCAGTCTTCAAGACCTTGAGCTTTATTTCAAACTGATGTGTACTGACAGCTTATATAAAATTGTATGTGTGCTGTAATTTGTCTTTGATAACCAATGCTGTGCTGCCACGTTAGAACTCATACAAGATATTGAAAACTCAGCAAAAATCAGATTAATCAACGTGTAAACACTAATTCAAATTAATTCCTATTTTTAGCGTTAATTCAAATAGTTATTTCTTATTTTTAGTATCAATTTAAATTACCATCTTATTTATAGGAAACTCTTTAATTAGCTTAACAACTAATTTAAATTCAAATATAACCGTGTACTATAATTAACAAAACGTGTCTACCTTGTACTTTAACATTTAATCATTCAAATATCTTAAACATATATTTTAAATTCAAATTCAAATATAAAATATCCAAACGTTTAAAATAAGACGTGTTATAATATATTCAAACTTAACTTCAGATAATATCAAAGTAAATTTTAATGAACCTTGACCTATTAAAATATTTCAAATATAATTTTAATGAACCGTGACCTATTAAAATATTTCAAATATATATATACGAAACTAAACTTATTATAAACATAATTATCTTCAAGACATTGAAACTAACTTCAAGACTTATAAATTTAACCATAAGATAAACTTAAGTTATTTAAACATATTCCAATAAATCAAGCTTAAACATATATATCAAATATTCAGTTTATATCCAATATGATTTTAGATTAACATAAACAACTAAATGTAATTACTTAATTTATTTGTTTAATCAATATGTGTTTTGAATTATCATCATCTAAGGGAGTTGAGTCTTTACAATTTTCTTTTTTTTGGTTTCATTTGAGAGGATTGTACACATGGGTTATTGATTTATGGATGTTTTTCATCATCTGGTTAAGTATCTGTTGCGTTAAGCAGGTATATAATGTTCGCAAAATACTCCACTTTTGGGGTTGCATTTAAAATCATGGCTAAAAGCTCAAGGTGATCTATTTGGTTGTAGGGTGTTATCTATGAACATGTAAGTTATACTTCTGTTAGAGGACTTTGGTGATCGGTGATTGTACTTTGCAAAAAATGAGTTATACTGCATTAGAGCCTGAATCCAAATAGATGGGATTGGCAACATTAACTAAGATGTCACCATTTCGGATAAGAGATGTCGGATATTGTTAGGCAGTATTTTTCTTTTTCCCTTTAGTATATTAATATCAAGTGACGATTCATTGTCTTTCTCCCTCTCTTTGTAGTTTGGACGTACGCCCATTTTATTAACCAAAGCATATATGTGGCTTTGTTATGTACTTAATGATTATTCTTTGTTTAATCCGATGCCAGATTAATGCTCTTTTTATGGATTTCTAGTTTGTATGTGTTTTGGAGCAATGCTTATTATACTTATTTTGCCTTTGGTGGCTGGGGCTCATTTGATGAATGTTTGTTTCCATTAACGTTCTAGAATTGCATGATAGTTCATGATAGTTCCTGTTCCACACTCAAATGACACAGCTTTGACTGTTTTTTTTTGGATCCTAGTGTCTGCTGGCCGCATTTTACACGTGTGTTCTTCACTTGAAAAGCCTGCTCCGGCTGAACGGCCAGCTATAGTTCAGTCCCATTGCCAAGTTCTCACCGTTGGAAGGCTAAATTCTTCCCCAAGGCCCGCAAGATTAGTAGTATCATGTGCAAAGACACTTGAAACAACTGTGTCTTCCAAGTCCGATGGTGAGTTATACTCTTAATAGTTGCTATCTTAAAACTTCCATCCCCTTTTTTCCTTTGGGTATGATGTTCCACTTTCAACAATTGCAACTTTTCAAGTTGTTGTACGTGTCGGTAAAAAACATACTTCTTTTGGTTGGAATTAATTGGTACACTTCTTGCTTACACGCTATCAAATGCATTATTTTCATCTTTAATATTTTTAATTGCGCATATATAAAAATCATAAAAAGTTGATATTATTAAAATATGCGTTGTTGACAAAACCTACAAGATCTTATTGACTATGTGTTTTTTTTTTATACATACAAAATAAAATGTAAAACAATATCGAATGATGAATAGTAGTTACTCTGCAAGTGTGGCAACTAATCCCCACCAAAGGTAGTAGATTGCTTTATAGCATCAATGTGCAATTCTGCATTACCAATGTAAATTCAACTAAAACTAACTAATATTTAATATGCATACAAAACGGTTAGATGCCGTATATCAAATGAAGGGAACAAGTCTAAGTTAAATTTGCGAACTTGTGACGCAATTGTTACGATTCAAAATGGACATATTGATTGGTGCAAAGGATGCATAAGGTTTGCAGTTTTGCAACTATTTGTTGCCGTTCTTTTGCAGTTTTCTTGATATATATGTCTGGTAGTCACCATTACACTACGCTTTCTATTGAATTGCTTAAAATGTAGTGATCTCATTGGGACAGTTCCACTCAATGATAAATCAAAAGGCTCAATCGAGAAGCAGGCTTTACGCACCACTTTCCCCAATGCATTGGAGGTATTCTAGTCTTCTTCAAACATACTATATGATGCATGTTAGCTCGGAAACATCTTGCTATTGATGAATGTTACATTCGTGATACGTGTACAATAGATGATCTTTTAATTAGCCATTTTTCAATATCCGGTGGTTAGAACTAGCTTCATAAACTACAAGTCTACAATACTAATCATTGTCATTGCTAGACGAATTCCATGTGTTAGTGATTAGCTTCACTCGAGTGCTTCATGTGGTCTATTTTATATCTCAACCTTCCCCGGCGTCTACGTCCAACTAGGTTTCAATCTCTCATATTGCGTATTAGTGTAACTATATCCCCATCCCCTTTTCTCACCCCGCAAAAAAAGCAAAAGAGATGAAAGAATTTAATTGAATTGGGGCTTTGGCATTTTTGTTGCTACTGACTACTGTTACTGTTTATCCGTTAATTTGTTCAAACTTCTTTCAGGCGTTGCTCTTGGAGGTTAGTGATGAAACAAGTGTTGCTGAAGTGCAGCTAAAGGTAAAGATTTATCCAAACTTGTCAAATGGCTAAGAGATTTGATTTTTAAAGAAAATGCTAAGTGTATCCCTTAGGGCTATTGTAGTATATACAACATTCCATTACTTAGTGCCATTTAATGGCTCTCATCTAGACGGTTTTGGGGTTGGCTCACTTGGATGTACACAGACCTCACTTTTGTATAAACTAAGAGGTTATTTCCATCATTTGCTACTTTTCATAAATTAGAAGCTAAAATTAGAATATTGTAGTATATGAGAAGCTAAAATCAGAATTTGGAACATTCAATTACAAGAGGCGTGTGGTTTAACTATAAGTTTCTTGTGGGGTTATGTATCCTGACCTTAGGACAGCTGCTTCGTGTACATTAGGCATCTGGTTGTGGGTCTGATGTCACAACTGACAACTGACAACTCACAATTCACAACTTTGGATTGAGTGTAGTTGGGACATTGAAACTTCTTTCGCAACTGCCTTTGAACCCTATGGATATATATTAAGTTATTAACTTCAAGGTTGTGGAGAACGTTTTTGGGAACAACAACCTATAGTTTGACGGATGGATTCCCATGGAATCATTGCTTGTATACTTCATTTGGTTTGTCCCTATTTTTTCGGTTTTGACCGTCCCTTTACTGCCCTTACTCCCTCCGTCCCAAAGAAATAGTCTCAATTAAATTGGGTGAAAATAAAAAATTTGGGTACAAGTGGTAAAAAAGTATATTTTATTGGGAAATGGGAGAAAATTGTGGATCAGATAAAAGGATAAGTTAAATGTATAAATGAGAATTTAAGAAAGAGTGTAGGTCATGGACAAAAATAGATTTATCATTGGATTCATGAAACCTCAACGGGTTTATGTGCAGTCAAATCTCTCTCTTTTTATGCGGTTCTTGCTTTATAAATCCAAATAATAAATTTATCATTGTATTCTTGAAAGTTTGTTCTGTATTAAAATCCTTTTGAGGGTCGAGGGAAGGAGATTTCTTTGCCATTTCAATTTGTGCATCTTAGTAATTTTGTAGGTCGGAGATTTTGAAATGCATCTGAAGAGAAATGTTGGTGCCGTGAATGCTCCAGTTCCGATTGCACCAGCCGTTCCAAGTGAACCCATGGATCAATTAGTACCTGCAACACCTTCAACATCAGCTCCGAACCCTGCTCCTGGAAAGACCAGTCCCTTTGCTAGTGCCTCCTCAGCGGCATCTTCGAAATTGGCTGCACTTGAAGCCTCGGGAGCCAATGGTTTTAAACTAGTGACATCACCAACCGTATGTATTTTGAATTATTATCTCTATGTGTCAAGTAAGAGACTTCAATATAATTATGTCTTGCTTTCATTCAGGTGGGTTCATTCAGGAGAGGAAGAACAGTTAAAGGGAAAAAATTACCTCCTAGCTGTAAGCAGGTAACAACTAAAAAAGATATGTGGATGAGATTAAAAGAAAGAATGACTATATAGTTGAGATTAAAAGAAATAAGTCAGAACCATGCCTAAAATAGAAATGATTCAATATTAGGGAGACCGAAATGGAAATGTGTCGAGCGCCTTGGGACGGAAGGAGTATATACTATTTTCAAACGGAGTTTTTTGTGTGTTTCCCTACTAAAACCACTCTAACATGCACTAGATAGTTTTTTTCGTGTAGATATGTAACCTAACTTGAATAATGCTTTAAATTTTCTTTTACTTGTTGGAAAATAACCCATAGAGAGATTGAATAACATATAAACTTGATGGGCGACTCCTCCTTATACCAATTGGTTTTAGGATGGAACCTCATTAGGTCTGTGTGCAATAAACTCTCCTCTTGTGTAGGTTTCTATTGTGTACAAGCCCAATAATAGATTTATCACTTGTTTAATCTGGGTCTTGTGGGGAGGGGCGACAGTAATTCCTTTAATTTATGTCGTAGAGCTGGAGTTTTATGCGGGTAAATATGCTGACATGCCTGTCTTCATTTCCAATGAGATGCAGGGTGATATGATTAAAGAGGGACAAGTGATTGGCTACATTGATCAATTTGGAACTCAGCTTCCTGTCAAGGTGAGCTTTTGCCCGTGATTCTCTCTTTGCGCTTTTCATTGATAATGTGCTTCATAAGTAAGATCCGGTTAACATCTTTAATTATCGAATGAGCAGTCAGATGTAGCTGGTGAAATCTTGAACCTGCTTTTCGAAGAAGGCGGTATGTCTGTTTTTCAAATTTGTTTAACAACATAATTAAAATCGTATTATACATATGAAATCCTCCCAAAATAGAACCACAAAAGCATAAATTTTTGCGTTTTTATCTTGCAGAAGCGGTTGGCTATGGTGATCCGCTTGTTGCTGTTTTGCCATCATTTCATGGCCTCAATTAAACGATTCTGTATTGCAAACGCCCTAGTATTGGAAGTTTCATGCTCTCAATTTTTACTGGTTTTTGGTCACTTCTCTGTTCTGTTGAAAACAATTGTAGATGTAGATAATAGCTAGTTTTTCCTTTTGTTATGTTGTTATGTACTTTGGTGTTGTATGATCAATTCTTTATATTTTGGATTTCGCACTCAACAGCTCTAGGTTGATACTACACGGCATACAATCACAGTAACAAGTAAATTAGCCGCATTC
This sequence comes from Amaranthus tricolor, assembly GCF_026212465.1. Taxonomy (NCBI): domain Eukaryota; kingdom Viridiplantae; phylum Streptophyta; class Magnoliopsida; order Caryophyllales; family Amaranthaceae; genus Amaranthus; species Amaranthus tricolor. Next base: position 16,773,654 of record NC_080063.1, on the reverse strand, counting down.
CTCATGTAGACCAATATGTAGATATACAACCTTTAAAAGATGTTGCAACCATTTACAAATTCCGAATTTCCCGTAATGTGTAACAGATTTTTAAGTCAGTGCTAAGTTGTGCGGAGTATTGGAGCGACAAATTACATGTACTTTTGAACTCGACTATAGTTTTTCACTATAATGCCCAGTTTAGAATTAGTGATTACCTAGTTTTTTAATGGGTGATTACCTAGTTAGTCTGCATATTAAAGATTATGTACTAGTCCTATTAATCATTAGCTAATCATTCACGGAGTTCCATGATCTCATAGAATCACAGTGCAACAGCTGATAAAAAGCATCTTTTTCCAATAGCTTTTAGATCAGTTAGTTCCCATCCTTTACCTTCAGAGTAACACTCCACCTGCCATAGAAAACAAAGGTAAGAGAAAAAAAATTGTAATCGACGTTTCTAATTATCAATGTATTTGACAAAGAGAGCTTACACGGTATATTAAAAAAAGATTAATTGCTTACCGAGTCCAAGATTTGATCGTTCTCTTGCATCCCACTTATCACACAAAAAAAGTTTCCGAGAGTAACACATCCCATATACCCTCTAGCATATTTCATTGGCTCCAGCATCATCCATGAACCAACACGAGGCTCAAAAACTTCAGCAGTGGGCACCATTTGAACTCCATCATATCCACCGATTACATACCTAAAGGATGGACCTAACATGAGCTTGTCCATACTCCATCATGTATAATTCAAGTTGGGAAAAAAATGAAAAAGAAACATAAAGAGGTAAACCTATGTATAGCGTTCACAGATTTTACTTATAGTAGGCAACTAACAGGTATTAGAGAAGGAAACAACAATAACTGAAAGATGAGGTACAGACATATAGTGGCAGACGTAGGATTTTAACTATGGGGATCCTCAAAAATGATATTAATAATTAGACAAAAATAAAACGAAAAATTGGAGGGGTCGTAACATGTTTTACTTGAGGAATTCAGCAAATTTTATAATTTTTCTTAAGAAATTTAGTATAATTTTTAATTTATGATAGAGAGCCCATGCCCCTTTATACGTCCGTACGAGCTTGGCATCATGTAACATTTCACATTTAGAAAAAATGGAAAAGAAAAAGTGGTAATCCATGCACAACATTCAAAGGTTGTAGAAATACTGGGAGAACACAGAACATACATGGTTTTCCTTTTAATTCAGCCATGGTATTGGAAATATGTCGCTGCTAATTGCTATAACTTGATGCTGGTAAAACAAATATGGCTATGTTTTAAGATAACTAGCAAGATACATTATCTACTTGTGGGTTTTAAGAATGTTAGATGAAGTAAAGGATGCGTGACTATATTAATTCTAACAAAACACACTATATATTTCACCTATATGTTGAGTTTCAACTTCTTAAAATGGTTCTAGAATAGTTTCTTTGCAATCATAAATGCAACACTTGGTGCATCTTAGCTCCAGATTTTGCAAGTACTAAGGCACTAATTCCATGAACCATGGTAATAAAGCCATTACTCCCACCGAAGAAAAAAGTAGGTTAATAGATACATTATATTATCCCAATAATATTAAGTGGTTCCCACTAAGGTTGGAGATTTAGGAGTCGGATGTACACAACCTTAATCAAGTTAGTGATAACACTAGCAAAGAGATTATTTCCAATTAACTCTTGGCAGCAAGGGTCATTTGCACATTCACATGTATAAGAAATGCGCATGATTTGATGAGTCATTTTAATACATGTTTTCTTGAAACTATATTATGCAGTCATCTTCTTTTTGTTATCTCGCTTCCCCTTTTACTATAATCATCTTATTTGTTAACCCAAAAGATATGCAGAACTCATCTTGGATCGAATTATCAGAGAAAATCCTAGGGTGAGATCAAACTAGTCTAGACTGTCTTGTACATCTAAGATAGAACTAAACTATTCCCTGATCAACTATCACAAACAAGATGAAATACTCACAGCTTTTCATTCAGTACTGTCATGGAGTGGCATCCTCTTCGAGTACTCATACTCTTTAGCATAGTCCATGAATTTTCGCGAGGGTCATATCTTTCAATGGAGCTGCAAGAAGTTTGATTTGATATTCCATCCAGCAACGGCAGAAAAAAAAATTTCAGCAGCAAGTAGCCAAAGCTTTTGAAAAATTATACAGCAAAAATGCACAGAACAGAGAATTCCAAACAAAATCATGAAAGCAAACAAAGATGAGGAGCCATGAAAGAAAACTATTAGAAATGAACTCACATAGAATGATAAAACAAGGTAAAGTTCTGAACCGCATTCCCAACTGATCTAGAGGAAGTATGTTAGAAATATATATCCCCCAGCTTTATAACTGTCAAATAAGTAAATAAGTTGACTCTATGATTTTCTATGGTAAGACAGGGTGATATTAATGACTTGAAAATTAGATAGAATGTATATTCAGTAGATTTATCTAGATTTACCTGCGCATAAACACCCAAACTAGCAGTCTCCATAGGCCTATATATAATAAACTAGGGAATCGAGAAACACTGTTTCCGAAAACTTATAAATAGCATTCAAACATGAACACAACAGCAGAGCACAAAAACCATATATCAGCCAATGTAATACGTTAAGACAAATCATATCGAGCAAGTAAAAGATGCAATAAAAGCGAGAGAAAGAAGAAATGTAAGACCACATAAGTGAATTGACTCACCTCAGGTAATCACCTCCATCATAACCACCAACAACATAGAGCACACCATTTATTTGTGCTGCAGTCGAGGAAAATCTCTAGAAGTACACAAGGGAATACACTCTTAATTAGGCTATTTAACAATTTGCAAAGAAACAATATATCTGGAAGAGATACTATTCCTACATAGTTCCAGGCTTTTAACCTTTTCCTGCTAGTTTTGATGCCTCACAGAACACAATACATGCTTTGACATGGAAATGTATGAACCCTAAGTAAAGAATGGAGGATCTTACAAAAAGGATAAAGATCTTTGATGTACCTAATGTTAATGAAGAAAGGAAAGGAAAACCTTTCCAGTGTGAATCAAAGAACCATAAGAAAGAGAGGACAAAAGAATACCAATCACAAACTACTGAAAGTCTGCAACAATCAATTCAATTAGAAGTTTGTGACAGTGCAGCAAGTGCATATAGAAAAGACAGACACAGCACTGAAAATAAGTGAGAAGTAAATTTCTGAACAATCAAAAATTCAGGCAAAAAACTAAATTGAAAGATATGGCTTTCAAAGTGCAGTATCTATTTGCATATAATTGGACAAGAACATTTTGCTCACATGAGCATATGATCAGAGGTTGAGCAAGAACTTATTGGCTAACAAGATGAAGAATGTAACCTATACCTTTTGCTGCATAGAACTGGTTAGGAGCCACTTTCCACTACCCAGTTTAAGCATTTCTACATCTGAGAAGCAATCACCAGCATCACCACCTCCAATAGCATAAATCGTGTCATCTAGAGAGACTCCTGCCAAATTCCCCTTCTTCCTATTTAGAGGAGGGCAGCTCAGCCACTGTTGCTTCCTCAAGTCGTAGGATTCAACTTCAAACAATCATGAAAGTGTAAATTTTAGTTAATATTCATTGTTGTGATATGCAAATTAACATAAAAAAGAGGAGAAAGGAATGGAGTGAATCAAGTTCAATGACTAGTAAGTAATACCTGTGTCATACCAAGATGTACTATATCCACCTCCTAAAACATAGAGTGAATCCTTAAATTTCAACGCAGAAGTGTGTGTACGAATAGATTTCATTGGTTCAAGAGCCTGAATCACATCCTCAGAAGGTATATACAAATCCAAGTCTTGAAGCCATGAAGAGCCATTAAATCCACCTAATAAAAGCATTGAATGACCAGAATCAAGAAAATTATTGACTTGCAGCTCCTCAACATGCCCATTTAAATAAGGCGGTTCAATCTCCCCTGATCCATGACTCGGATTACAACTTTCCAATTCTTCAATTCTTTTTCTGGCTTCAACCTGCATAGCCAGTTAGTTCCACATGAAAATCCAAGGAAAATATCTTAGCCAGCACAAAACGTATGAACTACACATGCTTGTTAATCCCTAAAGATACTGATTTAAAATCACAAAACCATGTTCTATTAAGTAAAATCTCTAAAGAATCATCTGACAGGTTCATAATAGAACAAAGTTAATCAATCTCACAATCAAGAAACCATTCATTCATGCACCTCACTAAGTGAGACGGTGATGATCTCTCACAAATGACCAAACCACAGTCCATCAGAAACATACATAAACAAAGGCCAAAAATTTGAAAATATTTTTGTATCTAGATCATGGAATCTAATTATAAAGTAGATATTAGAAGAGAGAGGCAACACAAGTATGCAAAAATCACTACCAATTCTTGTTCCAGGCTTAGAACTTTTTGTGCTTGATCAACATGTAATGCATTCATTTCCCCAATTGCTTGCATCAGCTTCACGACGTAAATAGACAACAAAGATTAGAATCACGCATGAATTAAAAGGATGAGAGGAAGTTAACTACAAAAAGCATCATGTACAGTACCCTGTTTACAATAGCATGATGATCAGAGTTCATTTCCTCAACACTGACTTCTACAATGCCACAAATCTTTTCTGCTGAAATAAAAGCTTCGTCCTCGCATATAGAAGGTGCTTCATCCTCGTAAATAGGAGGAGCCTCGTAAGTAAGACAAGCTTCATCCTCACAAATAGGACGAGCTTCATCCTCGCAAGTAGGATGAGCTTCAGCATCGCAAACAGGAGGAGCTTCATCCTCATACATCACCGGATCTTTATCTTCTGAAATATTGGACGCTCCTTCACTATTGGAATCCTCATCTTCGTCGTTCGAAGTTGAAGCCAAATGCTTAAATAAGGAGCTCCAAGTTTTCCTTTCAGAGACACCATATTCTTTCTTAGCAAAATCTTGAACCACCACTTTTTGTTTCGTATTACCACTTATCCAGCTATTTTCTTGAGGAGCCACGGGAGTAACTGGTTGCCTAATTAGATAGCCCCACTTCTCTGTAGTACGTGGGACTGATGTACCTTGGCTGAATGCAGAAGCAGAGAACAATGTGATTAACCTATTGGTTTGGGTGTGGTCCAATTCAAACCAAAAATGATTTGGCTCATGGCTGTTGTAATTTTTAGCAATGATCGGCTTGAACTGTTCTTCAGCTAATGGTCGGCACTGCATACGAACCTTCACTTGAACCTTACACAAAACCACATAACAACGTGATTCTTAACTTTTACTATGATTTTGAGAAATAGCCAAGAGAGCTAAATTCTCAGCCTACAACAAAACCACAAAAATACTTCACCATAACAGAAGTACCTGTGCAGGAAACATTGTCACCTCTTCACCATCCAATGACCACGCAAATTCATCCAAGTACATTTGTCCATGAGATGTTGCCTCATAGATCCCATGAAGTTTCCTATCACTGTAGTTAAATAGAAAGAGAGGCATGCCAACAGAAACATTCTGTACATACTTGATATGAAAAGAGGGTAAACCTGTTCAAGTGCATCGCAAATTTATCGGTCAAGCTCAATAATGTGCTATGTATATTAGAGCAAAAGAGAAAACAAAAATAAAGTCAAACATTTACAAAATCACGGTCAACTAACCAAACAAGAGTTTGGAATTGCATTCATTGAATGTGGAATGCTTGCACCCGAAGATCACAGCTCCAAGGTCATTTTTCCTCAAATTGCGTGCGGTCCGTGGAGCTGCATTACTCGTCGGTTGAGGAGGTGGCTTATTCTGCATCACCACATTTTCTGTTTTCCTACCAGCACCCATCCTATCAACAAAGTAATGAACTTATTTAATATCCTACCTAAGTCGTGTTATAAATGTGAAATTCGCCCAAAATAGCCAACAATAATGCCTTTAATCGTGGCATAATTTTTGGCTCACGAGGATTGATGAATAAGGCAAAAATGGTAAAGAATTTAAGACCAAATCGAAATCAGAATAATTACATAGTTGCATAATAATCAAATTAACTATTGAATAGTATCTATGCATCTTATACGAGTATTTCTTCCATAACATAAATTCAAATGACAATTGTATGATTTTCACCAAATGCAGCGATCCTCCTCAAATAACAACAATTAATCAACCAGCAAAGTCATCCTACTTCTAAGGTCAAAGTTAAAGTAATTTTGTAGAGAATTCATCTAACCACCGTTTGATCACTAGCAAAGAGCATAGACTACCTTCAAAAAGTGAAACAGTAGTAACAACCACCGATCATAGACGAGCAATGTATCTGCAAACTACAATACGCATCCCTAAGCAGTAACCACAACCAGTAACATGCATCACACTGAGCCTTTACTGTAAAAGTATAAAATCTGACTATAAATATCAACAAATTAAACGTCAAAATTACAAAACCATCAACATAACACATAATTGAAAAAAAAAAAAAGCGTAAAATTCGAGTACAATGAACGGAAAGAACTACCACATATTCAAAAAAAAACTGGCTTCCCGTTCATAAACGTTAGACAATTCTACTTATTACAAAAACGCAAAAGATTCTTATTAAAAACGCCATTTCATTGAAAAAACAACGATTTCTTCAGCAGATTATCAGATAAAACAAGAAAAAAAAAACTAGAACAATTTAAAAATTCTAAAAATGGAAATGATTAAACCTTTTCGATGATGAAAGAAATTCTGCGAGTAAATGGAAATGTTCAAATAGAAGAACGAAAAATTTTGAGAGAGAAGGTAGAGGATTGAAGAGAGAGAAAGTAAGGTAGAGAAAAAATGGAGATTGTTGAGTGATGGGTAATGGAGGAGTGCAACAGTCAGTGCAAAACTGGTTTATAAATTATAACTTTATAGCAGTGTAATAAAAGCGCGAACGAAAATGGTGCTGGTTTCGTACATTAAGGACCGTAGTTAGTAATAAACAGTAGTAATAAGAATAAAAATTAGCGTAATTTCAGTTGAAAAATTTTTTAGCTATTTTGATAGTCATGCTTGTCCAACCTCAGTCATCTTATTTTCTTTAAAAAATTCATTCCAATGCATTATCATTGGAAGGAGTGGTATTAGGTGGTAATGAAAATTTATAATAAAAATTTTTTTTATCAAAGTTTTATCACCATAGTAATGAGATGGAACTTTTAATAAAATTTTAGACTATAAATCATTCTCATTACTACTATTTAATACCACTAACAAAATGAACTGTAAAAAGCCGATCCTGAATGGAGTAGGATAGAAATGACTACTCCTATACTATTTCACTATTTTGTCTTTAGTCAAGGAGTTCAGATTTGGCCATTTGGTGAAGAATTAAACTAAGACTTTGGGGAAAAAAATATGTAGGAGATTAAGGATATTAAGAAGACGGTAAGTAAGCATTAAACATAATGTAAGTAGGCTTTAAGAATATATTAAATAGAAATTAATTTTTAATGGATTGGGTTTGAGATACGTCTTTCAAAGAGACGGTCTCTCAAGAAACTAATAATGGTATCTTTTGATTTTTTACTCTAATGATTCCAATACTTGTTATTTTAAATAGAACTGGATTAATAGAAATAGGATATGATGCGTTTCAACAAAATCATAAATAAAAATCAAATTAGTTATCTAGATATTTACACTTGTTTGAAAATGAAATTAACCTAATATGAGATATTATATATGAAGAGTTTGTGATATTAATTTGGAGACCATATTTTTATATTTATCTCTTCTGCATCTTTTAATTTGATTTATTTTTTTATTTTAGTACTTTGTCTTATTTCATAGAAGTATTTGAAAACAGACTTTATTTTTTTTTTAATTTCACTTTCATATTTCATTTTTCTGTTGTCATTTAGAGCGTATAATGGTCATCGGAAATTAAATTAAATAAATTAATTTAAATAAATTAATTTGAGAATATCCCAAAGTTGCAAAGTTTATGTTTTTAGCAAAAGTAGTGTGTCACGGATCGTGAAACAACTCGCGGCTTGCGAGAAAGGAAGGAAAGCTACTATTTTGTGGAACAGCAGGTCGCGGCTCACGGCCCGCAAGTTTCCTTCTATTTTGCGATTCTTCTTTGCAAAGTTAGTTTATCTGTTTTGTTAGTTTTAATGTAACTACGAACGGTTAAATATGGTTATATTAACCAAATATATTGGGATAGTTTGATTGAAAGACGACATTAGTTCGTGAATCAATCTTGTGTTTCATGGAGTAACATGTTGCATCGTGAAAAGGTGTAAGTTATTCTATAAATATAAAAAGCATGTGTGGTTATTTGACACGTGAGATGCAATTTCTGATTTCTTTTCTTCTCGAGCACTTTACTTAGAGAACTTGCAATCCTCGATTGTAATTTTCCATATCTTCTTCCATTTAAGTTTTCCTTATATCGTTCTAGATTCCGTGTGCTAGGAATTTAGTGTAATTCTTTGTATCTCTAAACATATTTCCGGTTTATTCCCAAGCACCGTAGTAGGGAGGAAATGATATTTTAGGAAAGAGCATCTCGCTTAGAATTAATATCAAGTTCAAACAAAATCTTCTTGTTACTTTGTTCGGGTTTGAAGATCGGTTTCTCGGAGTTCTCGGTGGTGTACATAAGCATGATTCTTGATTGTCATATGTAATTTGTTTCCTTCTACAAACTTTTAACTTTATTTTATTATTAACTTTATTTTATTGTTTATTTAATAAATAAAGTAACATTTTACAACATTTTCAACTATCTTTTAGTTTTATTCAAAAAATTAAATCTCAATGTTGATTTAATATTAAAATTTAAAAAATAAAAATGCCACGTTATAGTAAACTTACTAATGGGATAAAGTATTATCTATGTCCCCATTTGATTGATCCCTTAAAATATTCTTTTACTAAAAACAATTTATTTTCATCTCAATCCCTGTACAGAGAATCAAGAGAGAAAGGGATGCTGCTATAGAACTTGAATTACTACTTTACTACTATAAAGTATAAAGTATGTGTGGTAGAGTACAATTCATCAATAAAAAGAGAAAAAATAATGATTTTTATGGAAATTATATGAATAAAGTATTAAAATAGAGTTTAAATATGTGATTGAGATGAAAAGAAGATGAATTAATTATGTTCAAATTCAAATAAGAAAATAATGCAAAAAAGTGAAACATTTCAAAAGAAAAATTGGTGCAAATTGAGTGAGAGAAGGAAATGAAATATTTTGTTCTTGATAACAATGCTTAATGTCTTAATATATATATATATATATATATATATATATGAGAGTGTTTTTAGGTCGATGGAGGCAAACTCAAATGGATGAACGAAATATAATATGCAACTTTTAAGAAGAATGAAGAGAAAATTCCAAGAAAAGTCATTTTTACAAATTTCAAGTACAACCTAGACTCTTGGATTGTCATCCTATGCTACTTCAACCTAGAAATTGAAAATTCTAGGACTTTTTTTTTTTTTTTTTCTAATTGGCTAATTGAGTTTATACTAACTGCTCATCATCTTATTTTGTCAATATCTATTGATATGGCCACCGACGGACTAGAATGTACACTTAGTCTATCAATGGATGATCGTTCAGAGTATTGTTCGTCATGTATAAATAGATTTCTGGTTGATTGTTGGTTGATAAGTTTGTTAGTTGTTGCAGTCATCTTTTGTTGTTGTATAACCAATACAGATGATGTTGTCTCACCATCAGGGGAGGCTAATAAGTCGGCGATGACACCTAACTCTGGACATTCACTCCACTCGTGGAGTCCTAGTAAAAGAGGTGAGTTGGGATGACTTCTTCCGACAATTATTAAATCATAGTTATCCATATTTCTTATATATTCAGTCAATCCAGTACTATCTGTTACCGATACTTCCTGATATAAAAATCGCGCATTTCCAGAATTAGACTTTCTAAACTCTTCAATGGTTTCACTTTCGTGCTTTCTTCCTTTATTATCTTGACCCAAGAGAAGGAATCGGGTGACTGTGACTACTACTCTCTGGTGCTTGACCATTCTTGTTCCGTAGGCAAGTGCTTCTGTATCATCTGCTCCTCCAACAAAGAGCACGGCAACTTGGTAGACCGACTTGCTGTTGAGAGATGAAGAGGAATTGTTTGATGGACCACGATCAATAAGAATTCCAAGTGAGCATGGAATGCACTCTAGTAGCTTCAGGTTCATCTCCCGAATGGGCTGGTTCACTGCCCCCACTGTTCCATCTATAGCCCATTGCTTATGGAATGGCAAGATTATGAAATTAGCTCTCTTATTAGCTGCCACCCTCCGTATATCGTCATGCATGGCATCGAAATGGGACATATTGGTATACACCTGTACGGAGGCTTTCCCTTCATTTTGCCTTTCATATTGCTGGAAAGCATTGGTAATGTGGTTATTACTCGAGCTGCTTGGCTCAAGGCTTCGTTGAGGCCTATACGCTAAGAGCATAGCCGCAGACTTACCAACTACTTCCACTAGGACGATGACTATTACTGCTATAGGGTTCTGCTCCGAAGCATTTGAAGCTTCTAAAATGTTTACTAAGGTAGGGACATTGTTGTGTTGATGCACACACAGCACCATTCTCAGCTCTCCATCTTTGTTGTGATTTTGGATGGTCATTCTCCTCCCTGTAGCGTATCTACTTGAAGGATCATACAAGAGTTTTACTAGTGGGCTTATGATTGCAGTCACCAACGCTGAGGAAATTACCAGCAAAGTGAAGTCCTGACTCGACATTTTCTGCAGGTAAGGGGCTGTGTTAGACATGGAAACAAACAACAACAACAACAACAATATTTCATCGCCAATGCTATTAAGTGGCTCCCACATAGGGTGGGTTTGGGCGGTCGGTTATACGCAATCTTATCCTTGTAAATGATAAGACTAACAAAGAGGTTGTTTCTGATTGACCCTTGATAGCAAACTTTATGTGCAACTTCACATACATAAGAAGTGCACATGATTTAATGATCCATTTTACTTTAGTCGCTATTATGATCTGAAGCTAAAGAACTATAAATCTTTGGAAACAGAATAACCCTTACATGATTGTGTTACAAGATTATGTAGTGAAAGACTTCAATCTGCTGGTTTGAACTTGGTTTGAGCTACATAATCTTGCTTTGAGCAACTACCAATGTAACTAGCTTGGTTTGAGCTACTAAGGTGTTGATTTTTTTTCATTACCATTTGAATTTAGATGGCAAAAGAAATTTATGAAGAAAAACATGTTTGAGAATGAAGTTAATTAACATGGAACAATTTTACTTAAAATTCATTCTCATTACCACTATCTTTTACCAGTAACCAGACATATCATCACTAGGCTACACTCCCCTCATACTCATACAATGTACAAATGAAAGTAATGTATGTACATATTGTTGGGACCTCTGAAATTTGAGATTGTGGTTAGCTTCATACCTCATCTTCTAAGAACAAATTGTAAATGATTAGCTCAGTGATGCCTCTGGTGTTCATCACGAGGCCAAGAACAAAAGCCTCCTGAAATGGTATTTTACCTTGCATTGCTGGTACCATCACTGCCACAAACCTAGCTACTACTCCAATGAAAACTATTACTGCTGTCTTCCATGCTAACTGGAAACTGACACTAAAAATGTCAGTCTTCAATCCACTGATGGCTAGGAATGTAGGATAAAGCAGCCCAGAAACAAAGGTATCCAACTTTGACACAACTGCAGTACCTAGAGGTGATGAATCTGGTAAAGACAATCCAAAAACTATAGGTCCTAGATAATAATGCTGCCCAACAATCTCGCTTATCAGGGTAGACAAAAGCAACACAACAAAAATAATACCCAGGTGCATTTCGTTCACACATGGTTCTCCAGTTTCAGGTACAGTTGTGACAGCTTTTTCTTCCGGAACAAGGATTCGCCACAGGAGAATTCGAGATACGAATACAATACCCAAGATGGATCCGATGATGGACATGATGACAGCAACGGTTTTTAGAAAACCCTCTTGCTGAGTCTCGAAATATGCAAACAATAAGGCGGTGGTGCTCAATGCAAGGAGATCATAGAACATAGATACGGCAACAGCTAAGCGGCCTACCTCAGTGTTGAAGATCTTTAGCTCAGCTAAAAGGCATGCGATAGCAGGGAATGATACTAATGATTGTGATCCAACTAAGAGAGGTAAGGATCTTTGGAACTCTTCTTCTATTTGTACTTGATTGATTATAGTAATGGTTAATATTAAGGGTATTATCAGTGTGAAAATGAATAACGACATGCTTATTGAAAAGGCTAGTTTATCTGGATTGAACATCAAGCTTGCATCCATCTTTACCCCAAGTGAAAACACGAAAAGAACAATACCAAAAGTGGCTAGTGTTTCTAACATTACAGTTCCTCGTTGTGGAAATATCATTGCTGCTATTTCTGGAGCTTGTCCTAGAACTGATGGCCCTAGAACCAAACCACCCTGCATATTATCACATCAAAGGAAATTTTAGTTTCAAATAAGCAAAAAAATTAACATATTTGTCAAGAACTAACTCAGTCGTAAGTTAAGCGTATAGTTGGAACTCAAGATTGTTATATACTCTATTACATCCCCTCACATCAATTATTTTCCTTGGAAAACCCGCAATCTTTTGTCACATTGGTTTTGTTAAAGCTTAAGTTTATAGTTACAGCCTTATGATATGTTTTATACACTATCAACATACGTAGACGTCTGATGTGCCTTCATAGTTTATGTAAGATTTGTTTGTTACAATTTTTATTATAATTTTCAACAACACACCATTATTTATTGTCATTAAGTGACATTCACCTAGACGGGTTTTGGACTATCGGAGAAAATTACATATTGATCATTTGTTTACTGGTTCTATGCAAAAATGAGCACTTACAAGAATTTGGGAGACGATGATGGATTGTCCGAGAGGTCTAAGGCAAATCTCAACAACTTTAGATGCTAAAGAAATCAAGATCAACTGAAGAAAAAGAAGGGGTACAGTAGCTTGTAAGGGATTCTTACCACTTAAGAAACCAGATGAATTGATCAACTGTGGATTGTTACAAAACAAAGTTTTATTGGTTAATGTATATGTTTCTGTCATCATTTTGAACCATTACAGCTCAGACACAAATGAATAATATTGTGTCTTCTTTGTTCTTGGTTCAAAATTCCTTAGGTTATGTTATGAAAAGATCAAGAGGAAATGAAAAAAGGGGGATAGTTTGTCTTAGTGTGATTCATATAGAAATGTGCTGATTTTTGGGGGTTGATAGAGAAGGATTGTGCAAGTGTGTGAAAAAGAGTGAAGGAAGGGAGAAATAAATGGTTTAAAGTTTGTTATAGAAGTTTCAATTAGCAAGAAATCTCTATTTACCTTGTCTTTGTTTTGATTGAGGACTAGAGGTATTGTAGTGGATCTAATACTTCTGTCAATATTACAAGAATTTTTATTTTTACACTATTTATATCAAAATAACATTTTTGAAGCTGCTTTTTTTAGAAAAAAAAAAAAAAAAAAAAAAAAAAAAAAACTTATCTATTGAGTTTTCAGTTCCATCACTTAAACATTATGATATTTGCATACTTAGTACTATGATGGCATATTTTATAAACTTTTTGTTTAAAATTTTAATAATATTTCAGCAATAAATTATTATTCACAAACTAATTTCTTATTTGATTTTGTATACTTATCAATCTACTATATTGATTTTAAACATCTCTAATTATGCTTAGATAAAAATTATAAAAAATTGATATTAATAAAATTTACATTAAGATAAATCAAATAATATTTCGTTTGACTATGCTTTTAACTTAAAAATTGAAAATAATACACAAATTAAAAGTGATCGTTGAAAATAATAATCAATATATATCTAAGCAATGGTTGCTTAATCTAAATATTGATTACATTGTAAATTGTAATATTATTTTACTTGTACTCCACAAACTCAATACCTTATCATATATTAAATATTTTCTTTCAATTTGCATATTAGAATGAGAAAATGCAAAAAAAAAAAAATCAAATTGATTATAATTAAGCATTAATAAAGTTACTTATATACTTATTTTTCTAAGAAATAAATATCATAAATAAATATAGGTGTAAGTCTAAAATTAATTTAATCTACAATATTTATATTGTCCATCCTTTTTTAATCTTCTATTTAAAAGTCTACACTCTTCACTCTCCACTTCAATTAACTACACTTTCGAATATATTAGTCTGCACTAAGTATGTGCAAGATCAATTCATAGTATAAACTCTCTCTCTTATTCTAATTAAATGTCCTATCTATTTTATGCATTTTTTTTCACCAATCACTTTTAATGTGTATATTATTTTCAATCCATAAATTAAAACTTAGTCGAATGAAATATTGTTTGATTTGTTTCAATGTATATTTATTGATATCAAGTTTTATAATTTTTAACTAAGCATAATCAGAGATATTTAAGATTAAAATAGTACATTGACAAGTATACAAAATCAAATGGGATATTTAATTAGAATGAGGGGATGTTTAACAAATTAAGGCACATTGGTAAGTAGTACCAAAATCACAAATAGAGCTATAATTGTGCTGATATATATAAATATGTTCCTTTTATCATTTTAATTCGTCCAACCTATTTCACTTTGATTTTTTACATGACCTATCACTTTTTAATATTCTATTAATATAATGGAAAAATTACCAGAAATAATACAACATTTTGCTTATTTCCCTACAATAATATTAACTTTTGATTGATCATGAATAATATCAACTTTGAAAGGTGTTTCCCTAAAATATATCTAACATGTTAAAAATAAAACTATAAGAGATTATATGACAAAAAAATTTGGTAAAATTAGTTAATAAACTAAAGTTAGTATTATTCTAGGAAATGTTGATATTATTCATTGTTAATCAATAGTTGGTTTTATTATAGGAAAATTAACAAAAAATTTTATTATTCACGATAACTAATCTAATTTAATTTATTATACTTAACTCTTTAATCTTAGTAACAAAAAAAAGGGCAAAATAGTTAAGGAGCATGGACCACCTCAACTTTCGAAAATTTGAAAAAAAATAAAACGTTTTAATGAATTTATTCAAAATACAAGCTTTGTTCAAACTTTATTCCCAAAATAAGCGTCCTTGGCTCCAAAGATAGGCTTGATGTATTCTCGCACTTGCTAACAGCGAATTAAAACAAATGGTCAAAAATTTAGTCAAGGGTAAAGTCGTTGTTACTAACAGCGACTTAAGGGTTGACTGATCAAACCTTAATGTCGCTATTACTAACAGCGACTTTACCCTTGACCTGGTTTAACTTTTATTGACTTTTTTGTATGATTTAAACTAGCCGTTGTAAAATTGAAAAATAACCGTTATGAAGTTGAAAATAGCCGTTGTTATTATGTTCTATAAATGTTAATATTATTTTTGAATGTTTACTTATTTTACTATATCATATGTGTTCCGTAGATGTCATAGGAGCATTCTATTGAAGAGCTTTGTGATTGTGGTTATGAAGTTGAGATTAATACAGATTGGAGCGACATCGATCCTGGCCGTGATTTTGTTGCTTGTCCATTATACTTGGATAAAGGATTCGGTTGCACATACTTTAGATGGATTACTCTGGAGGGTACCAAATGGCTTGAAAAAGAAAAACAAGAGCTTAAAGATAAGGTATTTAATCTCAAGAGACAATAGATTATATGGCACATAGGAAAGAAGAGACTGAAAGGATTATGAGAAAGTTTAAGAAGCAATTTTAGTTAGCGGCGGTGGTTTAACTTAACGAATGAACTATGTAATTTGATATGGATTCGTTGAACATGAATAAAATTATGTTGAATTTTCGAGAGCATTTTCCCTATTTGAGTATGAGTGTCTGCTTGATTTTGATTAAATTCATACTTAATTCTTGGCGGAATGATTCATCACCGAAAACTCTGAGTAATTAACATCATTTCATTCATAATAAACATGTGATAATACGATAAAAATATATACACATCTACATATATATTACAAAATATACACAACAGTGATGTTACAAATATTCAATATATACAAAACGTTACTAATGTTTAATATATAAAAATCGTATACTAATGCTAATCCTCCTCCTGTACCCTCTCTAACTGTGACGGTCTTTTACGCCTTCTACGATAGTAAGAGGTCGTCGCAGGACGCTCGGGTAGGGGAGGTGATTGATACTGATCCAGCACCCTGTGAGGACCCGACACCATAGTCGGGGCATGTTAAGTCTACCTCCTCAAGATGAACTGATGAGGAGATGACCCCTGCTCATCCATAGTGGTGTCAGGCACAACGACTTCTGAAATGAAGTGCTGAAACTATGTCCCTAGGAGTATGCCTTGGGCAATCTCCCATACAGGCTCCTCCTGGCTGGAGCTGATGACAGCTGCAATGCCCTGTGCCTGCATTCAATCTGGAGTTAATGAAATTTATAACATGTAAGTTCTATGGATAATAATCAACATGGAACAATATTACATGCCCATGACCTCCAAAAGTTGTCCACAACGTGTTCGTCTAGAGGGGGAACTAGTGCATAAGGTGTAGGAGCAACGATTGTTGGAATGTTGCCTATAGCTAGAGCCTCCTCATCAACACCCACATCGTCCTCAGAAGGAGCTTCAACGAATTCATTACTCTCACTATTAACATCATCCCAAGGTTCATTTGTATCTTCCAAGTTAAAAGTGTCATCATTTGAGATGAAGTTGATTGGGTTCATTAGAAGGAAAAGAGGAAGATGACATAATGGGATTTTGGGTTTCTTGGGTAGGGAAGGGCGTAGGAGAAGGAGCAGAAGAAGTTACATTCAGGAATGCATTTGTTTCTACAACATTGGCATCTTGATTCCCTATGGGTACCTCTTCTACATATAACTCTAAAGAAGGAATAAAGGTAGACTTTAAATACTCCCACATTGCATCTATAGCCTCCTCATCCTCAACCGGAAGAGCTAACAATTCTCCACTCTTGTTGTATTTAAAACTTACATTAACAGTACTTCTTGTAGTGTCAATGCCAATCTTAGAGCATATAAGATGTTTAAATTCATTCAAATCCATGTTTGAGTTGCATGCAAACAGTTTATGTCTTCCCCCAACATACTTAATATTGCTACTACTTGATCAAATTGAACCATTCCAAAAACATACAACAGTCACACGAAATGAAGCCATTTCTACAAGAATACATACAAAATCAACATCACCATCAAGTTCATAAGAAAGCAAGTATATTATTCAACAACCCTCACAACTAGAGTTCACAATATTCATAACAACAATTAAAAACAAGGCACATTGATTGTTGACTGCATAAATATACATAAAATTTTTAAATTTAGGGTTTCCATTCAATATTCTCTACATTAAATTCAAACATGTTCTACATTAAATTCATGAACAAACAACCTCATTATGAAGATCATGGCAAAACAACTACATTTGACATATTTGTAGAGTTTAAGTGTAAATGACCACTATAAATGAGATACTTTTTAAAAAACAAAAATAACTAAAAAATTTCTAATAAAAAGGTACCTTAATAAGCTGTAGATTACCAAGGAGTAGTAATTTGCAAGTTTATGAACCTACATTTAGTTGAAAGTTCATGAAGAAATATAAACCTTACTTTTCGAAAAAAGATAAAAAAAAAAAAACAAAAAAATTATTACCTGAAGTGAATGTAGGAAGATGACAAAACTAATTAGTAGTAGGAACTTGAAATTTGATGAGATTAATTGGAGGATTGAAGTTGATTTTAATGGTGGAAAGGAGAGGGAGATTTTCGTGAATTAGGGCTAGGAAACGAAGTAATGCAAAATGAGGAAGGAGGAAGAAGACTGATGTATTTAGACACGCCTAAAGTCGCTGTTAATAATACCGACATTAAGGTTTGACCAGTCAACCCTTAAGTCGCTGTTAGTAACAGAAACTTCACCCTTAACTAAATTTTTGACCATTTGTTTTAATTCGTTGTTAGTAAGTGCGAGTATACACCAAGCCTAGCTTTGGAACCAAAGACGCTTATTTTGAAAATAAATTTTAAACGAAGCTTATTTTTGAATAAATTCATTAAAATGTCTTATTTTTTCAAATTTTCTCAACTTTCAAGAGTTCACTGTGTTTGAGCATCATTAACCTCATCCATTTTCATCCTGCACTCAAAATCATTATCTTTTTGCCTCTTACCGAAATATCACAAATTCACAATTTGAAAAAATCTCAATAGCCATGGATACACTTCATCCTCAAAAACCTCCCCAATCATCAAGATTGAACCCAACACTCCTGTTATTGGGTCAATTAGCCTCAATTTGATGGGCCAAGTCAAAGAGCCCAAAAGTCTTAAAAGCCGGTCAAAGCCTCTAAAAAACCCACTTCAAAGGATGAAATTACCAAAATATCCCTTAATAAGTCAATCAAGGTCATTTATTACCCTATAAATACTTTTATTAATTACTATTTATGGTACGTTTTCCCCCTCTCTAACCTCTCAACTGTTTGCATTCATTCACTTCTTGTTTCATATTTCCGACCATTTATGGAGTAATACTACTATGTTATAAATTATTCAACTATTTAAATTATTCTCGAGCCGAGAGACTCTTTGACCGCACTATCCTCTATGTGTATGAGCTGCCGTCTTTCTTCCCTCCCCAGACCCTGACCATAATTTTCTATGAGCGGAATACACTGAGTATGATGATGATATAAATTATTCAACTATTTAAATGCTTTTTTTTAATTTAGGTATATGATGGAATGATAGTCGGTTCATCTTTGTAATTTATAATTTGTGGTTCTACACTTGTTTTTCGTAACAAATTGAAAATAAAAAAGATAAAATGGTTTAGAGGTTGAAGATTTCTTTTGTGACGTTAATACTAAAAGAATATAGCAACATCAAAAAAAATTTATAGCAAAGTACTCCTTCCGTTTATTTTTGTTTTTCTTGTTTATTTTTTTGTACGATTTTCAAAGTAAACTTTAAGTCTTAATATCTCTTAATATGCATAATAAAAAGTTATTCCAAACGGAAAGAACATTAGAAAATAAAAGGAGTAGTAAATAGAGTTTTTTTTTTCCTAAATAGAAAATTATTTGCCAGCGTTTGTCAAATGGTTGTTAAATGTTAGTTTTCAGTTGACTTTTTTTTTACAAGCGAAATGTGTTGATTGTTGTTATTTACTTTTAAGCTAATCGAAAAAGTCAAGTACTACATTGATAGACATGCTAATTAGGCTCGAGCAATTCATATGCCTTTACAAATTTTCTTAATTCTGTGCCATGGGTTGTTGCAATTTAGAGGGGACAAAGAAGTAAATGTCACATTTTGAATTTTAAGCACGGAAACATTTAGACTCAAGCCTGTCTAAATCGTAATCCGAATCATTTATCTATTAATATTAAGTTGTCTAATATATAACACCAAAAATAGATGTATACTTGATTAGGTACACATACAGGAATAAAATATTTAGCTCATCGCATACTAATTACTTGGAGTTTGATTCACATAAAGAAGGTTTGACATTTGAGGGGGCAATGTGCAAAACCCAAATACTTGCCATAATAAAGGGAGGTCGGTCAATCATTTATAGGAAGCTATTTATAATGTATATTTTATTTATATTTATCTTATGACTAAAGATCACGCTTATGTGTGATAAGATGCAGACTTGTGGAGTTAGCTTCAGTTGCACTCGGTCCCATCAATTACAGAATCTTATCTTATTCTTTCTTGAATCGGGGACTCTTTGGCCGCACTTTCTTTTATGGATATGAGTTGCTGTCGTCCTTTGCTCTTCAGACCCTGGCCATAGTTTTCTATGAGCGAAATACACTGAGTATGATGATATAAAATCAGATATTTTAATAAAACAAAGGAAATAGATGTGTAGTGTGTACGTAATTAAACATCAAAAACCTAAAACCTCACTATCAGTAATCACATTGGGTATGGTTGACATGCTTTAGTTGGCATGTCCCTCATGTTATTAGAGTCGACATGAGGTAAATTAGATAGTAAGTTGTATTGACAGTCAGGTCCTATTTTAGTATCCGCAAAAAATTATATTCTTCGGACGAGATACGGATTTGATTTTCATTACCGCATAAAAAATATTATAATTAATTTACAACTTCATAAAAAAAATTGCAAATATTCTAAAGGATATATTTTAAAAAAATCATAATATAAAAAAAATTCATTTGTTCCACTTATTTTGGCATTTGGATTATAATATAAGAGCTTTTATCCTAAATAATACAGAATGAGTTGAATAAACGAGAAATTCAAAAATTATTGCAAACTTGCTTCAATTTATCAAACTTTAAAACGTGTTTTACGGTAAGAATCTGTGAGAGTTGAGATCATTTCATATAAAAATTTATGAACTTTAAAATAGACGTACAACGTTACCCCCATGATGTATAAATTCCTCAGTTGACCAAGTGTTTAAATCTAATAAGAGTATTTATTTATTTATTTATAAAGATAACACAAAATTAAAAATCTAAACAAGCAAACCCAATCATATGTATATGACTATATCATCCCTCAGATTCCTACCTTTACTTATAAATCATCCTTTTCCAATTGTATTACTTAGACTTTCTTTTTTCTTCATTAAACTCTAAATCCACTATCATCTAAAGAATGGGAAACGTCCTGCGGTCTTTGCATAAGCATTGCTGTGAGCATACCACCGCGGAGTCACAGTCGCTTGGGCCACATGGTGTTTCCGCACAGAACGCTGGAGTATCGGCTTTTGCTCGTGATCTTCTTCACTTTGAGGTTACATCCCAAGTAAGCTCTTTTCTTTTCTTATTCCTTTACTTACAACAAATATCTCAATCATTCAGAAACTGGGAACAGAGATCAGGAAATTTTGGATGAAAAATAAAAGCAGATTTAGAAGAACAGTTGGTTGGATGCTGATGTTTTGATATTTTCAGGTACCTGAAGGGCTTGGTAAACATGTTGTATCTTCCAAGAAAGCTCAGTCTAACTGGTAAGTACCGCTCTAATCTAAGAGACACTAAAAATATACCCACAAAAACACTTCTTATTAGAACTGTTCTATTACATGAACCCTTTATACCTCTCATACCCGTGTCTAATCCTCGATATTCAGACATATGTGTGATGCTCCGACACTTCATTTTATGCCAAAATCATGGAATACCGAGTTAAATCCTAAGATCTGCACTTGTATCCAACAATCCCGTCATGTCCATGAAACATATATAAAAAATCTCCTAGATAGAAGAAACTTCACCCAATCTTAATAACTTAAAGACATTTTACCTTACAGGTATAACAAGCTTCTACAGGCATGGAAAGAAGCCAAGCCCCCGCCAAAAACTGCAGAGGAAGCGGCAAGGCTCATAATTGCAACCTTAAAACGGCACCATAAGGCAGATGTTGAGGTATCTCCTCACACAATAAACACTTTAAAACGCAAGTTTCAAGAAAACAAGGCAAAATACTAGAACCTGATTCTAACTAGGGTGGTAATTTCTGAACAGGGTTTACTTGCTTTCTACAACCTTCCACTTCCGCATACTTTAGTTGAGCTCTCCACCGGAGTTCCCCCCAAGCTACCTGACTGGGTGAAGTATGAGCTTCACACCTTACCTGTAAGGCTCTCTGTCTCTAGTTCCGAAAATTTTAGATGAGATTTAACCCGAAAACAAAGTTTAAAAAGGAAAAAAATGGCGTGGAGACAGGTGAATGCAAAGGCGGTATCAGATGGGGATTCAATAACTGTGTATGTAAGCACTACAGATCCTAGAGAGTCGTCTTCCATTCCTAGAGAAGTGCAGATTGCGGCAATTCAAAGATCAAAGGCACGAGCAGAGAAAAACTACGCTAAGGCGGATGCACTCCATAAGAAAATAATTGATCAGAATTACAGGTTTTTTTCTCTTCTGGATCTCGGTATTGAAGCAAAAGAGCACAAATAATTTCATCTAATTGTCACAGGGTTATTCCCATTCGGAATGAGGAGGTTCTGGCTAAAAAGTATCGAGTTAGATTAAGGTACTTATAATTTACTATAGAATGAGCTTCACGAAACAACTTGAGAAATACCCGCCAAATTTGACCGTCTATTAATGTAATTCAGGGGAATAGATGCACCCGAGAGTTCAATGCCATACGGGAAGCAGGCAAAAGAGGAACTAGCTAAACTTGTAGAAGGAAAGAGCTTACGCGTTCTCATCTATGGTGAGGATCGTTATAACCGATATGTAGGAGATGTGTACAGCAATGGCACATTTGTACAGGTATTTCAGTCTCTCGCATAATAAATCTACCATTAAATCTTATCGCGTTTTTCTTTGATACTAAATTTTTTCCAGGAAATGATGCTCAAGAAAGGATGTGCATGGCACTACAAAGCCTACGACAAACGCACAGAACTAGCGAATGTGAGTGAATAATTCTTTAGCCTACTACTGCACATATATCCAAACTCTTCTACTATAGATGTAATTAATGATCATCAATATCTAATAACAGTGGGAAAAAGAAGCACGGGCTAAGCAGGTTGGGCTATGGGCTTCAAAAAATCCAGAAGAACCATGGGAATGGAGAAAAAAAAAATGTCAAGCAAGATGAATAACAGCAGCTGGAAGTATTATATTTTCATGTATATTGTCCATTCTTGTCAAAATTCTTCAGTAATTTACCAGTATCTTTAATGAAAGCATCAACACAGAGGTAAGCATTCAACCGAAAAATGTACAATTTTCGTTGTGTAACTGATCAAGAATATTATATGTAACAAATTTTATATAATTGCAATTACAACATGAGCAAGAATCTTCTTAAAAGATACTATTACTGGCTCAAAATCCATGCCTTAAGAATTCGACCTAAGTCCCTTTCTAACCATGAATTCAATTGGAGCGGTGGCTTCAATATCATAATTCATAAATCATATTTACAGCACAGAAATTACTTCAGGAAGGGGAAGATAATGGGATGCCTTCACGAATATGGATGATCTATACATAAAATTAAAAATAGCTTCACTATGGAGCATATACTAAGCCCTCAAATATAGATAAATACTTTCTTGAGGTCATATGAATCATATCATTGATCAAACAACTGCTCTTCTGTCCCTCCGTATGTTGGTTGTAAGATTTTTTCAAACATTTTAAGCAATCTCTTGGATATTGATGAGTATACAAAAACAAAAACATTGTACTACACTGATGCCACTAAATGAAGTCGGATGCACACAAGAATAAATATATTGCCAACAATGGAGTTCGGATTCACACCTTGGATACAAGTGTCGGGGGATAAAAAATCTACTACCTTTTTTAATTAGACACCAAAGTAGGAGGGTTAGTTTTGATAATGTTGGAGAACCAATATTGCTTATTGGATAACCTATTCTTTACAACTTACTACTTAAACTTTTTTTATATTTATGAACTTACTAATTGTACTTATTATGCCCCCGAATACCGATACTATGTTAGTTTCAACTTCTATTAAAATTATACCATCTTATATAAATGTTCTGCACTGTAAAAACGCGTGGATAAGAACAAAAGAGAGATAGAAATCTAAAAAAATGATTTGACAAAAATACCCGAGTCTAAATAATTATCATTGCGACAAAAAAGTACAATTAATGTTTTTCTTAAGATATGAATTATTGGATGGAGGAATTATTAATAATCAATCTTAAAAGTTTACACTTCTATTAGAAAAAATAACCAACTCTTTGTCGGATGTTCTATCAACTTGAAAGAGTTTATCCGTCATCAAATATCTTACACAACCAAATGTCACCAAACATTAAATGTCTCACAAAGAAGCATCTACTTTGAGAAAAATCACCTTATTGGTTAAATAAACATAATAACAAGGAATAACATATTGTACAAAAATAAAATCTTTTAGAGAGGTAAAATGCTAAACAGAACCAACTCACAAGTATCCTCCTCATTGTGTTGCATTTAGCTCCTCGTATCTACAATGATAAACGGCATTCATAAATGCAAGTTGGGGTAACAAGACAAATCTGGCTGCTTATTTCTCATTTTCATGCAGAAGACCTTCCCTTTGTGGCCCTAATAATCCAAGTACACCCCTGAATCAATACACAAGGAGAGTAATTGGTAACGTTACCGGATGTCATTACCGAAAAACTCAAGCATACAATTAAGTGGTGCTAAAAAATATATGAATTAATATGTAACATAACGTAATGGCCCTCAACATCAAGGGTGATACACTAACAAAAAAACTATACTGGAATGACCAATACAATAGCTATATAATTACATAAAAACAAGTTAAAATTCAACGGTTTTGTTTTTAGAATTAAACAGGAAAATCCTATATTTTGGACTTGAAAAGTTGAAACGCCGTGAAAATACTAACAAGGGATGCGTGAGAATCTCGAAAGACAAGTATTCTGAAAAACTAATAGTTCTAAAAAATAATTACAAAAAACAAAATTTGTAGATAGTATGAATATTCGAACAAGAGACCAAGTTTTATTTCTACTAATTTAACCTTGCATTATCATTTCGTTTGTGATGCTTACAAAACATAACCCAATAGTTATAGAGATACAGAGAAACATGTACAAATTGGGCAAAAAAACGGTGCACATGCTGAGATGGATAGCAGAAAAAGTGCAGAAAATAATGTGCAGGAATATATCATATGTCACCAGGCTCTAATAAGAGTGTCAGCAAATATGTTCTATAAGGGCATATAAGTGTAACAGAAGTACAGAACTGTTGGTAGAATTTCATTTATATCAGATGTGCATTTTGCAAAAAAAAGGCTGAATCGAGCCAACAGATACAGATAGGTATAGGAGAAAAATCATCAGTAGATAATGTATTGAATTTTACTACTGTTTCGGAGTAGAAACAGCCTCTCGAATGCTTGTCACAATCTTCTATTTACTTCCAGTAATAAATCAGCTCTTACTTTCTGCCATTTCCTTACATACCCACAAAAATGGCTGACACAGTTCATTACACATCTCCGTTGCATCAGCAACTTATCAATTAGCATCATCGAGATCAAACATTGGACATTCCAATACAAACATGTTTTCCTAACCAAGGAAAGGATTCAAGGCAAAGCTGCAAAAGGTGTGTATCGCACATAAGAGCACAATTTTTTGTTCACAACAAACAAATAGCAAATAGCTTAACACCTCATTGATTATTGACCCTACACTGATTGCGCTTTCTAAACTCAAGAATGTATCTCAAATTTCCCAAATGGATCTAGCACAATGGAGCTTTGTGAAAAGCTTGCTTGGTAAGGAAATAA
Source organism: Amaranthus tricolor (assembly GCF_026212465.1). Lineage (NCBI taxonomy): Eukaryota > Viridiplantae > Streptophyta > Magnoliopsida > Caryophyllales > Amaranthaceae > Amaranthus > Amaranthus tricolor. Next base: position 16,748,259 of record NC_080063.1, on the reverse strand, counting down.
TACCAAAATTTAAATCCTAATCTAAGTACCTTATAGTTGAAAATTTTCCACCACAATACAATGAGAACAGTAATATTCCATGACCTCCTCCTCAACTGAAAAGAGGAAGTGGAGAAAACAGAAGCTTGGACAGAGTGCAGAAGAAACAACTTTTGCAATGTGTATACAGAAAGTGTGGTTAAAGTTGTATCACCATTCTCCCTTCCGATTGCACAATATCAAAGTATACTTAAACTAAACTAGCCTATCACTAAAACAGTAGAAAGGGCTCTACACAAGTGCAAGCTGATGTGTCCAGAACATTTTGGAATAACTTAAAGCTAAATTTCTTCTCTTTTTGCCAAAAAGGCTACTTGAGTCTCCAATCCCATATGTGCTTCCCAAATTGCTGGGGCTGTCTAGGCCATGACCCATGCATTTGGTTAATAAATACTATAAAGTATTAAATTTGTTTAACATATAACACAGGACAAAACTTCCTTCAATCCTATACTAGTATCCTAAATTCGCCACTACCAAATTCATTGACCAACAAAAAACACAACCCTATTCAATATTGATACTCCCATATTGCTTCATTTCAACCAAACCAGTGTTACCTAATTCACCGATTAAACACAAACGAATTACAAATTCGAATAGCAACCAAAGAGCACATTGACAAATCTAGCCTGGGAGCCAAGCCAACACACCTCTAAGAAAAGCTAATCCTTTCAAGTCCTAAACTACTAATCACTTCAAGAATTTTGCGCACAAACCATTGCACATGTTTTTCTACCTTAAAATCTAATTTTTACTGTAACGCACACAACCATATATTATATACATCTTCCTCCAACTCATCCAACTCCTACTTTACATGGAAAAAAAAAAGAAAACAAACTTCATGGTATACACCCACAAGGCCACATTATTCAACAATTCAATTAATTAATCAACAACATGGGTCATCATTATCATCATACCCAATGTACTCATAAAAAACTATGATTAGCTATGCGGAAGGAAGAAAATAGTTAACTCACACCCCATAAAGGAAAATGCGGATCAACAACATGGGTATAAATCAATTAAATAAAGCCAAACCAATCAACTTAACCAAAAAAAACATAGCACATTGTAATAATGATTTCACATAAAACTGAATTGCAACAAATTCAAACTTATACCCAAAAATACTTGCTTTTTGAGTATTCTTTCTAACACCATAACCACTATTATACATCTGACCCACCAAAATCTGCATAGCTGGATCACAGGCTTTAGCCTCCTTAAGTGTATCCCGAAACCACCGTTTCACACAACTCGATACAACTTCTCGTAAGGGGACTCGGTTCTGAACCACTGAGTTGCATTCCATTTTTAGACCGAGTTGTACTGAGTCAACTAGGGTAATTTTTGTGGGTTGTTATCTGACTGTGAAATTGAGACAGAAACTTTGTTGTTAGATTTGGGTTTTACTTGTTTTAGTAGGGTAATTCTTTCTGATGAAAATATTCTAGCAATATTCTTCAATACTGCTGTTGAAGGCAAAGATTTCCCCATCTGTAAAAGAGGGACAAATTAAGGAATTTAATATAAAAGGAGATAGAGAATTTGATTATGGAAGATTTTATATGGGATTAATTGGTTTTTTTTGGGATGAATTGTTATTGTTTGTTATCTGGTTTTCATGGAGGAAAGTTTTTCTGTTCGTGAGAGGTTATTTTGAAGATGAAAGATAATTCAGCAGATGTTCAATAGGAATAGGATGTGTAAACTCGGATTACCTAACCCAGTGAGTTCGAAGTCGGTTTGGGCTACTCTTACGCTCTATTTAGTTCATCTTAAAAAAAATCATTAGTAATAATTAATTTTAATAAGTTAAAATCAGTTACACTTTAGAAAACTCTTATAGTTTATAACTAAAAATTATTTACAATTAGTAATAATTAACAATAATCTGTAAAAATTAGTTATAATCAGTAAAAAAATAATTTCAATCAGTAAAAATAGTTAAACTAAACAGGGAAATAGTCTTTTTCTTTATCAAATGTAAGCTATGGAATCTCTAATAGAAGAGTTCGAAAAATGAATTTATTTTTTGTGTAGATGATGAAAATTAAATTTTTATTACTAAGATTGAAAGGGAAAGCATTTTATCATTATACTACTATAGTTCTATTACAAGTCGTCCTTATTGTTATAATATAATATATTATAAAATTATGAACAGATATATGAATGAACAGTAAAATAATAGGCATATGAACATAATTAAAGAATAGAATCCCTAAACGGTGATGGATTGTAGTGCATAAACAGTAAAATAGTTAATTTACTCAAATATATATTGTTTATTGCTTTCTATTTTAATATGTTATCAACACCAATTTGCTTCAAAAATAAAAAGGTAGAAATATATTTTCTCTTCATAATGGATTATAAATTTAATGGTATTAATACCATACTAAACAATTTAACTTTATCAAACATTTATTTTATAATTGAATACAATAACCTACCATGTAGCACAAATCCTGCAAGGGGCTGTAAGTCATCCTCAACGTAACAATCAACCGCACCCTATTGAAATTCACAATCTCAACATACCACCAGAACCACCTATGGAAATTTGAAAATCTCCCCCTAATAAGAGAAGTAGGGATGAAGGTGAAGGTACAAGCAAACGCTAATGGGAAGAACAATTTATAATAAGGCTTAAATTCCAAACTCATTAATGTCTTTTACCATAATATTATTTCTTTATGAAATTACATTTCCTTTCTTAAATTTCATCAAGAACACAAAATACTTGTTAATCTAATAAAAAAAAATTTTAAATTTGCAGCCTTTTAATTTAAATTTTATTAATTTTATTTTGGGTTTGAACTCGTAACCTTTTAGTACAGATAAGAACCCTTAGACCCTTGAGGCTTGCATTCAGATGTGATATTAGTTTCCAAAAATTATAATATAACTTATGCTCAAATGTTTCTTATTTTACTAATTCTCATGAAATTAATATCTAATCAGAATAATGGCAAGAATTTCAAACAGAGATTTTGAAATACTTGATATTTACGGGCAAATATACTTAGAAGGGAGAGTTGATGCAATGGCATATTTAAAAGTTCCGGGCAAATATATATATATATATATATATATATATATATATATATATATATATATATATATATATATATATATATATATATATATATGTATGTATTTTTTTATTAGTTTACTTCAATGGTCTCCTTTTTATTTTAAGCCATAGATTTTTTACCAAATTGTCCTTATGAATTAAAGGATATATTATGTCAAAATACCACTTGGGAATACCATTTTATATGGTCTCCTCCTTGTCTTAATTCTTGTGCCCAACCAGAGGGGTATTTGAGGGTGTGCGAGGTGATCGATTGCATAGGACCCTTTCATACTTAGTATATGAATAAGTTAATAAATAAATAAATATATTTACTATAAATAAGACGTAAACTAAAAATTTTGCACAGGACGATTATTTTCCAAGACAGCTCTGTGCCCAACCCAAAGGATCATAGTGAATAGGAGGGAGTAAGAAATTGGATCACCAGTTTGATTGTTATAATTTGGGTTGGGAGAGAAGCTTTGAATGAGTTGTATGAGGGGCTGTCAAATTTAGATACATACAACATTTTATTATTCCAATTTCAGATCAATATAAACTTACCCTTGTTAGTAATAAATAAATCCGAAGAATCAGAGTATGAGACTGCAGATGAAGTTGAACATCTTGTGCTCAGTGAGGACGAGGAAGAAATTGAAGAAAGTGAAAAGTTGGAGTGTCAGACTCACTAAAAATAGGTAATGAGTTTCAATCAATTGAAGTTGTATCTGATTCATTAAAATGGGTTTGGGATGCATGAATTCCAAAATCATTTTGAGCTCATAATCCACAAAGCTTATTCCCTCTTTTATTAGATTTTATTTCCTATGATAGGCTCTTGCAAATTTCAGTTATTAAACTTTATTTATTATTATTATTATTATTATTATTATTATTATTATTGTAACCATATATTAATCTTTATATCAACAACGATACACATACATACATGAATACAAGATTTATTATACATAAACGACGATCATTAATGTATACATTTGATGTCTAGTTGCATCATCTATTATAGCGTAAAATTTAGTACTTGAGAATTCCAATCTCATTCCTTATCTCATTGACATTTCCATACGTAAGGAAACCAATACGAAGAGGCTGAGGAAAAGCCCCACACTTAGGAGTAGCCCCTTCTGCATTATGTATAAGAGTAGAGATTGTATCCCAACTATTTTGGAAAGCTATCATATTTTGTCTAAAATCATCTGGTGGTGCTGATATCCCTCTCTCCATGTACCTAAAACGTGCTGCTTCTGCAACCATTTGGATGGTCGTAAGAAAAAATCTTGCTTCTTCTTTCCGGCCTTTATTCAACTCTGAAGTTGATTTTCCATACACGCTTCTAAGTGCGCCTTCTAGGCTTGCCAGTCCCAATGGAACATCAAAACGATTCCTGTTTGCTGCTTGTTGAAGACTGATGTAATGTCCTTCGTAATTTGTTATTCTTTTGGTAGAACCTGGGAAAAGACGTTGTCGTGCTTCTGGCGGAGAATCCATTAGGAAGTTTGGCTCAGGTGGCGGTTGGCCTGGTGCGAAGCCTGGCCTATTGTCAGTATAACCCCAAATATACATATCTTTGGCAGCCATTCCTAGTACTACCCATTGTGTGTCGCTAAATTGTAGCCTTATGTAGACATATTCTCTGTCTATTGGTGGATTACTTTGTGTAATGTTTAAACCACATGTTCTTGTGGGAGCTGAGACTGCACTGCGCAACCTTCTCAAGAAATTTGCGTACCCATTTGGTGAATTCTCTTTATGTAATTCGAATCCCACCGTACGATATTGTTGTGCTTCTGATTGGTTAACAATGGTAGTGATCATGATAATAAGCATTATCATGCACCACCAAACCCATGTTCCTCCTCCTAATACCTTCATCTTGTTTCTCTTCACCTGCATTTTTAATTCATTCAAAAGTGAGTTTCTTGTAGAGATGACAATGGATCTTGGACTCGACTCAGATTCATTTTGGAGGATCTGGGTCTTATTTTTTAGACCAATCGGATTCGAACATATATAAAATTGACAGATTCGAATTCTGTCTCGATATATATTCAGATCTATGGATTCAAGGAACTCGTTTTCTTCTTTTCAAAAATACAAAAATATTATATATATATATATATATATATATATATATATATATATATATATATATATATATATATATATATATATATATATAAAGGCAATTTTATGTGGTTAAAATAGTATTTAATGTATTAAATGATGATTGACATGAGTTAATTAAGATTGAGACCCAATATGTATTTATGGGGGTTTTAAGGGATGCGGGGAGTTTAACTGTACAGAACCCCTAAATTTAAAAGGCCTCATATAGAAATAACATGTTAATATGGTTGAGTAGTGGGTGAGAATTTTTCTTATTATCTCAATGGTCATAAAATCAATTCTTATTAATAATATTTTTTTCTCTCTTTTTTTATCTATTTTTCAAAGCAATTCTTTTAACTCCAAACATCTTTTGTTACATCATTCAACATTTATTTCTTAACTTTTCAATCCTTTAAACGTTTACCTTTTTTTTTATTTTCTTTCAACCCATCATTTTTTTTCTCTACCTTCTTAACATTAGAGATATGAAATTTTAATTTTTAACCACTTAATTTAAGTTAATTTTATAAAATTAATATTAATATAGTTAGAAATTACGTTGAGTTTTTATTTTAGTTTAAGAAAATCTCTCTTTTGAATTATAAAAGACTCCAAATTTAGAAATTTATAAAAAATAAATTTAGCCTCGAAATACTTTGCTATGCCCTTAGATATATTACACACCTCTAACATATAGGAAGGAATTATAACAAATTTATATAGAGAAAAATTGAGAGACTAAATTGCTCAAAAATATACGAGGAAACAAGAATGAGAAGGAAACTATAATAATAGAGCTAGAGGAACTTACAGTAATGCCAAAGAGTTGAGTTAGAAAGATACAAAGAAAGAAGATAAGAGTCCTTTAAATAAGCACACAATGCCGACTATTCTTGCTTGTTATGTGTGGTTGTAATTCTAAAGTTAGAAAATTAATCGGATAAATTGAAATCAAGTATGACTCGACTTGAAAATATCTGATATACTTTTTTAGTTTTGAAATACTTGCTATATTATAGTTATTGACATTATTTATTGTTCAAGTTTATTTTAAATATAGCGGCTAATGTTCAAATACTTACATAAATATCTAAATAATCCGATGTGAGATACATCAAATATGCACCACTTCTTGATTGCCCTTTTATTTTTGTCAACTAACTGAAGGGTGTAATTAGCTAGCTTTAAAATCTGGTTTTAATTTATCATTGTGCCATGCTCTTGTTCTTTCGTATACGTCTTACTCCCATTCCCCTCTTAATTTAAAATCAAATTAAACGTACTATTGAAACAATTTGTTATGAAAACAAAATGATTATATTTTCATTATTATCATCATCGTACCCAGTGTATTATGCTCATAGAAAAACTATGATCAAGGTTTAAGGAGGAAAGAACGACGGCAACTCATACCCATAAAAAAGAGTCCAGTCAAAAAATCCCTCGGCTCAAAAACATGCAACTACTTGCAAAGCCTGTGCAACATACACTATGATCAATACCAAAAATCAAAAGAAAGTAAAAATAAGAGAAAAAAAATAAGATACAAATAAAAAATCAAAGAAATAAAAATAAAATAAAAAATGATTTATTTTAGCTGGTTTAATTTATTGTCATATATATTACATTGCCACACCAAATTGATGGATTACACATAATTATTTTATATGATCAAAATCCGATTTTATCATCAACGAGTTCTGGTCCGATGAAAACAAACTGACTTCAAGATTTGATTCATTGATTCATTAGATGTTATTTCGGCTAATTAATTGCGGCGTGTAATGAGTGATAGTTGACTTTCAAAGTAAACTAATATAATAATTTGATTAAATGTAATTAATATCTGTGAAAGACAATCTTCTTAAAACTACATTCAATGCAGCGAGAATGGAATTCTTCATAGAATAATTTAATTATAAAGGATATTATTCCCTAAGATTCTTTGAAATCAGGTAAGAATCATATCCTTTGTAGAGGTTTTCACTTAGAGATTATGGAGGAATTTTCTTCAAACTTACTGATCAAATAAGAAGGATGAGAAGGAATTTTTTTTAGTCATTATATAAACAAAAAAAATACTATGTTGTAAATTAAAAACATTCTTCACACTTATATGTGATTTTTGTATGATTTTATTTACTTACTATATATACAAAAAAGATATATTATGTCAATATACCACGTGGGGGTACCATTTTATATGGTCTCCTTTATTTCTTAATTCTTGTGTCCAACCATTCACTATAGTTGTTCTCTTTTCTTATTTAGTTAGTTTACCTAAATTGTCCCCTTTTTATCTTAAGCCATAGTTTTTTACCAAATTGTCCTTATGAATTAAAAGGGTATATTATGTCAAAATACAACATGGGAGTACCATTTTATATGGTCTCTTTCATTTCTGAGGGGTATTTGAGGGTGTGCGAGGTGATCGACTGTATAAGGCCCTTTCATACTTAGTATATGAATAAGTTAATAAATAAATTAAGGCCCTTTCATACTTAGTATATGAATAAGTTAATAAATAAATAAATATATTTACTATAAATAAGACGTAAACTAAAAATTTTGCACAGGACGATTATTTTCCAAGACAGCTCTGTGCCCAACCCAAAGGATCATAGTGAATAGGAGGGAGTAAGAAATTGGATCACCAGTTTGATTGTTATAATTTGGGTTGGGAGAGAAGCTTTGAATGAGTTGTATGAGGGGCTGTCAAATTTAGATACATACAACATTTTATTATTCCAATTTCAGATCAATATAAACTTACCCTTGTTAGTAATAAATAAATCCGAAGAATCAGAGTATGAGACTGCAGATGAAGTTGAACATCTTGTGCTCAGTGAGGACGAGGAAGAAATTGAAGAAAGTGAAAAGTTGGAGTGTCAGACTCACTAAAAATAGGTAATGAGTTTCAATCAATTGAAGTTGTATCTGATTCATTAAAATGGGTTTGGGATGCATGAATTCCAAAATCATTTTGAGCTCATAATCCACAAAGCTTATTCCCTCTTTTATTAGATTTTATTTCCTATGATAGGCTCTTGCAAATTTCAGTTATTAAACTTTATTTATTATTATTATTATTATTATTATTATTATTATTATTATTGTAACCATATATTAATCTTTATATCAACAACGATACACATACATACATGAATACAAGATTTATTATACATAAACGACGATCATTAATGTATACATTTGATGTCTAGTTGCATCATCTATTATAGCGTAAAATTTAGTACTTGAGAATTCCAATCTCATTCCTTATCTCATTGACATTTCCATACGTAAGGAAACCAATACGAAGAGGCTGAGGAAAAGCCCCACACTTAGGAGTAGCCCCTTCTGCATTATGTATAAGAGTAGAGATTGTATCCCAACTATTTTGGAAAGCTATCATATTTTGTCTAAAATCATCTGGTGGTGCTGATATCCCTCTCTCCATGTACCTAAAACGTGCTGCTTCTGCAACCATTTGGATGGTCGTAAGAAAAAATCTTGCTTCTTCTTTCCGGCCTTTATTCAACTCTGAAGTTGATTTTCCATACACGCTTCTAAGTGCGCCTTCTAGGCTTGCCAGTCCCAATGGAACATCAAAACGATTCCTGTTTGCTGCTTGTTGAAGACTGATGTAATGTCCTTCGTAATTTGTTATTCTTTTGGTAGAACCTGGGAAAAGACGTTGTCGTGCTTCTGGCGGAGAATCCATTAGGAAGTTTGGCTCAGGTGGCGGTTGGCCTGGTGCGAAGCCTGGCCTATTGTCAGTATAACCCCAAATATACATATCTTTGGCAGCCATTCCTAGTACTACCCATTGTGTGTCGCTAAATTGTAGCCTTATGTAGACATATTCTCTGTCTATTGGTGGATTACTTTGTGTAATGTTTAAACCACATGTTCTTGTGGGAGCTGAGACTGCACTGCGCAACCTTCTCAAGAAATTTGCGTACCCATTTGGTGAATTCTCTTTATGTAATTCGAATCCCACCGTACGATATTGTTGTGCTTCTGATTGGTTAACAATGGTAGTGATCATGATAATAAGCATTATCATGCACCACCAAACCCATGTTCCTCCTCCTAATACCTTCATCTTGTTTCTCTTCACCTGCATTTTTAATTCATTCAAAAGTGAGTTTCTTGTAGAGATGACAATGGATCTTGGACTCGACTCAGATTCATTTTGGAGGATCTGGGTCTTATTTTTTAGACCAATCGGATTCGAACATATATAAAATTGACAGATTCGAATTCTGTCTCGATATATATTCAGATCTATGGATTCAAGGAACTCGTTTTCTTCTTTTCAAAAATACAAAAATATTATATATATATATATATATATATATATATATATATATATATATATATATATATAAAGGCAATTTTATGTGGTTAAAATAGTATTTAATGTATTAAATGATGATTGACATGAGTTAATTAAGATTGAGACCCAATATGTATTTATGGGGGTTTTAAGGGATGCGGGGAGTTTAACTGTACAGAACCCCTAAATTTAAAAGGCCTCATATAGAAATAACATGTTAATATGGTTGAGTAGTGGGTGAGAATTTTTCTTATTATCTCAATGGTCATAAAATCAATTCTTATTAATAATATTTTTTTCTCTCTTTTTTTATCTATTTTTCAAAGCAATTCTTTTAACTCCAAACATCTTTTGTTACATCATTCAACATTTATTTCTTAACTTTTCAATCCTTTAAACGTTTACCTTTTTTTTTATTTTCTTTCAACCCATCATTTTTTTTCTCTACCTTCTTAACATTAGAGATATGAAATTTTAATTTTTAACCACTTAATTTAAGTTAATTTTATAAAATTAATATTAATATAGTTAGAAATTACGTTGAGTTTTTATTTTAGTTTAAGAAAATCTCTCTTTTGAATTATAAAAGACTCCAAATTTAGAAATTTATAAAAAATAAATTTAGCCTCGAAATACTTTGCTATGCCCTTAGATATATTACACACCTCTAACATATAGGAAGGAATTATAACAAATTTATATAGAGAAAAATTGAGAGACTAAATTGCTCAAAAATATACGAGGAAACAAGAATGAGAAGGAAACTATAATAATAGAGCTAGAGGAACTTACAGTAATGCCAAAGAGTTGAGTTAGAAAGATACAAAGAAAGAAGATAAGAGTCCTTTAAATAAGCACACAATGCCGACTATTCTTGCTTGTTATGTGTGGTTGTAATTCTAAAGTTAGAAAATTAATCGGATAAATTGAAATCAAGTATGACTCGACTTGAAAATATCTGATATACTTTTTTAGTTTTGAAATACTTGCTATATTATAGTTATTGACATTATTTATTGTTCAAGTTTATTTTAAATATAGCGGCTAATGTTCAAATACTTACATAAATATCTAAATAATCCGATGTGAGATACATCAAATATGCACCACTTCTTGATTGCCCTTTTATTTTTGTCAACTAACTGAAGGGTGTAATTAGCTAGCTTTAAAATCTGGTTTTAATTTATCATTGTGCCATGCTCTTGTTCTTTCGTATACGTCTTACTCCCATTCCCCTCTTAATTTAAAATCAAATTAAACGTACTATTGAAACAATTTGTTATGAAAACAAAATGATTATATTTTCATTATTATCATCATCGTACCCAGTGTATTATGCTCATAGAAAAACTATGATCAAGGTTTAAGGAGGAAAGAACGACGGCAACTCATACCCATAAAAAAGAGTCCAGTCAAAAAATCCCTCGGCTCAAAAACATGCAACTACTTGCAAAGCCTGTGCAACATACACTATGATCAATACCAAAAATCAAAAGAAAGTAAAAATAAGAGAAAAAAAATAAGATACAAATAAAAAATCAAAGAAATAAAAATAAAATAAAAAATGATTTATTTTAGCTGGTTTAATTTATTGTCATATATATTACATTGCCACACCAAATTGATGGATTACACATAATTATTTTATATGATCAAAATCCGATTTTATCATCAACGAGTTCTGGTCCGATGAAAACAAACTGACTTCAAGATTTGATTCATTGATTCATTAGATGTTATTTCGGCTAATTAATTGCGGCGTGTAATGAGTGATAGTTGACTTTCAAAGTAAACTAATATAATAATTTGATTAAATGTAATTAATATCTGTGAAAGACAATCTTCTTAAAACTACATTCAATGCAGCGAGAATGGAATTCTTCATAGAATAATTTAATTATAAAGGATATTATTCCCTAAGATTCTTTGAAATCAGGTAAGAATCATATCCTTTGTAGAGGTTTTCACTTAGAGATTATGGAGGAATTTTCTTCAAACTTACTGATCAAATAAGAAGGATGAGAAGGAATTTTTTTTAGTCATTATATAAACAAAAAAAATACTATGTTGTAAATTAAAAACATTCTTCACACTTATATGTGATTTTTGTATGATTTTATTTACTTACTATATATACAAAAAAGATATATTATGTCAATATACCACGTGGGGGTACCATTTTATATGGTCTCCTTTATTTCTTAATTCTTGTGTCCAACCATTCACTATAGTTGTTCTCTTTTCTTATTTAGTTAGTTTACCTAAATTGTCCCCTTTTTATCTTAAGCCATAGTTTTTTACCAAATTGTCCTTATGAATTAAAAGGGTATATTATGTCAAAATACAACATGGGAGTACCATTTTATATGGTCTCTTTCATTTCTGAGGGGTATTTGAGGGTGTGCGAGGTGATCGACTGTATAAGGCCCTTTCATACTTAGTATATGAATAAGTTAATAAATAAATTAAGGCCCTTTCATACTTAGTATATGAATAAGTTAATAAATAAATAAATATATTTACTATAAATAAGACGTAAACTAAAAATTTTGCACAGGACGATTATTTTCCAAGACAGCTCTGTGCCCAACCCAAAGGATCATAGTGAATAGGAGGGAGTAAGAAATTGGATCACCAGTTTGATTGTTATAATTTGGGTTGGGAGAGAAGCTTTGAATGAGTTGTATGAGGGGCTGTCAAATTTAGATACATACAACATTTTATTATTCCAATTTCAGATCAATATAAACTTACCCTTGTTAGTAATAAATAAATCCGAAGAATCAGAGTATGAGACTGCAGATGAAGTTGAACATCTTGTGCTCAGTGAGGACGAGGAAGAAATTGAAGAAAGTGAAAAGTTGGAGTGTCAGACTCACTAAAAATAGGTAATGAGTTTCAATCAATTGAAGTTGTATCTGATTCATTAAAATGGGTTTGGGATGCATGAATTCCAAAATCATTTTGAGCTCATAATCCACAAAGCTTATTCCCTCTTTTATTAGATTTTATTTCCTATGATAGGCTCTTGCAAATTTCAGTTATTAAACTTTATTTATTATTATTATTATTATTATTATTATTATTATTATTATTGTAACCATATATTAATCTTTATATCAACAACGATACACATACATACATGAATACAAGATTTATTATACATAAACGACGATCATTAATGTATACATTTGATGTCTAGTTGCATCATCTATTATAGCGTAAAATTTAGTACTTGAGAATTCCAATCTCATTCCTTATCTCATTGACATTTCCATACGTAAGGAAACCAATACGAAGAGGCTGAGGAAAAGCCCCACACTTAGGAGTAGCCCCTTCTGCATTATGTATAAGAGTAGAGATTGTATCCCAACTATTTTGGAAAGCTATCATATTTTGTCTAAAATCATCTGGTGGTGCTGATATCCCTCTCTCCATGTACCTAAAACGTGCTGCTTCTGCAACCATTTGGATGGTCGTAAGAAAAAATCTTGCTTCTTCTTTCCGGCCTTTATTCAACTCTGAAGTTGATTTTCCATACACGCTTCTAAGTGCGCCTTCTAGGCTTGCCAGTCCCAATGGAACATCAAAACGATTCCTGTTTGCTGCTTGTTGAAGACTGATGTAATGTCCTTCGTAATTTGTTATTCTTTTGGTAGAACCTGGGAAAAGACGTTGTCGTGCTTCTGGCGGAGAATCCATTAGGAAGTTTGGCTCAGGTGGCGGTTGGCCTGGTGCGAAGCCTGGCCTATTGTCAGTATAACCCCAAATATACATATCTTTGGCAGCCATTCCTAGTACTACCCATTGTGTGTCGCTAAATTGTAGCCTTATGTAGACATATTCTCTGTCTATTGGTGGATTACTTTGTGTAATGTTTAAACCACATGTTCTTGTGGGAGCTGAGACTGCACTGCGCAACCTTCTCAAGAAATTTGCGTACCCATTTGGTGAATTCTCTTTATGTAATTCGAATCCCACCGTACGATATTGTTGTGCTTCTGATTGGTTAACAATGGTAGTGATCATGATAATAAGCATTATCATGCACCACCAAACCCATGTTCCTCCTCCTAATACCTTCATCTTGTTTCTCTTCACCTGCATTTTTAATTCATTCAAAAGTGAGTTTCTTGTAGAGATGACAATGGATCTTGGACTCGACTCAGATTCATTTTGGAGGATCTGGGTCTTATTTTTTAGACCAATCGGATTCGAACATATATAAAATTGACAGATTCGAATTCTGTCTCGATATATATTCAGATCTATGGATTCAAGGAACTCGTTTTCTTCTTTTCAAAAATACAAAAATATTATATATATATATATATATATATATATATATATATATATATATATATATATATATATATATATATATAAAGGCAATTTTATGTGGTTAAAATAGTATTTAATGTATTAAATGATGATTGACATGAGTTAATTAAGATTGAGACCCAATATGTATTTATGGGGGTTTTAAGGGATGCGGGGAGTTTAACTGTACAGAACCCCTAAATTTAAAAGGCCTCATATAGAAATAACATGTTAATATGGTTGAGTAGTGGGTGAGAATTTTTCTTATTATCTCAATGGTCATAAAATCAATTCTTATTAATAATATTTTTTTCTCTCTTTTTTTATCTATTTTTCAAAGCAATTCTTTTAACTCCAAACATCTTTTGTTACATCATTCAACATTTATTTCTTAACTTTTCAATCCTTTAAACGTTTACCTTTTTTTTTATTTTCTTTCAACCCATCATTTTTTTTCTCTACCTTCTTAACATTAGAGATATGAAATTTTAATTTTTAACCACTTAATTTAAGTTAATTTTATAAAATTAATATTAATATAGTTAGAAATTACGTTGAGTTTTTATTTTAGTTTAAGAAAATCTCTCTTTTGAATTATAAAAGACTCCAAATTTAGAAATTTATAAAAAATAAATTTAGCCTCGAAATACTTTGCTATGCCCTTAGATATATTACACACCTCTAACATATAGGAAGGAATTATAACAAATTTATATAGAGAAAAATTGAGAGACTAAATTGCTCAAAAATATACGAGGAAACAAGAATGAGAAGGAAACTATAATAATAGAGCTAGAGGAACTTACAGTAATGCCAAAGAGTTGAGTTAGAAAGATACAAAGAAAGAAGATAAGAGTCCTTTAAATAAGCACACAATGCCGACTATTCTTGCTTGTTATGTGTGGTTGTAATTCTAAAGTTAGAAAATTAATCGGATAAATTGAAATCAAGTATGACTCGACTTGAAAATATCTGATATACTTTTTTAGTTTTGAAATACTTGCTATATTATAGTTATTGACATTATTTATTGTTCAAGTTTATTTTAAATATAGCGGCTAATGTTCAAATACTTACATAAATATCTAAATAATCCGATGTGAGATACATCAAATATGCACCACTTCTTGATTGCCCTTTTATTTTTGTCAACTAACTGAAGGGTGTAATTAGCTAGCTTTAAAATCTGGTTTTAATTTATCATTGTGCCATGCTCTTGTTCTTTCGTATACGTCTTACTCCCATTCCCCTCTTAATTTAAAATCAAATTAAACGTACTATTGAAACAATTTGTTATGAAAACAAAATGATTATATTTTCATTATTATCATCATCGTACCCAGTGTATTATGCTCATAGAAAAACTATGATCAAGGTTTAAGGAGGAAAGAACGACGGCAACTCATACCCATAAAAAAGAGTCCAGTCAAAAAATCCCTCGGCTCAAAAACATGCAACTACTTGCAAAGCCTGTGCAACATACACTATGATCAATACCAAAAATCAAAAGAAAGTAAAAATAAGAGAAAAAAAATAAGATACAAATAAAAAATCAAAGAAATAAAAATAAAATAAAAAATGATTTATTTTAGCTGGTTTAATTTATTGTCATATATATTACATTGCCACACCAAATTGATGGATTACACATAATTATTTTATATGATCAAAATCCGATTTTATCATCAACGAGTTCTGGTCCGATGAAAACAAACTGACTTCAAGATTTGATTCATTGATTCATTAGATGTTATTTCGGCTAATTAATTGCGGCGTGTAATGAGTGATAGTTGACTTTCAAAGTAAACTAATATAATAATTTGATTAAATGTAATTAATATCTGTGAAAGACAATCTTCTTAAAACTACATTCAATGCAGCGAGAATGGAATTCTTCATAGAATAATTTAATTATAAAGGATATTATTCCCTAAGATTCTTTGAAATCAGGTAAGAATCATATCCTTTGTAGAGGTTTTCACTTAGAGATTATGGAGGAATTTTCTTCAAACTTACTGATCAAATAAGAAGGATGAGAAGGAATTTTTTTTAGTCATTATATAAACAAAAAAAATACTATGTTGTAAATTAAAAACATTCTTCACACTTATATGTGATTTTTGTATGATTTTATTTACTTACTATATATACAAAAAAGATATATTATGTCAATATACCACGTGGGGGTACCATTTTATATGGTCTCCTTTATTTCTTAATTCTTGTGTCCAACCATTCACTATAGTTGTTCTCTTTTCTTATTTAGTTAGTTTACCTAAATTGTCCCCTTTTTATCTTAAGCCATAGTTTTTTACCAAATTGTCCTTATGAATTAAAAGGGTATATTATGTCAAAATACAACATGGGAGTACCATTTTATATGGTCTCTTTCATTTCTGAGGGGTATTTGAGGGTGTGCGAGGTGATCGACTGTATAAGGCCCTTTCATACTTAGTATATGAATAAGTTAATAAATAAATTAAGGCCCTTTCATACTTAGTATATGAATAAGTTAATAAATAAATAAATATATTTACTATAAATAAGACGTAAACTAAAAATTTTGCACAGGACGATTATTTTCCAAGACAGCTCTGTGCCCAACCCAAAGGATCATAGTGAATAGGAGGGAGTAAGAAATTGGATCACCAGTTTGATTGTTATAATTTGGGTTGGGAGAGAAGCTTTGAATGAGTTGTATGAGGGGCTGTCAAATTTAGATACATACAACATTTTATTATTCCAATTTCAGATCAATATAAACTTACCCTTGTTAGTAATAAATAAATCCGAAGAATCAGAGTATGAGACTGCAGATGAAGTTGAACATCTTGTGCTCAGTGAGGACGAGGAAGAAATTGAAGAAAGTGAAAAGTTGGAGTGTCAGACTCACTAAAAATAGGTAATGAGTTTCAATCAATTGAAGTTGTATCTGATTCATTAAAATGGGTTTGGGATGCATGAATTCCAAAATCATTTTGAGCTCATAATCCACAAAGCTTATTCCCTCTTTTATTAGATTTTATTTCCTATGATAGGCTCTTGCAAATTTCAGTTATTAAACTTTATTTATTATTATTATTATTATTATTATTATTATTATTATTGTAACCATATATTAATCTTTATATCAACAACGATACACATACATACATGAATACAAGATTTATTATACATAAACGACGATCATTAATGTATACATTTGATGTCTAGTTGCATCATCTATTATAGCGTAAAATTTAGTACTTGAGAATTCCAATCTCATTCCTTATCTCATTGACATTTCCATACGTAAGGAAACCAATACGAAGAGGCTGAGGAAAAGCCCCACACTTAGGAGTAGCCCCTTCTGCATTATGTATAAGAGTAGAGATTGTATCCCAACTATTTTGGAAAGCTATCATATTTTGTCTAAAATCATCTGGTGGTGCTGATATCCCTCTCTCCATGTACCTAAAACGTGCTGCTTCTGCAACCATTTGGATGGTCGTAAGAAAAAATCTTGCTTCTGCATTCCCTTCATCCATTTGTGAAGTTGATTTTCCATACACGCTTTTAAGTGCGCCTTCTAGGCTTGCCAGTCCCAATGGAACATCATTTCGATTCCTTCCTGCTGCTTGTTGAAGACTGTTGTAATTTCCTCCGTAATTTGTTATTCTTCTGCTAGAACCTGGGAAAAGACGTTGTCGTGCTTCTGGCGGAGAATCCCTTAGGAAGGTTGACTCAGGTGGTTGGCCTGGTGCGAAGCCTGGCCTATTGTCAGTATAACCCCAAATATACATATCTCTGGCAGCCATTCCTAGTACTACCCATTGTTTGTTGCTAAATTGTAGCCTTATGTAGACATATTCTCTGTCTATTGGTGGATTAATTTGTGTAATGTTTAAACCACATGCTCTTGTGGGAGCTGAGACTGCACTGCGCAACCTTCTCAAGAAATTTGCGTACCCATTTGGTGAATCCGGTTTGTGTAATTCGAATACCACCGTACGATATTGTTGTGCTTCTGATTGCTTAACAATGGTAGTGATCATGATAATAAGCATTATCATGCACCACCAAACCCATGTTCCTCCTCCTAATACCTTCTTCATCTTGTTTCTCTTCACCTGCATTTATAATTCATTCAAAAGTGAGTTTCTTGTACAGATGGTAATAGATCTTGCACTCGACTCACATTCATTTTGGAGGATCTGGGTCTTATTTTTTGGACCAATCGGATTCGAACCTATATAAGATTGACGGATCCGAATCCTGTCTCGATATATATTCAGATCTGTGGATTCAAGGAACTCGTTTTCTTCTTTTCAAAAATACAAAAATATTATATATATATATATATATATATATATATATATATATATATATATATATATATATATATATATATATATATATATATATATATATATATATATATATATATATATATATATATATAAAGGCAATTTTATGTGGTTAAAATAATATTTAATGTATTAAATGATGATTGACATGAGTTAATTAAGATAGAGACCCAATATGTATTTATGGGGGTTTTTAAGGGGTGCGGGGAGCATAATTGCACAGAACCCATAAATTTAAAAGGCCTGATATTAGTCATATAGAAATAACAAGTTAATAAGGTTGAGTAGTGGGTGAGAATTTTTCTTATTATCTCAATGGTCATAAAATCAATTCTTATTAATAACATTTTTTTCTCTGTTTTCTTTTATCTATTTTCAAAGTAATCCTTTTAACCCCAATCATCTTCTGTTACATCATTTAACATTTATTTTTTAATTTTTCAATCCTTCAAACTTTTACTTTTTTTTTTTCTTTCAACCCATTATTTTTTTTCCTCTATCTTCTTAACATCTTCTTAACATTAGAGATATGAAATTTTAATTTTTAACAACTTAATTTAAATTATTTTTATAAAATTAATATTAATATAGTTAGAAATTACGTTGAGTTTTTATTTTAGTTTAAGAAAATCTCTCTTTTGAATTATAAAAGACTTCAAGTTTAGAAATTTATAAAAAATAAATTTGGCCTCGAAATACTTTGCTCCGCCCTTGGATATATGACACACCTCTAACAAATAGGAAGGAATTATAACAATTTTATATAGAAAAAAATTAAGAGACTAAATTGCTCAAAAATATATGAGGAAACAAGAATGAGAAGGAAACTATAATAATAGAGCTAGAGGAGCTTACAGTAATGCCAAAGAGTTGAGTAGGAAAGATACAAAGAAAGAAGATAAGAGTCCTTTAAATAAGCACACAATGCCGACTATTCTTGCTTGTTATGTGTGGTTTTAGAGACCCGACCCGAAAATCCGAACCGAAAGCGAAAGTAAATCAAACCGAAAAGGTGTTCCTCTTTTAGGTTTATCGAACCAACATTACCCGACCCGAAGTTATAATCGAACCGGTTGACAACCAAAAATGAGAAAACTATATTTGAGCTGTAACCGATTTTTGTAACTGACACATAATCGTTAACCGAGATTACCCGAACCTAATAATTACCAAACCGAGTCATATCCGACGCAAATCATGCTCGAAACCGAACTCGATCCGGCGAAAACCAATTTAACCTGAACAAAGTTTAGATCGAATTGCTGTAAACCTGAACAAAATTTCTACATAAAAATATGATCGATTCGTATTCAATCATCTTATTAGTTATTCTAATAATGTGATAAATATTTGAATAAAATGAATTTTATAAATACATGGTTTCATATATTTAGAGTTAATAATCAATGGTCAATGTTTATTTAACTATTTTTGATCGAATTAGATGAAAATTGATAGAGTTTTATAATTTTAATTTCCGGTCAAACAAGTAAAAGTAATAATGTAATAATGATCACTAATTGATTTGCAATTTAACTATTTTGCTTTAAGTAAAGGCAACTTTATCATCAATTAAAAAATGACTAACAACTTAATCTGATACTGACTCGATCGATATTAATTAGTATTATAGCAAAATTCTACTTGAAAAATACCCGAACCCCATCTGTACCCGATAAAACCGAACCAATTATTAACCGATGACAACCCGAGACCGATTGAAACTCGATACGAACTTCAACCGACACCGAACTGATGCAAACCCGATAGCTCGAATAACTGATCTTCAACCGAACCGACCCAAGTGTGACCCGTCGTAACACGCTTCCGAAATATAAACCATCCGAACTACAACCGAACCGAATGAAACACGTCCGAAACTTATCCGATCACCCGAATGAACACCTCTAATGTGGTTGTAATACTAAAGTTGAATATTAATCGGATAAATTGAAATCAAGTATGACTCAACTTGAAAATGTCTTATATACTTTCTTTGTTTTGAAATACTTGTTATATTATGGTTATTGACATTATTCATCGTTCAAGTTTATTTTATACATAGCGGCTAATGTTTAAAAAAAAATATAATCAAGCAAAATCTTATTTTATATATTGCGGTCAATGTGCAGAAAAAAATATAATCAAGCTTATTTTATTTTATATATATTTTTATTTTATTTTATATATTTATAGGAGATTAACTATTTATAATTGTTAGTTATGCATAATTTAATATATAAATGATTAAAATAACGCATTAAATTGCATAAAAGTTCAAATATAACAAGAATAATTGAATGGGAAATATAAAAGTTAAATTAAATTGTAAAAATACTTACATAAATATCTAAATTAATCCGATGTGAGATACATCAAATATGCACCTCTTCTTGATTGCCCTTTTATTTTAGTCAACTAATTAATGGGTGTAATCAAATATGAACCATTTCTTGATTGCCCTTTTATTTTAGTCAACTAACGGAAGGGTGTAATTAGCTAGCTGTTAAAATCTGGTTTTAATTTATCATTCTGCCATGCTCTTGTTCTTTCGTATACGTCTTACTCCCATTCTCCTCTTAATTTAAAAATCAAATTAAACGTACGTATTGAAGATTACATCTAATTTGTTATGAAAACAAAATGATTATATTTTCATTATTATCATCATCGTACCCAGTATATTTTGCTCATAGGAAAACTATGATCAAGGTCTGAGGTAGGAAAAAACGACGGCAACTCATACCCATAAAAAAGAGTGCAGTCAAAAAATCCCTCGACTCAACAACGTGCAACTACTGGCAAAGCCTGTGCAACATACACTATGATCAATACCAAAAATCAAAACAAGAGAAAAATAAGAGAAAAAAAAATAAGATACAAATAAAAAATCAAAAAAATAAAAATAAAATAAAAAATGATTATTTTAGTTGTTTTAATTTATTGTCATATATATTACATTGCTACATCAAATTGATGGATTACACATAATTATTTTATATGATCAAAATCCGATTATCAACGAGTTCTGGTCCGATGAAAACAAACTGAGTTCAAGATTTGATTCATTGATTCAATATGTTAAGTTCAACCCATGTGTCAAAGTGAATAAAGTGTACAACTTAACCAAAACAATTTTTCCTAGTTAACATATTGTCAAAGTTAAAATTTATTATTAGATATTATATCTGATTTCGGCTAATTAATTGTGGCGTGTAATGAGTGTTAGTTGACTTTCCAAGTAAACTAATATAATAATTTGATTAAATGTAATTAATATCTGTGAAAGACAATCTTCTTAATGCTACATTCCATCCAGCGAGAATCCAGCGAGAATGGAATTATTCATAGAATAATTTAATTATAAAGGATCTATTAGAGTATATAACATATCATCGACTTAATTAATCATTCCCAAAGATTCTTTAAAGTCAGGTAAGAATCATCTCCTTTGTAGAGGTTTTCAATCAGAGATTATAGAGGAATTTTCTGGATCCTCTCCAAGTTAGATTTGAATTTTACATTATCATAAACAGTATAGATAAAGACCCTCAACACATATATATATATATATATATATATATATATATATATATATATATATATATATATTTTGTTGTTTATGGTGACTCAAACTACTTAAGTTGCCAAGGGAAGAAGATGAATCACGTACTGGGTTTGCAAGCAATCCAGTTGCAAAAGCCTAGTCGGCTTTTAGTGATCCAAGGTTGTAGACGAGTCGTCGCGAGTGACGGAATTGAAAGATTTTTCCAGAAGCTTAAGCCGACTCGGCGTCAGTGGTGGTGTGGCTGACAGCCGAGTCGGCGGTGGGTACTGATAAAAATGCCAAATTGTCCAGAGTATGAAGCCGACTCGGCTGTTTGGTGAGGAATAGAGTAGTCGACTCGGCTGCGAACTGCGAGAAGTACGGAGCAGTTTTTTCTTTCACGTTGTTGGCAGTCACTACTTCTTTTGGGCCGGTTACTTTGTATTGATTAAGCCACGACCTCTTTTATTTGAGTATTAGTATAAGTACCCATTTTAGGGTTAGGCTTTTAATATTCACAAATTCCGAGAGATTACAAGAGAGTCATTATTTGTGAGTGTTATTGTGATTCATCTTGTAAATTCTTCGCGCTCATAGTGAAAATGTTTGATCTCGGTGCTGGTGGACATAGTTATTATATTGATAGTGAACCACGTTAAATCTCTTGTGTCATTTTCTTATTTTTTTGTATGAATTTCTTTATTGTTTCATTATTATTCATCGATCTTTCTTCTACTGTCGCAATATATATATATATATATATATATATATATATATATATATATATATATATATATATATATATATATATATATATATATATATATATATATATATATATTGATCCAATAGGCTACGGAGTTTGCATCAACAATTGAAAGAAAATTTGAAAATAATAAGTTTATAAAAAATAGTTCTCAAAATAAGCTTTTGAGAAATTTTAATTCCTAAAATAAACGTTTCTATGTCAAAATTGACGTCAAGTATTTGTTTACTGTTATTAACAGCGAACAAAGAAATTGATAAAAAAATGTCAAAACCATTTGTTTGTTGTTACCAACAGCGAAAAAAAAGAAAAACAATTTCATAATGTTTAACAAGACAAAAAATAAGCAAATCATAGTTGGCTTTTTTCAACGGCGAACAAACAAATGAATTTTTTTTCCTTACAAACGTAATGACACTGTCTTCCTCGAACAAAGTCGTGTTAAATTTTTTTCTTGTATTTACTATTAATAACAGCGAACAAGCCCCGACATTAGGCTCGGGCTTATTAAATAAAAATTTTGGAATCTTACTTTGGAAATTTTATTATAAAAAAATCATTTAATTCAATGTTTCAAATATAGAAAAGATCATAAATGAATTATGAAAATGTTCTCTTACTCTATTCTCTTATTTTCAAATGAATTTATTGTTGTGAACATCAAGTTGTGATCAATATTTATTGAAAGTTAGAATTAATGGCTTGAGTATCAAAGATGGAATTTGCAAATTGCAATGGCATATAACTCAATGAAGTAATGTATTGCCTAATTTACCAAAATTTCTTTTTTTACAATCTGAAGAACTGTATTTCAGTTGGTAAAAAAACTCTACAAAAAATATTGCCTCAACCTACACTTATTTAGTCACACTTAATTAAGTGTGATTAGAAATTTCATTTAGGCACGCTTAACAAGCGTAAGAATAATAGCCATTCTTATAAGTGTGACCGGATGATAGGCACGCTTATAAGCATGACTAGAACGCAAAATAGAAAATTGAAAAATATAGTCACATATAAGCGTGGCTAAACTTGTTAAATAAAAAATAAAATAAAATATGAAAACTTAAATTTTGTGAACCTGGTAAACCATTTGCCTTCCTCTCTTAATTCCTTTTCCTCGACACTCAGAAGAACAAAACTTTGTAAACCTAATTTTTGTAAAAAATAAAGATCAACCCTAATCTTCCTTAATCATCAAATGTACATCCATAATCCTCTAAGATGATCTTTCACCTTCTTCTATCAGGTAAAGTTCCCTCTCTAAATCGCTATTTTTTTACTTCTTTTTTTTAATGGTTTTTTTCAATATTTTCTCCCTAATTGGACTTCTTTATTTCATGGTTTTGTGTTCAGCGAAGGCTTTTCTCTAATTCACCATTATTGAAGATACTACTTCTATTGGTGGTAATTGAAGGTGTGTAATTTAGATTCCTTTGTTACTGTAAGAATGATTCGGGTTTATATCCCGATGGACTAAAAATAGGAGATGTCCACAAATCACTATGAATAATATCAAAAGGTTTAGTACTCATAGACATAGAATCAACAAAAGGTAATTGAATGTGTTACCTGAAGGACAAGAATGACAAACAAAATGAGGATCTTTATTACATTGAATTAAACGAGAAGAGTACAAGGAATTTAAAATCGCATTGCCCGGATGTCCTAAACGGGAATGCCAAATACTAGAAGAAAAAACGGAAAAAGCCGATGATGTGGAAGACGAAGGAAAAGCTTCATGTGTAGATGGGAAAGAATAAAGATCACCCGTGCTATTAGATCTCAGAACGATGCTCCCCGTGGCCAAATCCTTCACAAAAAAGCCAAAAGGATCAAAGTCAATAGAAACCATATTATCATGAGTGAATTTACGAACGGAAATAAGGTTTTTAATAAGTTTAGGTGCATGTAAGACATTTTTTAGAGTAAGGGATTTTTGGGAGGAAGGAAAAAAATATGCCCGTGACTAAAAACTGGAATTAAATTACCATTACCGACAATAATAACATTATTGAATTGATGCTTTAAAGGAAAATAAGGAAGTAAAGTACTTTGAGAGCGAGTCATGTGGGATGTGGCACCTGTATCCATATAAAATTGCTCATCCGGAGTAGACAAAGAAAGAGTGTTCATAGCATGATCGATGTCCGTAGGAATATAATTCATAGAAGCATTAGTCCCGGTGTGATAGCTTTGTGCCGGTCGCGGACCAAGAAGACCAGCAGAAGATCCATTGCTTGAATAAGGAGGAGCCCAAGATGTAGTGGGAAAGGGGGCAACAGGCTGGGCCCAACTGTGGCCGGCCCAAGAAGGCCATCAGAAAACGAATCTTTGTTTGTGGTAATAAGGGTCGAATCTTGAGCGGGAGAATTATGTTTATGGTTGGAGCATTCTTCCAATTCTAACATAGAACGAAGAGTATCAAAGGAGGGAATGGGATTCATATGTTGAACCAAAGACCGAAAAGTTTTGTATTCCGAAGTCAACCCATGAAGAACTTGAAGAGCCAATCGAGTATCAGTGATGGAAGTGCCAAGATTATTAAGAGAAGTAGCAATAGTTTCAAGTTCATTGCAATAAGACTTAACATTGGAAAAAGTGGATAGAGAAATGTCATTAAATTGAGACTCAAGATGAAGAATTCGAGATATCTTATTATTTTGGAAATTATTCTCAAGACGATTCCAAGCATCAAAGGCACAATCATCAGGACGAACTATAGATTGAAGAAGAGAGGGACTAATAGAGCCATAAATCCATGTGCGAACAATGTCATCAAGACGTTGTCATTCGGAATCTTTAGAAACTAAAGCTTTAGAGGAGTCATCGGGAATAATATGAGAATCCACAAGGTGAGCTCGACAATGAAGCTTGAATAAAGTGACCCAAGTATGAAAATTGGAACCATCTTCATTAAGTTGAATAGGGATACTTGTTTTTATGTTAGTAACCAAAGTGGCAGAATGGATTTTGGTGGGAGAGGCCATGGAGAAGAAAGAATAAAGAGAGGAAGGAGGAGATAGGTAGCGGCAGCCTTGAGGGGTGCTGGCCGGCTGCAAGGAGGAGGTTCGGGATCAAAAATCGAGGCTCTGATACCATGTAAGAATGATTTGGGTTGCCTTTCTCATTATGATTAATGTTAATATATACAAGATTACAAACTATACTTTAGGAAACTAAATATTTTCCTAATATTCTACACAATCACAAAGATTATACAAAATATGCAAGTAATCAAAATATATTATTCTAAGATATTCTAATAGTTACAACTTTATAATTTTTTTGTCGGTTATCAAATTGTTTATGTTATTGAAGAATTTAGGGTTGCATTTGTGATTTTTAGTGCTTGATTTCAATTTTGAGTTGTTGGTTTTTACTCCTGCTTCTAGCGTGGTTATCATAGTTGTCGAGGGTTAGCTTTAGGTATAAATGGATGAGTGGGTACTTTTTTTGTTGTTGTTTTCCCTCTCATAATAACAGTAGGAACAACAACCCCTGTCTCAGGCTTAAAACAACAACACGGAATTGTCCAAGCTGCAAATAGCTGCTAAAATTGGAATCTCAATTTCTTCGCTAAAGATAGATTTTCTCAACCTCCTCCTGACATGGACACTTGCTGAAACATCTTTAGGTTTCGATCCTTTCCCTCTTTCTTTATTGACTTTTCTGTATTTTTTCATAAAAAAAATTGTCTTTCATATCGATTTTTGACTTATCAGTTCTTTTGGTTGATGCTTTATGAATAGTTGATGTTGAATGTTGATCGATTTCTTGTTTGCAATTGAGAGTAATATATCTTTGGGTTTCATCTGTATAGGGATAGCTGACAAGCATAGAACCTTATTATATTTGGAAAAAAGTTCCAATTTTCTTTTTAGTAGCTTTATTAGTTCCATCTTTGTAAAAGAATCAGTTGATTTTTGTCTGTAATGGTTCTTTCCCATTAACTTGTTATCCCCATTTTTGACACCACAATTGTGCTTGTTCGTTGATGCTATTTGTTTTTTCTTATTTAAATGGACTGCTTAAAAAAATATAATAAGTCATTACAATATGAATAACTAAAATCATATGTTTGGGTTTAGTGCTAGCTTGTGGTCTGAAGATACTGTGTTCTGCACCGAAATCATATGTTTGGTCTGTTAGGTCCGTATGCCTAATTATTGCATCATCTAAATTAAGGACATTCGAGATGTTGAGCGATCTTGTCACACTGTTTTATGTGCCATCTTTTACTTACTTTCTTTTGTACTCCCTCCTATTCAGCTTATGTGTCTCATTTCCTTTTATGGTCAAGTCACCCCCATTTCTATTTTTGATATGGATTTTTGACTTTTATGTCCTTAGTAACTTTATCTTATTTTCAATTATACCCTCTATTACCCATACTAATTTTCCTCCCTTACATTAAAAAAATCCATAATACCACTCTCTTTTCTACCCTTAGGGTCCCACTTTTGACTCTCCTTAAAATCCGTAAAAAGTCAAATGGAACTCCTAAGGTGAATAGGAGGGAGTATTATTCAATACTTATTGATTTCTTGTTTTCATAGGTTTCATCATTAGGAAACGAGAAAACTACTTTGTCGACTGACCATAACCTTACCTGATTGGTGACGATGAGCTCTGCTATTACATGTTATCTCAAATGAAAATGGTTTGTGCTGCTGTTTTTGTTCTGTTGTTATTGATGCCTTGATCAAGGTGCTGCTTTCGATTGTTGCTTGTCGGGTTGTTGTTGTCCAAGCGTGGCCTACAGGCAAATGTTGTGTAATTTTGTGCTACGATATTACATGTTGTCTCAACAACTTTGTTTTACTTAGGGATTTGTTTACTTTCTTATCATAGTACATTGTATAGGCTTACTAAACTTTTACGTTATATGTTTTGTTTTGTGTTGTATCCTGGCTTTGCTCGAATTTTATACAGTGTAATTTATTTTTTAGATTAATAAATTTTAATTGCCAAAAATAATAATAGTAGTAGTGATAATAATAATTATTATAATAATAATAATGATAATAATAACAATCTAAAATAATTTACCGCCATAATTAGTTAAAATGCTAATTATGTTCATTAGCCACACTTATTTGTGTGGGAAACAAGAAAAACAATGGTCAACAAAATCATACAGCCACGCTTATTAAGCGTGCCTAAAAATTTACCAAAACAGAGACCACGCTTAATTAAGCGTAGCTAAATCTATCAGTCGCATTTTTAAGCACAGGTAGGTGCAACTTTTTTTGTAGTGATAAATTGACTTATTCATTCATGGATAAATGTATATAGGAAATGAAATTCATAAATTATTATATTAATGACTGTATATTTGGTAGCAAAATAAAAATGAAATTCAAATATTATTTTACCAAAATTTATAGCATTTTAAACTTTTGTTCATTCTGCAAATCTTTTTAAGAAATGATTTGTATAATGTGAAATTTTATTTTAAAAAACTAATCCTTGTAAGTAAAATTTAAAAATTGATTATCAATTTTTTTCCAAACTCATCCTACAAATTTTTTTAATCATCAATTTTTTTTTCCATGGTAACAATTATATTCAACAAATCTTTTCTTTGACAAAAAGTCAATCATTGTAGGTTAATGTCTAGGGTTTGCATTAAAAATGTATGCTTGCAAATATAAATGTAGGTTAATGAATTTTTTCTAAATAAGCTAAAGAATAGCTAAATGCAAATATAAATGTACTTGCATAAATGTTATTGTTCAATTTGTTTATTATCAAATTGTTATTATATTATTATATCGATTATAACATTTTAATAGAATTTCAAGTATATAACGATAATTGTTATGAATGGTAGTATACTAATGTGATTATAAATGATAGTATACTAATGTGTGACTTGAGTGCACATTAAAGGGTTGAATTCATGTGTGTGACTCTTGAGTTGTGGAATCCAAAAGGGTGTAATAAGGTGAAGAGTATTCATGGGAATTATTGGTGTTAATGAGAAAAATGATGATGTTCAACAAAGGTCTCCTCCTTTGTCCACAACTAGGTAAAGAAGGAAGATCGTGGCTCCAAGGAGGTACATTGAAGAGTGTGATTATGTTGTTTATGCTCTCAACATTGCTAGCGAAGTTGAAGGGTCAAATGAACCAAGTACGTACAAGGAGGCTATGGCCTCAAATGACTCAAGCAAGTGGTTGATTGCTATGAAACAAGAGATGGAATCTCTTGCGAAGAATGGAACTTGGGATATCGTTGTTGCACCAAAGAAAAAGAAGATTGTGGGGTGCAAGTGGATATTCAAGAGGAAGGAGGGTCCTTCTAGTGATATTCCTCCCATCTACAAAGCAAGGGTTGTTGCAAAGGGATACTCTCAAATTGAGGGTATTGATTTTCACGAAGTTTTCTCTCCGGTCGTGAAACACTCTTCTATTAGGGCATTGCTTGCTTTGGTGGCGATGGAGGATTTGGAGTTACATCAATTGGATGTAAAGACGGCTTTTCTTCACGGTGAGCTTGAAGAAGAAATCTTTATGAAGCAACCGGAAGGTTTTGAGGTAGCCGGTAAGGAGAATCATGTGTGTAGATTGAAGAGGTCATTGTATGGGTTGAAGCAATCTCCAAGGCAATGGTACAAAAGGTTTGATTCCTTTATGATTTCACATGATTTTGTTAGAAGTTCTTATGATAGCTGTGTTTATCTTAAGAAATTTGAAGATGGTTCTTTACTATATTTGCTCTTATATGTTGATGATATGCTAGTAGCATGTAGCTCTTTGCTTAAGGTGGAGGACTTGAAAGAGTTGCTTTCAAGTGAATTTGATATGAAAGATCTTGGTGAAGCCAAGAAGATTCTTGGGATGGAGATTTTGAGAGATCGGGCTAAGGGTGTCTTATACCTTAGTCAAAGGAAGTACATTGAGAAAGTTGTTCAACGTTTCTCCATGGATGATGCTAAAGGTGTGTCTACTCCTCTTGCTTCTCATTTCAAATTGTCCAAGAATTTGTGTCCACAAACAAAAGAGGAAGAAGAGCAAATGGTAAGAATTCCATACACTAGTGCCGTTGGTAGCGTTATGTATGCTATGGTATGCTCTAGGCCCGACATTGCTCATGCGGTGAGTTTGGTGAGTAGATATATGTCTAATCCGGGTAAGGGACATTGGGAGGCACTAAAATGACTATTGAGGTATTTGAAAGATACTTCAAATGTTTGTCTCATGTATGGGAAAAATTCAAGTGAGCTAACCGGGTTTTGTGACTCGGATTATGGTGGTGATCTAGATAATAGAAAGTCCACAAGTGGGTTTGTGTTTACTTTGGGTGGTTCGGCGATTAGTTGGCAATCATCTTTGCAAGATGTGGTTGTTCTTTCTACAACCGAAGCGGAGTACATAGCCGTGGCCGAGTCATTCAAGGAAGCAAAATGGCTTAAAGGTCTTGTTGGTGAAATGTGCAACAAAGTGTGTGAGGTAAGTGTGCATTGTGATAGTCAAAGTGCAATTCATTTGGCTAGGAATCAAAACACATTTCATAGAAGGTCCAAGCACATTGATATTAAGTATAACTTTATCCGGGATGAAGTTGAGCACAAAAGGGTGTTATTGAAGAAAATTGACACTACGGAAAATCCGGCCGACATGATGACAAAGTCATTACCTACTACCAAGTTTGAGTTATGTGTTGACTTGGTAGGTTTAGCTCCTTGCTTGAGATAATGCCCTCTTGGGCATTTTGAGGTGTGTATGTTTTTTGAATATGAAGTGGATTGATGAATGTTGTGACTTGGGTGAACTCAAGTCAAGGTGGAGATTGTTATGAATGGTAGTATACTAATGTGATTATAAATGATAGTATACTAATGTGTGACTTAAGTGCACATTAAAGGGTTGAATTCATGTGTGTGACTCTTGAGTTGTGGAATCCAAAAGGGTGTAATAAAGTGAAGAGTATTCATGGGAATTATTGGTGTTAATGAAGATTAAGGTGAAGAGTCTCATGTGTGTGACTCTTGAGATAATGCCTTTTCAAGTTCTTAGAGTTATTTCATAGTATTCATTACCCTAAATTAACTATGTATTTATGTAAGCCATTCATCTTCAAGTACCTAGCACTATAAATAGGGCTCTCATACCCACACTTCAAGTATGCAAAACACATCAAACACAACCCTTAAGCCAAACACATAGCCTATTGTTGTTATCTCTATCTCAATTGTAATTCTTCATATTGAAGTGTTGTTTGTATTCATTTGATATAATATAAACATAAACTACACACCACGGAGGACGTAGCCATCATTGGGTGAACCTCCTTAAATCTTTGTGTCCTTGTTTGTTACTTTGTCAAACTTATTTTTGCTCATTGTTGTTTGTTCTTAACATCGTAAGTATTTGGCGATCGTTTTCAATAATATATATAGTTACATAAATGTTACATCATTTAAAAGTTATATCTTTTGACACAGCGTTTTAGTTTTGGTATCATATAATTTAATAAAAAAATCCTAAAATTTCAAATGTCACGATTAGCAAAGATTATGTGCCACATTGAATGCATTTACCAAGTAATTGATACTCGCAAGGCAATTCATTTTGATAAAGCGTTTCATGGCAGTATATTTGACTATGTAATATCACCGGGTGAAATTAGGATTTTAAATTAGGGGGTCATATTATCGATATACTAACAAATTATTTATAATATAAGGTACTCATAACTGACATGATGATCCGAAGTTTATTCGACATTGTAACCAAATTGACTTGAATTTAAAGATGATTTACAATTATGTAAAAACAATATGGACACAAAATCCGATTTTAATCCCACCCAAAACATCTAACCCGAAATCAACAATGACCCCACAAACCATTAAACACTAGATAAGAAAAAAAAATTAAAAATCATATACACTTAAATGAACTTGAATCATATAAATTTATTGGTCTATAAAAATAATAGTTTAAATTAGCGTTTGATCTCTTAACCTTAGACTACAAATGTGTTAGACCAACCAATGAGCTATAGTAATTTTTGTTATATTTTTACTCTCTTTAAACTATATATCATATTAGTAAGGGGGGCCAAAATCAAATTTACAAAGGATCACATTTCTGTAAGGGCATATAGCTTCGCCCATGCTTATCAATAGAATTAAAATTACTTTATAATATAATTATAAGTGTTTATATTGCACTAGTATAGAAACTCGTGCATGCACGATATTATTAGCGTAAAAGTATATATAAATATAAATTTTAAATAAAAATGCAATTATATGTTATTAACATAAAATTATTATATTTCTTATAAAATCAATAGAGAATTTTAGTATTTTTTAAGGTAAATTTGGGTAATCTTCCAACAACTTTATAATAATAATTCTTTGCCATTCTCAAAGTAATTTTTGATTATCATGTATATCTTATTTCTTGATGAAATGTTTTAGAAATTAAAATTTTAATGTAGAAATTATATTAATTAGCAAATTTTTCAACATTAAAAAGCCAATATATATATTCTAAGAAGCTTTAATCGGAAATATTATGTAGCTTTTAAAAATATAATTATATTTCAAGAAAATTTAAATTAAAAGAACATATCATATTGTAATATAGTATTCATATATTAAGAAATAAGTTGATGTTAACTTTGGTAAGAATTATTTATTAGTTTGTATGATTTTATTATTTCATGAAACTTACAAAAAGCAAAGAGAAAACAAAGAGCATCTTTAATCTATAAACGAATAAAAATCAAAATATGATCTTTCAATTCATTCTCAATTATATTTTATTTTATTCGCCCTAAAACATCTCTAGTTCCCCAATTTATCTTCATAAATTTCTTTAAATTCGTTCTCATAATAAAATCTAACACATTTTGCCCTACTCTACTTGAACATCAATGGAAGAATTCGTAAATTGATTGGGAATTAATGCCTAAAGCTAACATTGAATTTTCACATCATCCTACTCAGTATATTTTAATAGAAAACTTTAAGCGGGGTCTGGAGAAGAAAAAAAGACAACAATTCATATCCGTATAAAAGAGCGCGGCCAAAAAGCTCTTCAACTCCAGAAAAACTATAAAGATAATGAACCATTATGCTAACGTCTATTATGCTAAAAATTTCTACCAAAGTAGAACTAATTTATAAAAACCGAACTCAAAAAATTAATCATATAATTAAACTACGAAAATAGGACTATTTAGTGTAATATACGCTACTATAATTGATGGATATTTAGCACTGCGTTTGACTAGAGCATGTGTTGTTTATTCCTTTTTTTTTCTTTTAATAATACCTAATTTATTAATAAAAAGTCATACAACATCTACATCAGAGATAAAAATTAGCAAGTACATAACTACTATAATCAAAGATAATTCAAAATTAACAAAATTACGATCGTTGTGTATGACATTTGACAATTCTAAATATCATCTTCCACATCGCTGTTTGATACAGCCTTCAATGGGGGTATTTCAATCTGTTGTATTCTTGAGATAGAATTGAATTTGATGTAGTTGATGGTAATTATAAGTTTGATGTCTGCTTCATTATCGCATTAATCTCTACCAACAAATCAACTAGAGACTAAAATTCATAACTTTAACTCTCACGACGAGAGATATTAAAACCCAATATATGGGTAGAATCAACCTAATAAATGGGTAGAACAAATTTTTTATAAAGAGAGGACAAAAATTTATTCTAATCATATTAAAGAAAGCTTAAAATAGAGAAATTAGGAGCTTAACCAACTATGAAGATTATAATTTTTTTAGAGAGAGATAAGACTAAAAACGGGAGTGCTTATTCCTTGTTAATGCAGCAATAACTCGTTTTATTTTTTTTCGAGTTTGTTTCTCAATTAATATTGGAAACCAAAGTGACATAATTTATGAGAGACGATTTTTTTGAGAAATCATTTCTAATTGAATCGGCCCTTAAAGAAAAATGTAGGATAAAAGCATGTATTAAGTTTTGATGGATTGGGTCTGAGAAACATCTCTCAGAGAGACGGTCTCTCAGGAGACCGGCTGGATAAAAGGTCATGAATTTGACTCTCATTAGTCTTTT
Source organism: Amaranthus tricolor (assembly GCF_026212465.1). Lineage (NCBI taxonomy): Eukaryota > Viridiplantae > Streptophyta > Magnoliopsida > Caryophyllales > Amaranthaceae > Amaranthus > Amaranthus tricolor. The sequence continues at coordinate 16,714,607 of NC_080063.1, read as the reverse complement.
AATTAGTTTAAATTTTTTATTGAGATAAGTCTTAAACAGAAAAACTCTCTGTAAACTACTCCCTTCTATCCACCTTAGGTGTCTCGTTTCCTTATTCGATCAAATCAATCTAAATGTCTAATTTTTATTTTAAGTATGTTATCTTTACCAATGCAATTACCCTTACTAAACTTAATTTTTTTTATATTTTTACACCAACTAGCCCCACTTTTTCTTTCACACTGGTCCCATTTAACCACCTAAAAAATGCTGAAAACTTCAAATGGGACACATTGAGAATACGTGGTCCCATTTAACCACCTAAAAAATGCTGAAAACTTCAAATGGGACACATTGAGAATAGAAGGGAGTATAATACTATATTAAAAAAAAACTTTAATTTCAATTTAATGTAATTTATCAAATTATTTTCAACAAAAATAATTAGTTTATTAGGAAAAACATGTGAATCCCAATTAGTTTACATCAATATCACCATCAAAGAGAAAAACTCTACTAAAATTCATTTTATGTCACACATCACTAATTTAAAAGAACAAATCATGTTTGTTGATTGTAGCCACCAATTGAAAGTCTCCATCGTGTTTCACATGGTTCATTAAGACGTCCAAATACATTACTCTCCTTCTCTCTCTTCGTAAACCTTCCACGTGAGGTCCACGTCCAGGTACACTCTCCATTAATTTACAACATTTCCACAAATATCCCTACATTTCCGGTTTCTTCTACAAATTATTTCCCACCATATAAAAATACATGAATACCCTCTATTTTAATCATTAAGTGACTTCTACTTGGATAAAAATTAAATGTATATAATCTTATATCCAACATTTATAATAGGATAACAATCAATCAAATACATAACAATTTTAATCAATTAAATTTTCACATAGAATAAGTTACGATCATTATAAAGGAAATCCAACACTAAATCATTTCCTCTCACATCAGTATTAGATCTTTTTTATAATGATCGTGACTTTTTTATGTTTGGCGTAGTAGTTTATTCATTCGTTAAAATACTACTCCCTTCAATTTAAAGTTAATTTCTCATTTGCTTTTTGAAAACTATTCACATTTTATTCTTAATTTGTATTTAATTCTTAATCTATAAGTTTAAATATAGTCAAATGAGATATTGTTTGATTCGTTTTAACGTGAAGGTTATTAACATCAATTTTTTATAATTTTTAATTATGTATAATTAAAGATATTATGAATTGAATTAGTGCATTGACAAACATGCAAAAAATAAATGAAATATCAAATTTGAATTGAAGGGAATATTTTTAAAAAAAGCGTTGTACGAAAAGTAGTATTTTGACTGACATTTTAATATTTCATGTACTTAAAATTAAAAATACTCTATTATTTCTATTTTCTAAGGGATTGTAACACAAACAATTGATACAAGAATTAAAGAAACCTAGATTAAAAATAAAAGAATATAAAAAAAATGTAAATAAAAATTTTAAAAAATAATGAAAAAACAGCTCAAAAATCAAAATTAAAATATTACAAAATTTAAAAAAAACACACTAAAATACAAAAAAAAAAAAAAAAAAAAAAAAGCGTAGCAATTTGGATAGAAGGACTAGCATTCTAAAATTTTCCATTTTCTTAGTAAATTATTTTCATATCCAAGTGAACTCCTTTTATCATTCATAAATTAACAATTTTATTCCTTGTAATTACGAAATTATCCTTCAATTCTTTCTATTTTCTCCCATTTTAATACCCACCTCACCTGACCAACAAAGTCGAAGCCAACTGCAAATCGCGCGAACTTGTGGAAGGGTACATTAGTAATTGTATCCTCCTCGTCGGAAAAATGTCTTCCGACACCGGAGTTCCATTACTTCCGACGAACATTAAGATCGAGAAAGAAGTTTCTAATGAAGCGTCAATTTCTGGAGCAGTATTTAATGTTTCAACTAGCATTATTGGCGCTGGAATTATGTCGATTCCAGCTACATTGAAGGTTCTTGGAGTTGTTCCGGCGCTTATTTTGATTGTTATTGTTGCATTATTGGCGGATTTATCGGTTAACTTTTTGCTGCGGTATAGTTACTCCGGTGAGATGACGTCATTTTCTGGTGAAACGGTGACGTATGGTGGTGTTATGAGAGAATCATTTGGTTGGGTTGGGTCTTTACTAGTTCAAGTTTCAGTGGCGGTTTCTAATTGGGGCTGCTTAATCGTTTATTTGATTATTTTAGGTAATTACTTTTACTTCATTTATTTTTTCTTTTGTACAATTTATATTTATTTATTTTTTTACTGCAATTTCATTTTTGGAGTCTTAGTTTTTGTTTTAATTAGTTGAATTCAAGAAGGTTTAAGAAAATTTATGGTAATTGTGGTCTTTGAAGTTTTAGATGGATATTCTAAATACACATGATAAAATCAGCTTTGATTTTTTTTCGTTTAGGATGTTCAAACAATTTGTTTCATCAAGTGAATGGTATAAACGTATAATTATGCAACGACTTTGAAATAAAATTGAATTTGATCTGTTCTCAACAAAAACTGATCGTTTTTGTTTTGTTTAAGGTTTAAGAAAATGTCAAATATGTTCAAACAGATCAGACCCATTCAGCCCGTCATGATCACTCCAAACTAATGAAGGGCTGTGTTAGGAGCAAGTCAGAGTGAAAGAGCACAATAATTTTTAAGGTCCTATTTTGTAAGAATTTTCAACAATTGAGGCTTAAATTTTATTAATCAAAGTTTAATTCTATATTTGAAATTACAATACTTAGAATCCATTGTGATCAAATACCTTAAATAACAGTTTTGGCATACGGCAACACAATCTTTAGTTGTGTTGGATATTCTCAAATTCTTGGAATTCATTCTGTAGATTAAGCAAGTTAGCTAAAAAGATGTATTCTGATGAGTATGAACTCATTTCGGATCTCGTCTATCAGTTTAACTAACGGGTTCTTATGTAGGGGTACGATTTAAATCAATTTTATATTTTTAATCATCGACTTAATATTTGGTTGATTTTATCCTCAACATCTTCCATCGTTATCAATTGATACTCCTAATTTAACAGCATTTCGTACTTTCATGTGCATAATATCGTCCATATATTGTGTGCTGCAGGGGATGTCTTCTCTGGAAATGAGCACGGAGAGTCCCTCCATTTGGGTGTCTTACAAGAGTGGTTTGGTGTTCATTGGTGGAATGCTCGGCCTTATGCCCTCCTTTGCATTGTCGTCTTAATTCTTCTCCCCTTGGCTCTTTATCGACGTGTTGGTAAGCTCGTTTCTAGTCTTTTCCAGCCCTATACAGGATTATTATGTTTTTGTTACCTTGTGCTTTCAAGACAAATAAGTCAACTTAGGGACAATGAGTTTCAAATTAGATCTAACCACATTCAATTTTCAGTTGACATATGATAGAAACTATAATTTATCATAGACTACAACCGCCCCAACCATCAGCTTAAACTTATGTTTGAGCTGGTTCGTTGACATAGTAGCCAATATGATAGCACCATGTATGAAGAGATCGTGTGTTACGTGACGTCTACACTCCTAACCAAAGGGTCCTCATTTGAGAGGGCATGATGCAGAATATAACATACATATTAATATGTTATGGGACTATAACATCAACTTAAATTTTTGGTTGAGTTGATTTCTTGAAAAAATAAGTTTATGAAATAATCGTCAAGTCAAGTGACAAAAACTATGTAATTAAATCCAGATTAATGATAATAATTCCTGCAGAATCTTTGATTGCAGATGAAGTTAAACTGTACTCTTGCATGATCAGCGTATTTTATAAAATTGAACCTTATTAGATTGATTGCATTGAACTGCAAATTACAAATTCAAGTACAATCTTTGTTGTAAACAGAATACTTGAGGTTTTCCTCTGCAGTAGCAGTTCTCTTAGCTGTGGTGTTCGTTGTAATTAGTTTCGTGATGGCAATTTATGCGGTTTTTCAAGGAAGAACTCAGAAACCTAGACTGTTTCCGGACTTGGATGGTCAATCTTCATTCTTCAATCTCTTTACTGCTGTGCCAGTTATAGTCACAGCGTTCACATTTCACTTCAATGGTGAGTGAAAAACAGCTAACACTAGTAAAAACAGAAAACAACCCATGTACTAAACTGCTTTTTTTTGTGTGCAGTTCATCCAATCAGTTCAGAACTCGGCAAACCATCAAAAATGGCAAAAGCAACAAAAATTTCTCTCATATTATGCATTATAATCTACTTCTCCGTTGGCCTATTTGGGTACCTTTTGTTCGGGGAATCCATTGCACCCGACATACTAGTAAACTTCGACAGGTCTTCAGAGCGCCCTTGGCTCAACGATATGGTACGATTGAGCTATGCTCTTCACCTGGTGCTAGTCTACCCTTTGCTTAACTTCTCTTTAAGGGGAAATATTGATGAACTTTTGTTCCATAAGAAACCTAGTTTGGCCAATGACAATTTCAGATTTGTTACTCTCACTTTAATCTTGCTAGCCTTAAGCTACTTAGCTGCCATTGCTATTCCGGATATTTGGGTTTTCTTTCAGTATGTTGGATCAACTACCATTATCTCTATTGCATTCATTTTCCCTGCCGCGATAATTTTGAGGTAATTCTTTCTGTTATTTACTCACCTTTCTTAAGCATCATAGATGGTAATGTCAATGAACTAACTCAACCAAAACTTAGCTAATAATGGTAGAAGTCCCATACATACTCTATCATGTCCTTTCACACGAAAGCCTTTTAGACTAGAGGTGTAGATGTAATTGTTAATATATACTATTCTTCACCTTAAGAAGTTGTAATAATTGATCTCTTAGGTTGTAAATTCTGTTATCTTGAAGCAGTTATTATTGTGTCTAAAAGTTGTTATTGTTACTAACTTTGGATTATATTTCTACCTCTTCAGTCTATATAAAGAGGTTGTTAAGATGAAGGCATTGTTAGTTAAACAATTCAATAATATTACACCAGTTTCTTCCTTTCCTTCTTACTCTTTCTAAGTCATCTGTAACTTGGTCAGAGCCAAATTCCATCCTCTGCCCTACTGTAGGGTGAATGAGATTTGAATCAATGACCCTTTTGTCAAGCTGGCTTCTGATACCATGAAATAAACCAAATTAACCCAAACACTTAAGCTCATGTCCAAGATATTTTATATACTCTATCTGGTAATCATGATTCCTCACGGGTTTCGTTTTGTTTTACATGGCAGAGATGTTCGTGGTATATCTTCAACAAAGGACAAAGTCATCGCTGTGATAATGTTGTTTTTGGCAGTAGTTACAAGCACAATCTCCATTGCAACCAACATTTTCAATGGAATCGAGTAAAGCAAAGAGCGGATGATGTGTGCTTATCCTTTTGTTGATCCGGGCCAACAAATTCCCTGAAGTATGAGTATACAACGAGTCATTAACTTATATGATAGAATTGTGCACCTCTACAATTCTATGGATTACTCCAATATCTGTACAATATACCACAGAATTCCACAAGTGTATGCGACAAGAAAGTTTTGTTAATGTCTTAGATTAGTATTAGTTACCTATCAATGAGAAGTGTAAAAGCTATTGGCCATAGTTTTGTGGCTAGATTGTAGTGTATGAATTTTCGTGTATTTTAGTGTAATACTGTAATATGTTTGTAATAGTATGTGCATATATGTGGTGAAGCTATGGAACAAATTATCCGAATCAGCTCAGTAGACTTGGCTTTATATTTTGTAATAGGTTATGAGAACTATATTTGAACTGCAACAGGTCTTACTTTCTCATTTTTTAGATGTAAGCATGTATGCCTATGAAACCCCATGTTTTCCGGTTCTTACATGAGTTAAATGAAGAAAAGCATGAGTTGAAGGGAGATAGAGGACGAAAGAGTGTCGAAGGAAGCAAAATGAACAGAGATGAAGGAAGCGTGTTGAAGAAACAAAATGAATCGACAGTTCACCGTTCACTTTTGCAAAAATAAACCGTGAAAAATACTTTCCTGTTTTTTATATTGTATAGATATAGATTTTACTCTATTTTGATTTATAAACTTGATATATGAGATGTTAAATTTAGATTTTAAGGCTATGCATGAAAAAAAAAAGTAAAAATATAAAATACCTTTACAATGGTCAATGCATAATTTGATAATAATATAAATCTCAACTTCATACTATATTTAATGTAATCACCGTTTGAATGCATACCATCATAATTTGAAATTTCTACTAAATTATAGACAAATTCTCATGTTTAAATTTAATGTTACGAAAGGAAAGTCATCTTTGGCAAGTAATTTAGTAGCATATGCTAAATATCAATTATAAAGGTCCTATAAAAATACTTGGGAGTTGGGTGTACAATTAAGAAGATTTTTAAAAATTCTTAATTTGAATAAATGTGCTTATCATTTGCCAAATGGTGAAGTAAAAAAACGTATGAACTCTATAATGATTTATGGTAAACTTGTATTGATGCAACTTTATATTGAAAATTTGAAAACAATTCTACAAAAAATAAAAAAAATGAACTAAATAATCCAACTTTCAAACTTATTTCAAAATTAAACGTGAAAATCTCAAACTTGAGGTTTGGGTTGTTCGCAGTTAGTAACTGCAAACAGGTCAAAAAAGACAAAAATAGTTGTTCCCACATAGTAACTGGGAACAACTTTGACATTTTTTTTGACCTAACTGCGAACAACTATTTGACTTGTTTTGAACTGTTCGTAGTTAGTAATTGCGAACAACCTCAAACTTCAGATTTGAGATTTTTACGCTTACTTTCAAAATAAATTTGAATTTAAAAGTTGAATTATTTAGTTTATTTTTTTATTTTTTGTCTTATTATTTTCAAATTTCCCTTTATACTCCTACTACGCTACTACCCATTGAACATTATTGGTTTTAACTTTTAAGGAGTAGCTATGAGCCTATGACAATTAAAATGTTGATCAAAAGGATTTAATTCTAATCTCCACTCACTAATGTAAAATAAAATTGAGAAAGTACTTCACATTACTTTAAATTTATATTCTTGAAATTAGCTTAGGTCTAAATCAGAGGCAGTTATAAGGTGCGTGAGGTGCCCAACCGCATAAGGCCCTCAAATCTAAAGGCCTCATATTAAAAAGTTATATTAAATTAACATACTATTAAGATAGAGTAGTTGGTTGGAATTTTACTTAATATTTCAATGGTCTGTGTTCAAATCAAATTCTATTAATTATTTTTTTTCTCCTTTTTTAACTCTTAAACTTCCAAAAAATTATCTCTTATATTGTTTAATATTTACTTATTTATTAAATAGGACTTCAAAATTGTTTACTCCGCCCCTAGTAAATGTGGTTCTTTATAGGTTGGTAGTCGGTTCCTAATCTCTTATTTTTGTTTGACATTTTTATTTTACTTTTGTTTTTGTTTTTTTGAATAAAGTTAAAGAGTTTTTTGCTCCTAAATTATTGTTTTTGTTGCTCTCTTTTGAAAAGCTTTTTATTTTGTTTAATCTTTAGGTTAGGTGTATGGTTACGTGTTTGGAAGATCCGTCTAACAACTTTCTTGATATGGTATATCTATTGTCATTATATATCAACGGAGCACCTTCGGAAAAGATACAAAGACCTAAATGTGTTACAGGAGAAGATCCAAATCAATGCAATTAGTATAAAGGTGATTATTATTTGTATTAATATTTCAGATTTTATATTTGATCACTCTATCATATTAAATACGAGTCAACTCAATATAAACCGTCTTATAATCATACTTCATCTGTTCCAATTTACTTGCAACGTTGGTTTTTTTACGCAGTCCAATGCATTAATTCAATCCTTAATATCTCTGATTACGAGTAATAAAAAATTATAAAAATTTGATATTAATAATCTGTACAATAAGACAAATTAAACAAGATTACTAAATCTTCACCTATAGATTAAAAACTAATTATAAATTAAGAGTAATAAATGAATAATACTATTTTTAATAATGTTGCAACTAATTTAAAATGGAGGAAGTATTATCCCATATAGAATTTGTCTTATTATTATGACTTTATACCTTTATATTGCGTGAGAAAATGTCACTATCAGTAGCAACTATAATGGAACGCTATTAGTACGTGACTACTAGGGGGCCGGGGCCAATGAGTATTGAGTATACTAATGAATTATGCCCTCTATAAATCATTGTACTCCAATTAAGGATAAGTACTAAGTTCTTGAACTAAAATTACCTCAAATACCCCTCCTTCATATTTTCCCACCGCCTTCCTAAACCTCAAATTTCACCGGCAAAATGACCTCCGACGCAGGAGTTCCATTACTTCCGACTAACTCGAACAACGATATAAAAATCTCCGATAAAGCTTCGATTTCTGGAGCAGTTTTTAATGTTTCGACAACTATGGTGGGTGCCGGAATTATGTCCATCCCGGCGACTTTTAAAGTTCTCGGAGTTTTCTCGGCCTTGTTTCTGATTGTCGTTGTCGCTTTTTTGGCGGATTTATCTGCGAACTTTCTGCTTCGCTTTACTAATTCAGACGATACTAAGTCATTTTCCGGTGAAACAATGACCTATGGCGGTGTTATGAAGGAGTCGTTTGGGTCGATTGGATCTTTGCTTGTTCAGATTTCTGTGATCATCACTAATTGGGGTTGCTTGGTCGTTTATTTGATTATTTTGGGTAATTATTTGAACTTTTCCTCAAATCAATGCAATATAGACTTTTTGAATCACTATATATTTTGATTTTTTCTGGTTTTTTGATATTTTCATATCTTTTTTAATTGTTCTATGAATTAATGTGATTCTTCCGCTGGGTATAAATAGCGAAATATAAAATCAAAGCTGTATTGTAAAGAAATGAAAACGAAACTACAAGAAAGTTCATGGAGATGAAATTTGATCAATCCAATTTCTTAGACTATGTCATGAACTGTTGGGTTTGATAAGTTCAATTTGGAATGATAAATTCAATTCAATTCGGAGTGATAACCTACAAGAATGTTAATAGTTTTTAGCATCAAAATTATAATTTGCATTTTGCAATTATGTATTTATTCATCTTTAGGAATTCCTTTTCATCTCTTAAAAAAATCAATGGAGCTTTTAAAATGCTAAATTTCAACTTGATCATTAAAGCTTGATCAAACTTTACAAACTTGGACTCGTATACTTGACTCTTGACAGATACATGTTTAACCGTCTAACAGACTATTTTATGAAAAAATTTAGTGTATATTTAAACCAAATTGAGAGTCCAAATGTTGTATTTATGTTCGAGGGTGAAGGATTCGACACAATCATACCAATAATTACGATAAAATTAAGAGTTTGAGCAACATAGGTGGAACATGTGATTACCTCAATGTCAAGTTTTAAAATTTCGTTGCAAATATATAGGAAGAAGATTATGATTGACAAGTTTATGTACTCCACATTTCTGTTTGTTAACGTAATTTGCAGCTCTAAATTCACCCCATAACTTATCAATGCTGCAGGAGATGTCTTCTGTGGAAGCGAGCGTGGAGAGACCCTACATTTGGGTATCTTACAGGAGTGGTTTGGCTCTCAATGGTGGAATACTCGGCCTTATGCCCTTCTCGCCATTGTTGTTTGTGTTCTTCTCCCCCTAGTCCTTTTTCGTCGTGTTGGTAAACACTTTTCCCTCTTGATAAGCCTGTATTATTCTAATTTGGACTGTGAAACATTGTGTAAGATTATGAGTATTATCCGTTTTTTTGTCGCAAACAGAATCCTTGAAGTATTCCTCTGCGTTATCTATCTTGCTAGCTGTGTTCTTTGTTTGCATTAGCTTGGTGATGGCAATTTCTGCACTAATTCAAGGTAAAACTGAGAAGCCTAGGTTGTTCCCGGACTTGAATGGTCAATTCTCATTCTTCAACCTCTTCACCGCAGTTCCAGTAATTGTGACTGCTTTTACATTTCATTTCAATGGTGAGTGATCAGTAAAAACATTCATTTTACCACGATAAACCGTTTAAAACTTGAAGTCAATCTGAAATACTAATCTGGTTTTGTTTGCTTAATTATAGTCCTTCCGATCACTTCAGAACTTGGGAATCCGTCTAAGATGGAAAAAGCACTGAAAATTTCTCTGATACTATGTGTAGCAATCTATTTTTCCATTGGCTTATTCGGGTACCTTTTATTTGGAGATACAATTGCATCAGATATACTTGTGAACTTTGACAGGTCGTCCGAGAGCCCTTTACTCAACGATGTGGTACGATTGAGCTATGCACTTCACCTTGTGCTGGTTTACCCTATGGTTAATTTCCCTCTAAGACTGTTCATCGATGAACTCGTGTTCCCTAAAAAGCCGGTTTTAGCCAATGACAACTTCAGATTCTTTTCTCTCACTTCAGTCATACTTTCCCTGTCCTACTTAGCTGCCATTGTCATTCCTGATATATGGATTTTCTTTCAGTACGTTGGTTCTACTGCTATTGTTTTGATCGTATTCATTTTCCCGGCCGCAATCACTTTGAGGTATGTACTCAGTATGCTCTACTCCTTATTTGTTCCTCTGCTTAGACTGATAAAATCTTCTCATGATCCTGATGACCATCAATTTCTTCTGGCAGAGATGTTCGCGGTATATTCTCATTACAAGATCAAATTATTGCTGTGATAATGGTGATTTTGGCAGTGCTTACCAGCACAATTTCTATCTCGACAAACATATACAGTGGAAGCGAGTCATAGAACGAGGGTTGATAGGTCGATCCCAACCGCCCTAAGCAGCCATGTAAGGCAAGCTTCTACGGTACATGAACCACCAGAACATGGCGTAGGCCTGTTTTGTTGATCTCGGATACCAAATTATACTCCATTCGATGGTGTTATTGTACACATTTTTGTATACTTATGTATTATATGTGATCTAAGTGGTAAGATGTAGATATGGTTGATTTTTAGTACCAAATGTTATTCCATTGATGGCATTATTTTCCGTGTGTAATTGTAATTGTTTCATATACAAGAGCGAAAAGAGAAGATGTTTACTTACTGTATTCTTAATGTCTACTTTTAATATCGTAAATGTCTACTTACATCATTCTTAATGCTTACTTATAATATTTTAAAAAATATATAATGGGCCGGTTCAATTAGAGATAGTTTTTCAAAAAGATCGTCTCTCATAAGAATTTGTGATAATAAATAGGTTGTTTTTGATTAACTCTTAAACATACAAAAATTATGATTCATTTTAAGTGTGTTCTACTATTATAATCCAAAATCAAAAAATATATATATATTTGGCTTAAATGAAATAAAGGTGAGCTCATCAATCATTGAACTAAAATTTTCTTTTTGCTAGAAATTTGGAATGGGTGGACCTTCTAGCTAGGATACAACTATCTATTCTCTTGTTATTTAGCTAACTACCCCAACAAGATTAGCAAAAGTCACATATGAGCAAAATGAGCCACCACTAATAATCTTTTAATTTTAAAATTTTGTACTTCACATGCCAGAATTATCTTTAATAACTTTTATTAGTTTATTATAACTATAAATAATAATTCATAACAAGGCCTAAATGTATAATGGATATTATAAAAGAACCCAAGTTCCAAAAGATTACTTCAATGCCATATAACGTGAAGGATAGCATCAACATTACGAAAATTACGCATGACACAAGAATGCATATATATATATATATATATATATATATATATATATATATATATATATATATATATATATATATATATATATATATATATATATATATATATATATATATATATATATATATATATATATAATCTCTCACTACCATTCATTTACATTATTTATTAATTTGGTTTTTTTATTTATTTTGTACCAGTTTTATTTTTAAACACTAATTCAACATTCTATTTTATTCTTATCCAATACATTTTATATTTTTTTATTTCAATTATATAATTCAATCTCTCCTCATTTATTATGATATACTCTTATTTATCTTTTCTAAGGGATTGTTTGAATCCCTAGAAACACTATAAGGCGTAAATAGTCTAAGAAAAATAATACTAAGTGTTTCGGTTATGAAACGAGAAAGTGCAGAAGACACTTACAGTACTGTGAATGGAAGCGTGGTCTGGAACGGCGACTTGTGGAAGGAAGCGACTTGGATTCCTACAACACAACACGTTAGCCTTGTCCGGGGGATGATCTCCCGGAATACCCCTCCGACGCTCAAGTTAGAACGTAAATCGGAAATTAATGAATGAACGATTGCTGAATGAATACAAGAGGGAATGTCGAGATTGAGATTGCTAGTGTTATTGTTTGGGTAAGCTTAGGATGTAATGTAAGCAAGGATACTAGGAAAGCTATATTTTTTCAGATGATCCTCCCTCCTTGGTGGTAGCCACTATTTATAATGTTGAGGAAGGGAAGTTGCATCTAAGAAGTAAACTATCATGGGAGTAGTGGGAGTAATGGGAGGTGGACTGGTCATGGGAAGAATGGAGAGTTATTCATCTTGAAACAAAGAGAGCCATACATTGTGGGAAAGTGGGGAGTTAGGGTTTTTTAGAGGTAACTGGACCATGGGCCATTCAAGGAAAATAGTAATTCCAGAAAAAGCCCATTGACCGAAAGTCAAGGTCAACTAAAAAGGTCAAAGGGTATTTTAGTAATATGATACTAATTATTAAATAAATAAATTAATTGAATAAAAAGTACCATGACACTTAGCCCCACGTAGGAAGGAAGATGTGAGGGGAGAGCCCCAACAACCAGAAGCATCTTCCTTTATGCGGAAAAACACGTGCCCGTCGGAGTTGATTTAGTGATGGAACACGATCGTAGAGAACATTCGAAAGCCCCATGCGGATGAACACATATCCAATCTGGCGAATCTTCTAACGGCTCGTGAAAATTGAGCTTGTAAGCTTTGAATCGACTGTTTATATGTCAAGTTCTGAGTTGTGACGAAGAAGATACGACCTTTTCAAAATAATCGTGTAAAAAGAACAAAGTCGCGGCTTGTAACGTGTCGCGGAGTAGCCCCAGGCATATTATACCGCAGCAGCAAAATCGTAAATGCGAGGGCCTGATTATTTCTCGGAGAACATCCGCGCATTTGGCTTAACCATGACGCGAACTAAGAGTCCGCGTCTTCAATTCACACATTCATCATGAAAATTCTCCCATACTTAGAATTTTTCAAAAATGGTAAGGGGTACCAGAGGGTCCGACTTGTCGATCATACGGTAATATTTCACACTTGGAGTATTATGGAAACGATGAGGACCACCTGGGGGTCCGACTTATGGACCATACGGACAAACTCGTCGTTGCGGAAAAGTAAAAATGTTCCCAATACCTAGTCATGGCAAGCCCCTTGTTCTTCCATGATACGGTATGAGCACCGTATTCCGTGTCTTCGATCGCACGGTCATACAAGAGGTATTCCATGATACGGTATGTTCATCCAAGTCGCTTCCTTCCACAAGTCGCCGTTCCAGACCACGCTTCCATTCACAGTACTGTAAGTGTCTTCTGCACTTCCTCGTTTCATAACCGAAACACTAAGAAATATTAAAAGGGAAAAAAATATATTAGAGAGCATTAAAAATACTTAGTTTGACAATTTTTCCTTCATCTCTATTCTTCTGCCATTTTCAACAATACTTTCTCCTCCTCTTCTCAACCATATCTCTCCTATGAACCTTCAATTTTAGATCTCTCGTTTCTCTCTTCATTCACTTGCATTAAATCCCACAACTACTATATAATTCTTCAATTTAATGTTTTGATTTTAGCATTTTCAATATTATTTCAATTTATTTAATTTTATTTTTGAAATTTAATTTGAAAACCTTTATCATCTTATTATCTTAGATTTTAGAGTTGATTTTAATTGAATAAACTAAGAAAATATAATATAAAAAGAGGTGAAATAAAAATGAAGAAGAAAGCTTAAATTCTGCGAGTTAATTTTAACAAGGAAAAAATTTACTTTAGTGGGGATTAGTGTAAATATTTATCCACTAATTGAGGGTATTAGAATACCACTGTTGCATTTGCTCTTAATTCAGGCATATAAAAAATTATGAAGTATTAGTGTAAACATTACAAGGACTTCACCTATATATAGGCTAACGGAAGAATACAAGAAGTACATCATTAACTTAATACTTCCTCCGTTTCGTTTTAGTCGCTACATTTGCATTGGCAAGGGAATTAAGAAAAGTGATTGACCTACACTATAGCTGATTGTTTACTTTATAGAGTATAGTATTTTATTATTGTTAATTAAAAAAGAAAAAGGAAAAATAGATTGTTAGGTTACTTTATAGAGTATAATATAGTATTTTATTATAGAGTATATAGTATAGAGTAGAATAAAAATAGGGGTAGGTAGAACTTTAAATGATCGTTTTATTACTATAAACAAAAATATAACAAATAATATGAAATTGCCAAAAATAAAAAATATAGCGGGTATTATAGATATAAACATACAGGAAAAACAAACTAGGCTAACAACTAGATGAGCTGGCACCTAATCCTAATAAAGAAAACACGTGGCAGCATTGTAGTGTACTCAACAAGTGGACTCCTTTGATGATAGATTAGTGTGACTCTTCTTATGTGCCATCTGTAATCTCAACAATATTCATGATAAAAATTCGACATTGTTAATGATAATGATCGATTGATGAAGTCAATAACTTTGAATTAACGAGTCATACATACTTCTTATTGATCGGATTACTTTTACTTACAATGTTTAACCAAGTATATAATAATAAATTATTATGTTTATTTTAATAAAAAGATTATTATGTTCAAAATTAGAGTTGATGTGTTGGCTAGCCGATTGAGCTTGTAAATGGAGTAGTGTATTAATTTAAGATAGCGTGACAAATTAAGCAAAATTAGCGTATCGTACTTGAGCTTTTTAAAACCTAATTGAAATAGTGTTACCAAAAATTCGTATAAGGCGGTATCACCATGACATATTTTTTATATATGGACTGAATAGCTCAACTAATACAATATTAACGTATGTGTTCCTTGTTTTGAGTCATCTCATCGAGAGACGATCTCTCACAAGAGTAGCTCATAGTATTATGTCGAACCAATTTACACCCAACTCTTGAGTTTATTTAGAAAATATGTTGTTGACTAGTTTAACAAACTAAAAGTATTAGTAGTTCAACTGTTTAAACCAGTTGTTATGAAGGTTTTCAAGAAAATTAATTTTCGATTATTGGTTGTTTATTAGAGCAAAAATTGGACTAAATGCAAAAAACTAATGGAAAATCAATCCTAATAGCTTTTTAGTTTTGGTTTAAAAAATAATTTTTACCGAATTAAAAGTCATTGACCAATATTTTTTGAATGTTTGACAAACAAAAAAAGCCAAAAACAAGTACAGTCGGTCTAATGAGAAACCGTCTTTTAAGAGATGTCTCTCAGACCAATCCCATTAAAGCTTAATTAAACTATAAAATAAAAATGAACTCACCAAATTAAAGATAGCCTCTCAAAAACACCGTCTTTTATAAGAATTTGTGAAACAAGTATCTAACACACCCCTAGGCCTTAGTAAAAGAACTACGGATCTAATATAATTATGAGATGAAAGCCCAGCCCAAAATCAAAAGCCCAACAGATTAGGTTAGTTGAACATCAACCTGCTCTTAGGGTTTATATTCATTTAAGCCCTCCTCCTTCCATTTTCTCAAAGTCTCGCCCTTACCGCCGTCTCTTTTCTGCATCCTCTTCAGGTGTCTTTCTCATTCCTTCTCTTCTCTGCATTCTTCTTATCTTATAGAACTTTATTGTTGATTAGAAGTCGATTTAAGTTCTAAATCCAGTTTTATGCTATAAATCTTAGAAAATAACCACAGGAATATATAATTTTTTTTTCCTGTTTCGTGTGAAATTTCATCTACGTTGCAAGTATTTCTAAAATTGATGTATTAGATGTTGTTTTAGTGTTCTTTTTTTTTTTTTGTTTTTTTTCTCTTTGTGAAATGGCTATCGTATGTGTTGAGATTGTTTCTGTTAAGTGTAAAAATTGATAGAAAATTTGTTGGTTTTATCGAAACGCCTAAAGATTTGGTGTTAAATTGTTCAGATTCTTGCTGTAAATCTTTAAAATTGGTAGAACGGTGTAAATTGATTGTTATTGGTAGATGATTGAGTTTGTTGATCAATTTAATGTAACTTAAATTTAAACAGTATTTTATATTATACAAGACATTTTGGGCTGTTTATAGTTCAAAAATCAAATTTCTACCAAAATATGAGTCAATATAGAACAAAATGTTAATCTGTTTGAGCAAATGATTCTGAATTTTTAATTGTGACAACTCAGGTATTTACATTGTTGTGTGATCACCTCAAAACTAAGAAAAGATGCAGAACGACGAGGGAGAGATTATAGATCTTTACGTCCCCAGGAAATGGTATTGTTGTGCTCCAAAATAAACTTTTTACTTTGTTAAGAGTCATCCCATAGTTTGTCTGGATAATGACAATGGTTTATGGTCTTGCGGGTTATTTCAGCTCGGCCACTAACAGGCTGATCACTGCCAAGGACCATGCCTCAGTCCAAATTAACATTGGTCACTTGGATGACAGAGGTGTTTATACTGGTACTTCCACCACTTTTGCTCTTTCAGGCTTCATTCGTGCTCAGGTAAGGATTGTCGTAACACAAGTTTTGTAGTGTTCTTTTATCATAAATGCTGTTAGCGCGGTGCATTATGTTTGGATTGGCAATGCAGGGGGATGCCGACAGTGCTCTAGATCGTCTTTGGCAGAAAAAGAAGGCCCAAGTTGGTCAGTAAGGAGTTCAAAATAGTGCCCTAGGTAGACCATAAACCAAGAAGGTTTTGAAAGTTTTATGCAGTATTCTAAATTAAGACTCGGACAAGTAATTTTTGTTGAATTTTTGCTCACTGCTTTAGTCTATCTTTGTATTTGAGAACTTCACATATGCTGGGTTATCATCTTTGTTCTTGAGCTTGATGGAACATCTTTTATTTATGTGATAAGTTATTGTTTATGGTTGTTTTAGTCCTGTATAGGGCAAGTTCTATGCTATGCAGCTTCTCCATCAACTGGATAAGTTCAGACATACGGTTATTTGTGTGTCGATGTAATTAAATGTCAATATTGTTAGCGAGAAGTTACGTGTGGGCTAAGCTTCTCCATGAAAATTGAGGGATGGCTAAATGGGTAGGCGGATTAGGAACTAAAACGTTCAGATGTTCACCATTCAAGGCGGTTAAATGTTTTATACCTGTTTCCCGCCCCATTCGTGTCGAGTTACTGACTATCGTGCCGAGTTACTGACTACATTTTGCTTTCTTACTCGCTTCCTACACACCATATTTATTAATCTAAAGTCTAATTAAGTAATTTAGTGTAAACAGTTTTGATTTTTTGAAAGTAAAGAAGTTTGTCTAAACAAAGTCCATAATCCATGGTACTTCATAGCAGTCTGCATTGAAAGTTTAATTTGATGGCTTTCAGCCTTTCACAATCACATCATTCAATTAAAACAATTCCATACTAGAAAGTTCGTTCTCCGATGTTCAAATGCATAAAAATTCAACACACTATTGTAATTTTATGAGAAAAAAAAAGATCATCGATTATTCCAAACCCAAAGTCAAAATGACAATATTTTGTTTTGCATAAAATGACAAAATTTCGGGAGGCCAAACTCCATACGATGGAAAATTCGCTATTGAATGAAATGAGTTTTTTTTTATTTTTTTTAAAATCTCAAAATAAGTTTTTTTGTCCGTTCTAAGGTAAGGTTTTCTAGAGAAAAAAAATTATCATGATTATGTTTGTTGTTACTATTAGCGAACAAAAGAAAGATAATGTCATACCGTTTGGAAGGATAAAAAAAAATGTAATTGTTTGTTCGCCGTTGATAATAGCGAAATAACACGAGTTATTTTTTGTCCTTTAAACGTTATGACAATGTTTTATTTGTGTTCGTTGTTACTAACAACGAACAAACATATTTTGACTTTTATTTATCAGTTTATTTGTTCACCGTTAGTAACAACAAACAAATACCTAATCTTGGCATTAAATCGTTTATTTTTATTTCGGAAATTGAAATTTCCAAAAGCTTATTTTGAATTTTTTTTGAAAATGAAGTAATTTTCTTTCAAATTTTCGAAGTAATATGAATGACATTGAAATATTATCGTATCATAAATTTAACCGAATGAACTATTTTATATTAGGCCCAAAAGGTAGAACTAGATCCAACCTCAAAAGAATGATCAAAATGTGAGTATAGGTGAACTATTTTCTTAGATTTCTGATGTCTTAACCTCTTTCTGATGTCTTAACCTCTTGCTTTCTCGTTTCCTTTTTATTAGTTTTTTATTTTCTTTTTGTAGTGATTTTGTTTTTGTTTTATTTATAGGCCTTTAAGTTATCTTTCCCGTGGTTATTACGTCTATTTATCTTCTTCGAGCCAGGGGAGTCCTTTGGCCGCGTTCTCCTTTATAGATATGAGTTGCCGCTGTCTTTCCCTCCCCAAACCCTGTCCTCATTCTATGAGCGGGATACACTAGGTAGGATGACGATGATGAATTCTAAAATTGCTCATAGGATTCAAGATAAGGCAAAGTGCCAAGACTACCCTGTTCGGGTCTGTATTATGGGAAAATTTGAAACAAATAAGTAATTTTAACAAAAAAAATAAAAAATTAAGCTTTGGGTAAACGTAATTCAAAAAATAAGCGTTTTCATGTCTGAGTCTAAGGTCAGGTATGTTCACAATTACTAACACAAACAAAAAAATTGGTCAAAATTAACTGCGAACATAAAAGGGGGAAAATGTCATAACGTTAGATGAGACAAAAAATGAAAAAAATGTTTGTTCGCAGATAGTAACTGCAAACAACATGTTTTCCAATTTTTTGTCCTATCTAACATTATGACATTGCCTCTTTTTTGTTCGCAATTAATAATTGTAAACAAACAATTTTGACAATGTTTTTTGTTCGTTGTTAGCAATTGTGAACATGTCTGACCTTAGGTTCGGACATAAAAATACTTATTTTTGAAATTAAGTTTACCTAAAACACATTTTTTTTAATTCTTTTGTTAAAATTACTTAATTGTTTCAAAATTTCATATTATGATATAAACCAGAGGCCAGAACATAGACAACCACTTTAATATTAAAATTTGAAAAATTAAAATAAATAAGTGTTTTTTAAAACTTTATTGTCCGAACATGAGGTTTGACATTTATTTGCTGTTAATAACAACGAACTAGAGAAAAGTCAATTAAAACTTTTTTTTTGAATAATACCTGATTCATTAATAAAGAGTCATACGACAACTACATCAAAGATAAAAATTAGCAAGTACATAACAACTGTAATCAACGATAATTCAAAATTAACAAAACTACGATCACGTATAAAAGATCTGATAATTCTAAATATCCTCTTCCACATCACTGTTTGACACAACTTTCTATGAAGGGGGTCTTTCGATCTGTTGTAGTCTTGAGATAAAATTGAATTTGATGTAGTTGATGTTAATTGCATTTTGGTATATACTGCATTATAGCATTAATTTCTACCAACAAATCAATTACAAACCAAACTTCATAACACAAAAGTCTCACGAAAAGAGAGATCAAAATCCAATATATGGGTAGAATCAACCCAATGAATGGGTAGAACAATTCTCATGTATGAAAAGGACAAATATTTATTCTAATCATATTTAAAAAGTTTAAAACGGACAAATTTAGAAACTTACCATCAACCAAAAGATTGATAATAACCCTAAATCAACTATGGAGATTAGGGTTTTTTCGAGATAAAAGAGAGAAAAGGAGTAGGAGGCGGTTAAGTCAAGAAAAACTTTGTTTTGCTTACAATAAATAAATATAGGTTCCTTATAAGTTTTTTTTTTTTTTTGCTAAAATGTGTAATTAAATAAAAAATCTTTGTTATTAACATGAGAATGTATTTTTCACATTTTTGACTTGTTCTTTCTCTCAATTTACAATCCCTTTTGTATGAGACCGTTTTACGATAAAATGATCTCAAACGAAAAAGTCATAAGTTAAAAAGTTTCTATTGATAGGCTATTTAATCTAAATATAAAATATGTATCTAATCTAAATATAAAATATGTTTTACTGTGAAACATGTTTTATACAAGAGTTTATGCTTAATTTATCACTATTTCTTGATATATATCTACTAACTATATTTATTTTTAAATTTCTCACTTAACAAAAATTTCACTCTCTTTTGTGATAATACTTATAAAACCTAATAACCGATCAAGGTAGAAAGAAAAAAGCCAAAACGAGGAAAATAAAACAGCACCATGACGCGAGGAGAAAGGGGAAGAGGCTAGAGAGAGAGAGAGAGAGAGAGAGAGAGAGAGTATCATCTCTAGAATTCTAATCATCCATTTAAAGAATTACACTTGATTGTTTAGGTGCATTTTATGAAATTTGTATGATTGAGTCAATTTTCTCGGAATAAGTTTGATTAAATTATTTTTTATTATGACGTTCTTGCAGATTCTTGCGAGTGGCGTGAAAAATTTGACGCTGATTCTGTGTATTTTCCGGCATTATGACTCTTCTCCATCGATTTTTGGCAATTTTATCTAACGATCATTTGTTGATGAACGATGGCCTCGTACGTTGTGGAATAGTAAGCCATATGGTATGGAGTTAACATGTCTTTTATTTTTTTTGTTTTTTATTTGAAATTCTGTTTGTACAAACTTTGAAATTGCTGAAGAGGAGTTATAATGGGAGAATGTTTTTAATTAGGGTAAAATTGTGGTTTGGAATGATTAAGCATTAGACATTTTTACTTGCGTATAATTTACGGTGAAGTTTATTTGTCTTTGATGAATTTGTCTTTGTTGAATTACGAGATGAAGGATTACTAAAGATCTTTTAATGACCTTTTTCGCTTTGAACTGCCATTGTAAGGAATGTGCCGAGATAGGAAACTACTATCAATTTAGGATCACAATTGGAAATTAGGTAGAGATCTTGTGATCTTCAATTTATCAGTTACAATCCATTGCAAAACAATGGTGTGCTCAAGGTATGGGGCAGAAGTCACTTAGTCATTTTTGAGAGTATAGGAATTATCAATTCTCCTTTGAGGAACTATTTATTGTTACCAACATATATAAGGAGCCCTCGACTAAGGTTGCTATATTTATAAGAGTGAGTTATGGTAATTAGTTATTTCTACATTATATTTCTAATATACAGTATCTGCATAATATTTTCTCTAATACACCCCACAGTCGAAGTGGGAGAAGGACCTAAGCCGAGACTTGATCTAAATGATGTGAACAAAGGAAAGGAAGACCCTTGGTTAATATGTCTGCATACTAAAAAGATGAAGGAACTTGTTAAACTCGGATATGATCAAAGGAAACTTTTTCACGAACAAAATAAATATCCATCTCGATATGTTTAGTACAATGGTGATGAATTGGATTATGAGACATGTGGACAACGCTAATGTTATCACAATACACAATGGTGGCCTTAGGCAATGGACAATGAAGCTCCAATAACCAATTCCTAATTCAAATAGTTTTAGTGATAACATTTGCAACACCTTTATATTTAGCCTTAGCACTCGAACAAGAAATAGTAGCTTGTCGTTTAGAATACAGGACATAAGGTTATCACCTTAAAACACACAATAGCCCGATGTGGATCGACTTGTATCAAACTACCCACCCCACTCTGTATCGGAGTAAGAAACCAATCCAAAGGCTGGAGAAGAAGTAAAATGAAGGCCATAATTCAAAGCTCCCTTGATATATTAAAAGATCTTCTGTAGAGCCAGAAAATGTTGTTATCCTAGATCATGCATAAAGAGGCAAATTTGTTGAAGTGCATATGATATGTCAAGATGAGTAATAGTAAGGTCTTGAAGAGCCCCAACAAGAAGAGACCCCACAAAAGGTTTATATAAGTGGTTGGAACTTGGATCAGCAACAAGTTTACCACTAGTAGCACTTAGTTTATACTTTATATCAACTGGAGTGGATGCAGACTTACATGACGACATGTCTACTCTCGCAAGAATTTCCTGTGCATATTTCTGTTGACATAACTATACCTATAAAGTATGATAGAGAACTAAGACCTTTCGTAGAAAATTTAGAGCTAAGAAGTCCAATAACCTTTTGCCTTAGAGTATCAGATGAACATGTTAGAATAACATCATCAACGTATAAAAGTAAATATGCAATTTTGGAACCATGATGATACTTAAATAGAGAAGGATCACTCTTACTATTGATGAAACCAAGAGACAAAAGGTAAGTAGCAAAACAGTGATACTAAGCCCTGAGAGCCTCCTTATGGCTATAGAGGGAGCGATAAAGAAGACACACATGTTTGGGTTAATGGAATCAACAAAGCCAAATGGTTGATGCATATAAATCGTTTGTTGCAAGTCTCCATGTGGAAAAACATTCTTGACATCTAGTTAGTGAAAGCTATTTTTTGAGTAACTTCAGAGCTTCACAACTGGACTAAAAGTATCACCACAATCAATACCATTTTCTTGCCCTCTTTAATTAGCCACCAAACGAGCCTTGTACCGTTCAAACTGACCATCAAACTTATCCTTATGATAAAACACCCACAAATTTCTAATCACATTCGTATCAGGAGTTCTCGGTACCAAATCCCATATATGTGTAGCAATCAAGACATTATATTCTTCACACATGGCATTATATCACTTAGTATCTTGAAGTACAGTTCGATAAGAATAGGGAATAGGTGATATGGGGGGTGAAAAGGACGGAAAAAGAGCTTAAGAAGCATATTTAGGATTTGGTTTAACAATTCCACTTTTGGATCTGATATGCATAAGCGAGGATGAGATTTTAAAGATGGATTTGTGATGGGAATATGAATTGGGGTGTCATGGACTCTCTGAACTAATGTTAGGTGGGTTTGACATGGGTGATGTGATGGAAATTTGTTGGTCATGAGAATTTGTATCACCTAAACCTTTATTGAAGAGTGGTTTTGACCCAAATGGCTGGTCTAGTAGGCCATGAGAAGAAATCGTGGCACATTTAAAGAAGGAAGAGAACCAACTGTTAATGACGTGGGATCAACTTGTTGAATAAGAGCAGAAACAACCCTATGGTCATCATTATTGAGACGTCCAACCAATTGAATTACAAGTCATTCTTTTGAGATTGGGTGTCCCAAAGCAGAATGTTGCACAAAAATAGATCGAATGTCCTTACAATAGTCCGAGAGAGAAGAAAACTGAGTCAATTCAATGGAGCTAAATTGATTCTCAAGATGAATAACATGGGTATCACGGAGCCACTTCCAAGCAGACTTGGCTGTGGCCTTGTCATTTAGAACTTTGAGAAGAGATGTGGAAATGGTATTATATATCCATTAAAGGACAATAGCATCCAATTGATCCCACACGTGAGGTCTTTTAATGGACGAGTCAATATAATCCAATGCACGGTACACTTTGGCAATATTGCAAAAGAGTGTTGCCTAGGGCGAATACTCTACCTTGTCGACTTCAAGAACTAAATGGGATAGAAAAAGTACTAGTAGTTGTAGTCTCTTCGTTATATAAAACATTAAAACTTGACATTATAGTTGATCAAACTATGTGTATAGTTTGAGAAGAAGACAACAATAAGCTTGTTTTCGTTGGTTTGTGGTGTCTTGGTCATATGGTCCTGTATACATGCAAGCATATGACAACATGACTAAAAATTTTGTAGCTAGGCAAGTCTTAAATTTATAATTTATGAAGAAGATAATATTGAAAAGTAGGATCACCTTGGTTTAAGTAGATCTCATTTTTATGCTAAGCTTCCTAACTAAGGAAATTCTCTCTTTTTTCTCGTGTGAAGGCTTTGTATAGGGCCACAGAGGGTACAAGACCATTGAATAGGAGTACTTACCACTTAGCTTGTTTTTCGTGTGTAAGGCTTTGTATACAGTGTTTCTCACCTGGATGAATTTGCTATTATTTCCTTTCTAGGTTGTGTTCATGAGTTTCTTTGGAGGAGTACGGGTGTGGTTTGTTTATTGCCGCTTGTTAGAGTAGTATGACAATTATCAATGAAGATACTCTACAAAGATTGAATAAAAGAATAGACAAAATTAAGAAATAACACGCAAATTTGAAAGGTAGGGAAAATCCTAATATCATTGTGATATATTAGACTATAAAACTCCACCCAAAACAATTGAATGAATCTTATTGGTTGAGAGTTTCTTGATTACATTGTATAATCCAAACTCTAATTGAAAAACTCCCCATAGTATGTTCTATGAAGAATAGAAGAAACCCCAAAATCCTCTCGCTAGAAACCCTAATTTTATTGTGGCACTTAGACTCTTAATTCCCAATTGATTTGATTAATATGATCTTCCTTAACTATATACGGCTTTTTAACAAGAGAAAAAAAAATGATATGCTATTTGAAATATAACATCTCGCGCTTAAAAACACAAGCCTTGACATATTTGCTTGATTTGGTTGAGCGGTTTAAGTGAGGTCAAGCAGCTGGTCGAGCGAGAGATCAGAAGAGATCAGTAGCTTAACCATTTTTGGTCAAGCGCCTTAACCTGGTCAACATATCTGCTGGATTGTCACTTGTATAAACCTTATCCAAGATCACCTTTTCCCTTTAAATGGTGTCTCTAATGTAGTGAAGCTTTATCCAAGATCACCTTCCATAGACATGGATGAAGGCCGAGGATCTGATGTCGCTTGACCTATGGCTCGATCAAGTCAAGGCGCTCGACCAGGTCGACCAGAAATGGTGAAGCTACTAATCTCTTTTGATCTCTGACTCACCAGCCGCTTGACCTCACTCAAATCGCTCGACTGGGTCGAGCAGATATGTCGAGGCATCTGTTTTTATGCATGGGCTATTATATTTCAAATAGCGTATCATTTCTGTTTTCTCTTGTTCCAAAGCCTATAAAAAGGTTATTGTGTATCATTCGTATAGTTAAGGAAGATCTTATTGATCAAAACAATTGTGACTTAGGAGTCTGAGTGCCACAATAAAATTAGGGTTTTTAGTGAGAGGATTTTGGGGTTTTCTTCTATCCTTCATAAAAGATACGAAGTAGGGTTTTTCAATTAGAGTTTGGATTATACACTGTAATCAAGAAACTGAATTATTAAGATTCATTCAATTGTTATGGGTGGGGTTTTATAGACTAATATCACATAGATATTAGGATTTTCCTCACCTTCCAAACTTGTGTGTTCTTTCTTAGTTTTGCATATTCTTTTATTCAATCTTTGTAGAGTATCTTCGTTGATAATTTCCATACTACTCTAACACAGCTCCCCCTAGACCCTGCTACTATACGGAATCAGGTATGATAGTATGTTATGGCATGGTATCTCTACCTTCTCGTTGAAATACATAGGCAGACTCAATTTCTTTCTTCAACTTATTTACACATTTCTTTCATCTACTCGTCTTTGTCTTATTTTTACAATTGTCTATAATAACTATAAATAACATTGTAGCAAATTCATTAGGGCATCAAAATATTTTTAAAATATAATAGGAGCAAAATATAACTCAGGTTGGATATTTGTACATGCCTTATCCAAGTGCTTGAAATGATTTTCTCATGCATTATTGATTTTCTCCGATCTCTATGATTTTGGTTAAAGTGAGGAGTGTTGAAGTCTGTTTACTCATGTAAATAGTGTTGAAGATCTACATGAACCTTGAATTTGAGGTGAGATCGAGAGACACTAAGATTTGAAATTTGAAATTTGAAATTTAAGTAAATAGATCAAGTTTGAGTTTAATTGAATTTTAAAGCAATCAAAAACTTGCAAAACTTTTTGTGAAATATAACATATTACAAAATAGTTTTTTATAATAATAATTATTATTATATATTTGATTCTCGCCTAAGCATAGTTTAATTGGTTTAAATTCAAACTTAGCTTATATGTTGTCAAATTTGTTTTAGAAACATTAACTTGGGTTATTTTGTTGAATCATAAATTCCAAAGTCTCAGTTTTCAACATAACATATTACAAAATGGTTGAAGCATGTTTTTAGTATGTCTGCTAATAATGTCTTTCTCAAAACTATCTTGAGAGATTAAAACTCAAAAGTTTGCTTCATGCAAATGCAAGGGTCAGTAATACATGTCCCTGAACTTTACAGTTTTAATTCTTTTGTTTTCATGTGGTCAATTGTATTATGATTAGGTTCCAGCTTTTTTTTTTCACCAAATTTTAGTGTAAGGTTGAAGAATTATTGATAGGTTAAAAGGGGAGGGAAAAATGATGTTCTTGATATTTTTTAGACAGTGAGAATTTATCTCTTATAACTAGGTAAAAAAGAAAAAGTCTTCGCGCCTTTAACTACTAGGTTTACCCCTTTTTTTGTTTTTATTAGAATTGTACTTGCAGTAAAAGCTCCGAGAGATAGACATTATTATTAGCTTGTATAGTAAATTGCCTACTTTGTACTCCCTTGTTCCTTTTAGATTGCAACCAAGATACATTACACACAAATTAAAAAATGGTGGAATTAAAATCACTTAAATTATGTGGATGATATTAACGAAAAGTTAAAATGTGTGGATCACAATATAAGAAAATAAATGGGTAAATTTGCATGAAAGAAAATAGTAGTACACTACAAATGAATAACAAAATGGCGACAACCCATTTCATCATCAATTGATCGCTAAATGGTCAAAAAGTGGATCGAGTGATGGTCTAGCCACGACCCCTAAGGCGGATGCCATTTTGGTGGACGCTAAATTAAAATTGGACGCGTGGCCGTCGCCAAAATTCATGGTAAAAGGGCGACGACATGAGCGACAAGAAGGCCCGTTGCCATGACACTCAGAAAAGGGCGATTAAAAAGGCCCGTCGCCAACCTATTACCACTATTTTCTGCAGAGAGCGACTCACTATGCCGTCGCCAACCCATCGCCAGGTTAAATGTTTTTTTCTTTTTTTTCCCCTTTTTCCGTGTGTGTGTATATATATATATATATATATATATATATATATATATATATATATATATTGTAATATTAAGATTATACACACATAAAACAAATAAATAAAATTAAAACAAGAAACATATATAAAATATAAGTTTATACACAAAATTACAAAAGTTACGTAAATACAATTATTGATTAAGAGAAGGTGAAGAAGGGGGTGGATACACATTGAAATGCGCTTGAAGAAATCTCAAAAAAGAGTCTCGTTCTCTTTTGATTTCTTGAGTGAGCTTTTAATGAGTCTTAAGCGTAATTTGGAATTTCTCCTTTGCATTGCTTCCCATAATTGATTATTAAATTCCGTTTACTATACTTTCAACTCTGCAAACCTTTGTTGAATTGTAGCATCAATATTAGGTTGTGCAGGCTGAGAGAAATGATTATTAGTTGGGCACGATGGATAAATTATTTGGGAAGCAGACCCCACCCCAAAGTGCTTCTTTCTTTTTTTTTCTTCGTGCTTGACCCAATATCTACGTTTTTAATGACATCCAACCAAATTTGACTTGGATCGCGGGTGGGATGTTCGTCAAAGCACGATATTCATCCTTCAATAAAACAAACAAATCCATTAGAAATAAACAAGTTAATAATTGAAAATAGAAATATTAAAAAAATTAGAAGGTAGAGAAATTATTATAACTTTTTGTGACTTTGTGTTAGTCCATTGGGAACAATCCCCAGAATCAGTGTTAAAGACTCTAGTGTTCGTGCAAATATCTCATAGGGTATGGGTCTTTGACCTTATATTGTTCCTGAAATAACATAAGTGATTTAAAATTAACCAAGATAATAATAAACCAATTCAATAGTAAACTGGAATACACGGACACTTCCCTGAAGTGGCGTGTCCCGTGTCGGACACGTGTCGGACACGGACACGCGAAAATCCGTGTCCGACACGCCAAATGAAGTGTCCAATATTTTAATATTTTTTCGGACACGCGGACACGGCAAGGACACGGCAGGGACACGACAAGGACACGGCAAGGGACACGGCAAGCAGTCAAGGACACGTTTTTTTAAAAAAAACTATTTTCCTTTCTTTTCTTCTCCGTTACTTCCCATGCTTCTGATAGATATGGTCTTGATATTGATGAATTATTACCACATTTGTTATCATTATTTTCAATTTTATCATCATTTTTTCCTAATTTTTGCAACCCATGAATGATTGAAACCAACCTTGAATCTCTATCTTCTTCAGAAAAAACAAAACTCAAATCCATAAACCCTTTAAGTTCTTCAAATTCAAGGTCAGATAAACTCTTACTTAATCCCTTCTTTTTTCTTCTTAATCTGTTGGTAATTTCTGGGTTTATTTTCCTTTAATGGAGAAGAAATCAATTTTAATTTTATTTTTTCTGGGTTTTTTTTCTTTTCTGATTTTGAATAATCTTCAAAATCTTCTGATATTTTCACAGAAAAAAATAGTTTGCAGTTTTGATGTTAGAAGAAATAAATTTAGAGAAGTTTAAGAATCACTTAATTTTGTGGGGAATTTGAGGAAATTGTTTGTAGAAAGGGAATTTTAGTATGAATTGTTGGCAAAGCTGGGATTTCTAAATTTGATGTGGGTATTTCTGAGAATTTTTTGGATTTGAATAGTTTTGTCTGGAATAAATTAATAAAGATTGTAAAATTATCTTTAATTTGATATATTTATTATATTACCATTTTCGTGTCCCCGTGTCCGCCATTTTTAAGTTGGCGTTTTCCCGTACCCGTGTCGTGTCCGTGTCCGTGTCCGTGTCTATTTTAGTGCAACCTAGATAGTAAATACTACAACATTCACTAAATACTTACCAAATCCCGCATGGTTCTGGGATGCGGGATTGAGCCACCTATATGGGCGGCTTCAGCTTTATCTCCTCTCCACGTTGATTGGAGGAGTTACTAGTCGCTAGGGCTTTGTTCTCTGGGCGTTCCCAATCATTCTTCCATTGCGCCCAAGTTTCACTATCGATGGAAGTGGACTTAAAATCCGGCGCGGTTCTCAACTTTTTGCGCTTTGAAAAGCATATTCGCGTAGAGCTTTGCGGCCTTTTCCTCCCATGCCCTCCTAACAAAATGATCAAGACGAGGGTTCCATTTGTATTGCTTCTAAATACATAATTATTTCATTAAGTAAAACTTGTATAATAATATATATGAAAAATATGAAAATAGACAAGTATATAGTTATTTTACCTTAAATTCATTAAAGTAAAATTTTTTTGTGGGTTTGGTAACATCCTTCCAACTGCTCCTTTCTACATCTTGTCTATAGTTGAAGGTAGCTCTTATTTTAGAAGCAATTGTGCTTCCATGCACCGGATTGAATCTTCTAATATTAAATATAATAAAATTTTAATTAATAAAAAATATTAATGCTAATAAGATTATAAAAATATTTACTTGTTTATGTTTGATAACCATGAAAGATCCGAACGAGGATCTTTTCCATCGTCTTCTTCCATATTGTCCATAGAATCATTTAGAGTATTTTCATTACTCTCGTTTTATTGATTTGCTTTTTCTTGATTTATATTATCCTCATTGTTAGTAAACAGATTATTCAAATAGATTTGGCTAGCCCAATTATTTGGATTGTTGTTCATTTTGCCTATAACATATATATCAAATCCTAATATTAATTTCAACTAATATTAATCCCAGATTCCCATCTAAACCATAAAATTTCCCAAACCCTAATATTAATTTCAACTAATATTAATCCCATCTAAACCATAAAATTTCCCAAATAACACAATCTACAACGAAAAGTGAATATTTGTAATCTATATTTAAGTAAAACTAACATTTCTAACTATAATATACATTAACATGTAAAAAATCAGAAAAAAAGATAAAAACATTAATATTTCTACATGTACATATGTATATTAACATAAACATTTCTACATATACATTAACATAAAAACATCTAAAATCTAAAAATTAGAAAAAAAAAAAACCAAACTCTAATTTAGAAAATAACAAAGAACATATCATACATTAAACCATAATTGGAAAATAACATGAAAAATTTCCAAAACATATTAAAAAAATCAAATAAAAACATAAATTATACTCTTATTAAAAAATGACATGAAATTTCAACACTTCTTTGTTTTTATTTGAATCAGAGTATAATTCATGTTTTTATTTGATTTTTATTTCATGTTTTTTTTGAAACTTTACATGTTATTTTCGAATTATAGTTTAATGTGGGATATTTACCTTTTTAATTTTGAAATTAAGTTCGGTTTTTTTTATAATTTTTTAAATGGTTTTATATTAATGTATATGTAGATTTGTTTATGCTAGTATATATGTGTATATGTAGAAATGTAAATGTGTTTATGTTAATGAAAGCAATACAAAGGGGAAATTCCCAAAATGCGCTTGAGACTCATCAAAGGCTCACTCAAAAAATCGAAAGGGAAGGAGACTTTTTTTATGAGATTTCTTTAAGTGCATTTCAATGCGTATTAACCTCCTCATCCATCTCCTTTTAATCAATAATTTTATGTATGTAACTTTTGTCACTTTGTATATAAACTTGTATTTTATATATGTTTCTTGTTATAATTTTATTTATGTGTCTTATGTGTATATTATCTTAATGTTAATATATATATATATATATATATATATATATATATATATATATATATATATATATATATATATATATATATATATATATTTTGAAGTTATAGCTTTCAAGTGCCAGAAAACCCCTCAATAATTGGTATTGAAGCTTTTAGAAAGAAATAAAAAATTAGTCGGAAATGAATTGAAAAAATTAAAAAAATGTAACAGTTTACAGGAATCATGAAGGAATATTTATATGATTGAAGATGTATAAAGACAAGTATCTTGTTTGTATAGAATACCCTTATGGATTACATATGGTTATGATAAGCATCAAGTCACGCTCATTCAACAAATATACTAGCAGTGTTTAGAAATTTGAGATTTTGTCAAATTTCTAATCATTACTGTTTGAGCCATTTGCAATTGCGCTCGATTTTTTCCAATCATTTCACAAAGTTTGAAACAAAGAAATTATGGGTTATTTAAAACAGCTTCAAGGATTTAGACACACATAGTTTGTCGTTGGATGTAATTGTCAATTGCTTTCACTATTCTTTTGAAACTTTCTAGATTAGACACTTGTGATTAAATAATTTTAGTTCTTTTAATTATTTGTTGGCCTCAATTTGTAACATTATTGTACTTGGTGTTTTAAGCCTTTTGCACTAGTAAGCTGTGTCGTTTTGTTTTTTTTTTTTTTTTTTTTTTTTTTTTTGTGTTTTAGGTTAAATTAAATAGCAAATTAAAGATCATTTAAATGTTAATTCAAAAACATCATATTACTTTTGATTATAATAAGTTGTATTAAGTCGCAAGTTACATCAATCTTATAAAATAGAAGGTTTATATATAGTAATGGGTTTTCTTTGTATCTGTGGCCTATGTCCATGGAACCTTATCAATCACATCTATGAATATTCATGTAGGAATAATCAAGTTATTCTAAAGATATTTAGTTGGTTTATTTAGATCATTGTAATTAGGAAAATTACTGTTTCTCCAAGCTTAGTTTCCTTCCTAAATTAGGGCCTAATCCTTGTATAAATATTGAATCTGTAATCAATGAAAATCAATACAAACAGTATTCATAAACCCTAAACTTAACTGTCTTAATTCTTCATGGTATCAGAGCCAAAGGTGTTTTCCGGGGCCGACAACACCATTGGCTATCATCATCTACCCTAAACACATACCTACAATGGCAGAAACCAACCCAAACCAACTCGTAACCATGGAACAGATGGAACAAATGTTCAAACTGTTTCAACAAATGAATAAACCAAACACAAACCTTGAAACCATATCCCCTGACCTAAAATTGGCCGAAAAACTAGATTATCAGAATTATACTACTTGGTGCAAAATGATGCAAATAGCTTTAGAATGCAGGGGACGTCTCAATCACATCATCGACGATCCTCCTAGCATCTCAGATCCAAATTACAGAGCATGGAAACAAAAAGATTCGTTAGTCTTGTCTTGGATTATTTCGAATATCAGTACAGACCTTATAAACCAATTCTTAGACTACACTATTGCAAAAGATTTATGGAGAGGGATCGAGGTCCTATTAAGTAGTGGAAGGGACGAACTCCAGATCTTCGATCTGAGTTCTCAAGCAAATAATTTGAAGCAAAATCAAGACCCTTTAGAGGTCTTTTATGGGAAACTTAACACTATCTGGAAAGAAATAGATCGAAGACAACCAAATCCCATGATACATGCAGAGGATATAACAATCTTTAACACCTTTATTCAAAAGCAACGGCTATTTCAATTCTTGGCCGGAATTCATGACACTTTTGACAAAGAAAAACGTGACCTGCTACATCAAGATCCACTTCCAACAGTGGAAGTGGCCTATGCTACAATCAGACGAGAAATCTCAAGGCGTGGGATTATGAGTCACGCTTCATCACCGGGAAAAATTCCCTCAGAGATAGGGAGTGGGTTGGCCGTTAAACACCGGTCGGATATCTCATTCCGGCGTAATATGGAGGATAAAACTCACCTGAGATGTAGTCACTGTGGAGGGAGCCGTCATACAAAGGAAGGATGCTTCAAAATCATTGGCTTCCCGGAATGGTGGGAGGAACACCGGCAGCGAAAAGCCGCCACCAAGGCTCCGTCACGAACCGGCGGCAAGGCTCACTTGGCCACCTGCACTTCTTCTCCCACCAACAAACCAACCACTCACACAGAAGCAAAGGAAGACATAAATGGTGTTGAAGGTGAAACGAAACAGAAAGCACAAAAAGACGTATCAGAAGAGAGAGAAAGGGGGAAAGGGAAGGATCTGGAAGCAAGTGGGGAAGGGAAAGGGCACCACTCCCACTCTTTTATAGCCTCATCTTTTAAAAACCCTAAGCCCATTAAACCCTACCGGCCCATTACTCACAAACCCACTTATAATAAACTTGGTCTAATATGCAAACCTTGCCCATCATCCCCATGGATATTTGATTGCGGGGCCACTGATACTATGACCTTTGACCCCCGTGACCTTTTATCTACCCATCCAAAAACCCGAACCTACATTCAAACTGCTAATGGGGAGTGCGTGAGTGTTGACCAAGCTGGGCCCGTTACTATTTCTCCCTCTCTCAAAATTAACAATTGTCTTTTAATTCCTAGCCTATCTCACAAGTTATTATCTATTAGTCAATTGACTCGGGAATTAAACTGTACTGTGCTTATGTTTTCTTCTGGTTGTGCTGTGCAGGATGCTCAGACAGGGAAGATTATTGGTCGTGGTACTGAACGCGATGGTCTATACTATGTGGACGAGGCGATTCAAAAGGGTCACACTTTGCTTGCTCAAGGGTTCACAGATCATCAGTTATGGACATGGCACAGACGTCTCGGACATCCATCACTAGGGTATCTGAAACATCTTTTTCCGTCATTAGTTAAAAGTACTGTAGTCTTAGATTGTGAAGCTTGTATTCTTGCGAAAAGTCACAAACATTCCTACTTTCCTAGTTCCAATCATAGCAGTGAACCGTTTATGTTAATACATTCTGATGTTTGGGGCCCTGCTCCTGAATTTAATAAACAGAGTTATTCATACTTTGTCTCCTTTATTGATGATTGTTCTAGAATGTGCTGGATATACTTCTTGAAACACAAGTCTGAGGTGTTTGATGTTTTTGTCAAATTTTACAACATGATTGTCACCCAATTTAAAGCCAAACCTCAGATACTTCGATCCGACAATGGGGAGGAATACATGAACCAACATATGGAAACATTCTTCACTACCCATGGCCTCATTCACCAAACCTCTTGCCCCCACACCCCACAACAAAATGGCATAGCTGAAAGAAAGAATCGCACTCTCCTAGAAATAGGCCGTGCTCTTATGTTTGAAGCCCATGTCCCATCTTACTTTTGGCCAGAAGCCATTGCCTCTGCCACCTACCTCACAAACAGACTACCCTCCAAAGCCCTTCAGTTCAAATCTCCCCTTGAAGTCCTTCATTCCTACAACATTGTTCCTTCTTTCCACTCCTTACCCCCCCGAATCTTTGGGTGTGTTGTGTTTGTTCACTTGCCAAAACCTGTTCGGCATAAACTTGAACCCCGGGCTGTTAAGTGTATCTTTGTGGGCTATGGTACTAACCAAAAGGGATATCGCTGCTTTGACCCAACTCAAAACAAAATGTATACTACAATGGATTGTGACTTCTTCGAGCACTCTTATTTTTACTCCCAGCTTCGTACTCAGGGGGAGACTACAGATGATGACTTAAGCTGGCTCGTATATTCTGTAACTAATGATCTGAACCACAAAGAGCAAGTAGGTAATCCCACAGATATTGCTACGGAAAACATAGTATTACTTTCTCCTCAGACCGCCGACTCCATCTTGTCTGAGGCATCCAGTGATCAAGAAGTTGTTTCGAAGACCCAAGAGGTATTATCTAAACCAGAACCTCAAACTAATAATGATATATCTAGTATTGTTGATCCTTCATGCAAATACGAATTACCTCCAAGAAGCAAAAGAGGTGTTCCCCCAAGACGGTATGATCCAGAGTTTGAATCTCAGAGATCCCGGTATCCTATTAACCGAGAGACGAGTAACTTGGCACAGACAGCTATTGCATTCCAAACTAGTCTATACTCAAGTTCTCTTCCTCGGAGCACTGAAAAGGCTCTCCAAAACCCAAGGTGGAAAGAATCAATGGAGGATGAGATCTCAGCATTGAAGAGAAATAACACATGGGACAAGTGTATTCTACCTGAGAAGAAAAAACCAGTAGGCTGCAAATGGGTCTTTACAATTAAATATCTTGCAGATGGAACTATTGACAGATACAAAGCACGGCTTGTGGCAAAGGGGTATACACAGACCTACGGGATTGATTACTCTGAGACTTTTTCCCCAGTTGCCAAGATAGACACCATCAGGGTCATATTCTCCATAGCTGCCAACAAAGAATGGCCTCTCTATCAGTTTGATGTAAAAAATGCATTTCTACATGGCAAGATTGAAGAAGAGGTGTATATGCATGCTCCACCCGGTTTCTCAAATGAATTTGCTCCAGGAGAAGGATGTAAACTTAACAGGGCGTTGTATGGCATGAAACAGTCGCCGAGAGCTTGGTTCGGGAGGTTTACCACAGCAATGAAGGAATTTGGGTATATACAAAGCCAGTCTGATCATACTCTGTTTTTAAAGAAAAGGGATGGTCAGATTACATGTTTAATCATTTATGTGGATGATATGGTGATAACTGGAAATGATGAGAAAGAAATAAAGGAACTTAAGGAAAAATTATTCATGGAGTTCGAAATGAAAAATCTAGGAAACTTAAAATACTTTCTGGGGATTGAAGTTTTTCGATCAAAAAGGGGAATCTTCATCAATCAAAAGAAGTATGTCCTGGATCTGTTAGCAGAGGTAGGTATGCTTGACTGTAAACCAGCTGAAACACCAATAGTCACCAATCATAAGCTCCAAACAACACCCGGAAAGGAACCCGCTGACAAAGAGAAATACCAGAAACTGGTAAGAAAACTTATCTACCTATCCCACACCAGACCCGACATATCATATGCAGTTGGAGTTGTAAGTCGATTCATGCACTTACCACAGATCTCACATATGGAAGCTGTTCTGAGAATCTTGAGGTACTTAAAAGGTACGAGCAATATAGGAGTCTTCTTTAAGAAAAATGGGCATCTCGACCTTGTAGCTTATACAGATGCAGATTGGGCAGGCGATCGAGATAGTAGAAAATCTACATCAGGATACTTCACTCTTGTAGGGGGAAACTTGGTTACTTGGAGAAGTAAGAAACAAAAGGTGGTAGCACTATCAAGTGCAGAAGCAGAGTTTAGGGGAGTAGCAAAAGGAATAACAGAGATACTATGGCTAAGAAAGCTCTTACATGAACTTGGCTTTCCATCAACAGAAGCATGCAAGTTATTTTGTGACAACAAAGCAGCTATCAATATCTCAAAGAATCCTGTCCAGCATGATCGAACGAAACATGTAGAGATTGGTAGACATTTCATAAAGGAAAAATTGGAGAAGCAGATCATCAGTATTCCACATGTAAAATCAGAAGATCAGTTAGCAGATATTCTCACGAAAGGTGTTTCAACTGAAGTCTTCGAAACTACTTTATCCAAGTTAGGCATTGGGAATACCCATCACCTAACTTGAGGGGGAGTGTAGGAATAATCAAGTTATTCTAAAGATATTTAGTTGGTTTATTTAGATCATTGTAATTAGGGAAATTACTGTTTCTCCAAGCTTAGTTTCCTTCCTAAATTAGGGCCTAATCCTTGTATAAATATTGAATCTGTAATTAATGAAAATCAATACAAACAGTATTCATAAACCCTAAACTTAACTATCTTAATTCTTCAATTCAAAACATCCATGCTTCCTCCTTTGTGATACGTTAGGCATATGGAATTTAATTATTCCTTATATAAGTTGGGGGAATATACTATACCTGTCTGTGTCTAGAGTACCACTCGTATTGTAAAATTAAAAAGTATCGTGTCATAAAATTTGACTATACAACAATTGCAAACATGTAAATTGTAATAGTAGCTCTCTACTAATTGGTTTTACTTCAGGTTCACCCGTACTTTGCATGGGGGTCCTGGTTGCACCATGTTAAAAAGTATCTTGGATATGAACCTTGAGCTTTTTTTAGTTTTTTAAAATTTTCACTTATATAAGTTGTAATGTATTTGAATATAAACTGATCTAGGTTAATGTAAGGTAGAATCAAACTAAATTAAATTTAAAAAAAATAGTATAAATTATAGGATTCAAATCAAACTGGATTAATCCTTAATAAAATACTAGATAGCCTAATCGTTTCTTGTTAAGATTAATGTTTTAGTCACGGAAAAGGAAGTAAACCATAAACTACTTACCATTGATGCGCGCTATGCAAAACTTTTCCTCGTATTGTGTTTTGAGCCGTTCGTATCAAAATTTTAAGGAAACGCAATTCAAAACTATATTCAAGTATCTTATTTTTCGTTTGCACCGAGATGGATTTCTTTTTCCCTTTATTGTTATGGTTATATTATGTTCTACTTTTGTGATGTAAGACTTTTGAAATACGATATCGTTAATGGTTTCTTTTCCTACTTATGAATGTATTTCGACTACGTCATAACTCTATCTTAGCTTTTATTAGATCATATTTCATTTGCTAAATTTTCATAACACTAAATTAACGCTTTTTATTTCTCGTTTCGTTTCTCTATCAAATTGAATTTCGTTTCGTGTAAAATTGCTGCTTACTGCATACATTTGGACTAGTGACTCTTTAATGCACTGCATAAGTAGCTCAAGGGAATATTGAGGATGCTTTTTTTAAATTTTGAGTCTACCACAAGATATGTATAAAGTACAGGTAGCTTTCCTTTGTTGTAAATTTTAATGAAATCAAAGTACATTATATTGTGAAAAAAAGAAATTCCACAGACGATGAAACAACTTAAAAACTGATACTAAAAATCTAAGTCACCTATAAGACTGATCAGAGCTAGGCAGCATTTTATGAAAGGCAAGGGACAAAGGTTGGAGCTGTGTATGAGTATGGAGTATATTGTTGTGTTGTGATTATTGATGGCACACATGTGAATCAGTGGGTACGAAAATTGTCCATATGCTATAGAGACGACAATATTCTGGGAAGAAAGAAGGAACTGATTGCAAGTAGAGTCTGTATATTCAACTGTAGGAAGTTTGTATATGCAAACCATTATCTTTTGATACCTTATTTCCAGTTTCTTTCCTGTACTTGATAATAAGATTTTCTTTTGTTTAGGAAGATCTGTTGGCACTACTGTTCATTGTGCAGTCTGGGTTGAAAGACGATGATACAGTAATAGGAGTGATGCGGTTATTGTAATGTTAAATATCGGTGAAAACTAGAAAGCATGAGGTAATCTTTGAAATGGCCCACATTACGTGTTTTATAGACCTTCACCCGGGAAATATATTTGTTTAGTATTTTATAACCTTTTTTAACTTGGCCGATGCAATGCTTTATGGCCTTGATATCATGTTTTTGCATTATAAATGAGAGTATTAAGTGAGAGATAATTAATGACATTAGGATAATAGAATCTTATGTGTGGAACATGCTAACATGGTTATTGTTTCTTAGATTAAAACCTTAATGAGCAGACGTGGAGCTGTATAACATGAGTCCTTAATTGCTTATATGGTGACTGTTATATGTTATAATTTTAAACAGTACAAGTCAACAACTAGTCAACTATGATATTGCTTATACATATCTCTCTTTTGCTTTATTTATTGTTTTTTAATTATGATATTTTTTTTTATTTATTTATCTCAATGTTATTAAGTAGTTCTAATCTAAACTCGCATTTAAGTAGAGTTGTAGAGTTTGAAAGCCCGATTGTATTGAACCTTGTTAACCTTGTAAAAAAAGTTTTTTTTTTTTTTTTATTAATACTTGATAGTAAACTTCATTTATAGCTTTACATATATTAGAAATGTATATAATTTAATGGGTCTTCTTACTCTAATATATATATAAATTTGTCATTAGGCTTGTACACAAGATTTGCACAAGTAGAGAATTGACTATAAACAAACCCGATAAGGTTTTATCTTAAAACTAATTGGTGATAGGAAAAGTAGTCTATCAAACTTATATGCGTATTAATTTCTCTTTATTTTTCCAATGTAGTTTCGCATGTGGGTTATATTTTTAAACCTACTCCTCACATGTGAGCCCATTATTTTAATTGGGTGGGAATATTATTTTTTTTCCAAACTTGCACATTGTTTTTTTTTTTTTATGGAAAACCGAGATTTTTTTCAGTTGATCATAAACGTCAGCTATGATACCATTTTTGTCATTGTACACAAGACTTGTACAATAGAAAGAGTTGACTGCATACAAGCACGAAAAGGCACCATAAACCAGTTGATAATAAGAGTAACCCATCAAGTTTATATGTTTGTCAATCGCTCTCTAATTTTTAATTGTAGAATTACGTGTAATTTATATTTCCAACATAATATACTACATAATCTGAGATTTAAAATAAAAAATCTTTAGCTCCATTTAGAATGACCACCTAGAATGGCGTTCTATACAATGTTTTGATAAATAATTAACAAAATCGCTTAAAAATTTCATGAATATGGCTTATCATTTATTGTTCACGATTAGACTGGAGAAATTGTTTGACCAGGGAAACATTTGTACAGGCAATCCTTGAGTTGGGGCTTTATTGATTGTCTTTTGCACCAACGCTATTGAATGATGAAATTGGGTTGCATTGTTTTGATTCTAGATTATAAGATTTCCAGATAGTGATTTTTATTTTTTTTTAAAATAATTTTTATTATTTCATTCTAAAGAACATTTATAACTTTGGCAGCTATGAGAAGGAAATGGACTATATGCTGATCGAGAAGAAATTTGGCCAGTCTACTTGTGGGGTACACGGAACATATGGTTGGTATTCGGAATGGTTGGTTTTTAATCATCTTATTACTTCTCTTTTGCCTTTATTATCAATTATTTGTGGAGGTTTATTTATTTCTTTATTTCCTTTATTATCAATTATTTGCAATTGGCTGCTACACAGAATTAATGAATCACAAGGAAAATTAAATTTGAAACTACAATTGCTAGCTAATGATCAAGATATCCTAATGCTACAACTAATATATTAAATTTTTGATTGATTTGATTTCTGACATATTTAAAAAAGTCGACATAACAAAAGAGGAATATTATAGCGTTACGTATTTGGTGAGTCTTGTGCACCCATACTTCTAGGATGATCTAGCCCAAAAAGCACACGTGTCAGGAGGTGTGATTTAATATGCTTGTATAATATATACTTCTATTATATAATATACCTTGGGACTACAACTGTTAAGTTAAGCTTTTCGTTGAGCTAGTTTCTTATAAGGTCAATAATGATACTTCCTCCGTTCCAAATTAGTTGCAACATAAATAAAAATGCACTATTCATTCATCACTTTAATTTGTGATTAGTTTTTAATCTATAGGTTAAAACATAGTCAAGTGAGATTTCGTTTGATTTCTCATTACAAAGATTATAATATCAAATTTTTATAATTTTTTATTATATATAATTAAAGATACTATGGATTGAATTAGTATATTGAATTGTGTGAAAAAGCAAATATTGCAAGTAAATTAGAACGAAGCAAATAAAATCTGGTATGCAACAAAATTAGGCTAAGAAATTGCTTTTCCTCCTCCATTAAATATTAATGATAAGAAGCAGAAAGAAATATGATATGATCAGAAATTGTGGGTTTTGTGGCAAAGATGAGTTAGAAAGGCACGTGTGGAAAGATGACAAAGAGATGGTGTCTAGTGTGAGAGCTAGAAAGATGGAAATGGTTGGAGAAATCAGTAATAGAGAGAAGGGATAATAGCTAATAGCTGTAATACTCAATCAACTTAAAAAGACCCCCGTGAGGAATGTTTGGAGGCATTCAAAATCACCAAACTAAACATCCCATTTTGACGTTTCCTTTGCTGCTTCCTATGGCAGTGCCAAACACACCCTTAGTGATCACGAGTCTTTGATTCCCTTCATTCCCCCATTCCATCTTTTGCTAACTTAGTCCTCCATCTATAGTTTACT
Source organism: Amaranthus tricolor (assembly GCF_026212465.1). Taxonomy (NCBI): domain Eukaryota; kingdom Viridiplantae; phylum Streptophyta; class Magnoliopsida; order Caryophyllales; family Amaranthaceae; genus Amaranthus; species Amaranthus tricolor. The sequence continues at coordinate 16,673,793 of NC_080063.1, read as the reverse complement.
GTCTTTACCTTTTAAAGATCCTCAATAAAATAGTAAATAAAAGATCTTTATTATACAATTTGAAAATTATGTATATATTATTTTGTTATTGATGCTCTACACAATGATGTCAAAGTCTTTAGTTTATAATGTTGGATTCAACTACATAAACCAGTAGATCAATTTTAGTGGTCTTCTACTAAACTCTCATTCTCTTTTTATTTCGATTTCCTATCATTACTATTTGCTACTTTTACTGAGATTGTTATAAAGGGGCTAAAGTGTTTTATTTAGATTGAGCACCGAGAGATTAAGACAAAAAAAAAAGTACATGGAAGCAAATTAAAAAATAAGTAGATTACAGAAAAAAGATTTATAAATCTCGATAGAAATGTGAGCTCATATAGCAAAAATAAGGGGACACTCGAAAGTGGTTCATGTAGCCTTCTTAAAGTAACATAAAATGTGATCAATCTTTGGTATACAACAACGCCTATTATAGAAACTTAGAAGCTTGAAACATGATATAGATAATTGGATATAATGTATTAATTGTTACAACGTGTTATATGGTTATTAAGAGTAAATGTAGGTAGAAATTTAGCTAAAATAGATACATAAGCGGGCATTCCTTTGATTGTGACACTTAGAAATAGATTAGAAAATTAATTTTGGGATATTAATTAATTATGCTTACTTTTTCACTTGCCTCTTAAGAATCTTGGCTATCAAGCTGTTTTTGTTATATTAATTTAACGATAAAACAAAGATGGTATGGCGGTGGCCGGTGACATTTGACAACAATGACAATGATGTGGTAGAAGTGCATTATTAGAATTATTATGTTGCGGGTATATACAATATGTGTTTAAGTGTCTAACTTGATTATGTTATATAAAAATTTTAAAATTGTAATTTGTAAATAAAATTAAAAATTATGAGTGTTTTTCTCATGTCTGAATATCAAAGGTTTGACATGAATACTTGAGTTGAAAATGAAGTGTCCAAGCAAAAGCTGTATAATCCTGATTCTTGGGAGATTATTTATTAAAAAATTATAAATAATCATAAAGTTTTACCTTTATAATAAAAGAAGTCCCAACTTGAGCACCAGGTTACTATGACAAGTCTTTTACAGTATCATTCAAGTTTTGTCTCTTTCTTCCTTAGATTCTCTTAGAGAGTTACAGTTAACTCAACAATATGCCGTATGTATAAATATATTATCATGTATGAATATATACTAGTTTACTCCATAATTTAAGTGGTTGATAGTAGTTTAATAAGACTAATATATACTAGTTCACAAAAAATGTTAATATTGATAAAGTATTAGTTTAAGAAGTGTTGAGTATTATAATAAGTTATTTTTATTAGTTATAATCTGTAGCATTCTAAAATCAAAAATAGTAATTTAAAATTTTCATTACTTGTATCTTAACCAATTAAATATTAACACTGCTAGTTCTACCAAATATTAATTTACACATCTAATTAGATAGTCAAGTATTCTTTTGTTCCACTTGCTTTTGGCATTGAGATTAAAGAGTTAGATAAAATGAGTTAAAGTAGTAGGGTATCTAGAAATAATAGAGTGAATATAGAGAGTAAATGTGGTGTGGTTATATCTTAAAATAAAGAGATAAATTTATTGAGACCAAAGCGTATTTGACAACTATAATTCTAGCTACCTCGCACCAAACACGCCCGAAGCTGTTTAGTTAAGGATAATCAGTCATACTGATCTGTGTCACACGATTTGCTAATTTTCTCTAGATTTACATTTACAAATAGAAAAAAGAATTAAGGCCCAAGATCTATTTTTGGATTATTTTAAGTGGACTGTAAATTTAAAAATTAAATTAGCTAGTGAATTATATTACATTGGTCACTAGTTTGTTCTAAAGGGCATTTAAGTCAAATCCAGTAGTAAGTATTTGATATTTTTGATGTGATAAAATGGGGCACTCATTTGAGAAGCAAACAATGGGATGATCATTCTGATATGAGAGCACATCCCCCTCCTTTTTCATTTAAAATACCCTCTTGCAGAGTGTTACAGAGAAGGCCAAAGGCATTACAAGTAAAGGCAGAAGAAGAAAATTAGAATCAAAAACAAGAATGAGAAGGAGAGAGTCAATGATCTCAAAGGAACACAAAAGAGCTGCAGCCCTGCATGAGAAACTGCAATTACTTCGCTCCATCACCAACTCTCATGCAGTAAGTCCTTCCCATATGTTTCACTTATTAAAAAAATAAACTCGTATTAATAAAGACAGAAGGAGTATATTTTTCTTCACATGTTTCTTAGTTATTCATGTTGCGTTTCTAAGATAAGAATTATGATCAATACTTTTTCTTACATGAGTTTCTTATTTCATTGTGCTAAACATTTATGATTTTTTTGGTTTATGGCTCAAATCATGTGCACTCTTTGTTCATGCAAAGTTATCCATGATGTTTGCTACTAGTTAAGGGATAATTAAAAAATAATTTTTTTGTTATTATTATCACTAACAAGGGTAAGACGGCATACATCTGACTCTAAACCCTATGGATGTTAGAGTATATAACCTATCCTGGGGTCTCAACCATGCTAAATTTTGTACTTTAAATGAAGGGTGCTTGAGATTCGAACCCGTGACTTGTTGTCACGTTGACTTATGATACCATGTCAATTGAACCAACTCAACCAAAAGTTTAAGCTGATGGTTGAGGTCCTAGGATAGGTTATATACTCTAACGTGGAAGCCACTTAACGACATTGAAATAATGTATTTTTCTTACAGGAGAATGATACTGCAATCATAATCCACGCTTCCAAATACATTGGAGAGTTGAAGCAGAAGGTGGATAGACTAAACCAAGATATCATAAACACTCCACAAAGTTCAAACATCCAAGACTCACTTCCTACGGTATGAATCTTATTGCATGATATATTTTAAATCCAGCCATAGGAGAGATCAATTGGGGTTTCTAAATGTTGGGATGGTTTAACATTCAAAAATTTCAGTGTGCACAATTTATAAGTAATTGGAGTCCTTCCTCCCATTGCTAAATGGTTTTGAGATGATATCTCTTTGGCTTATGAAGTGTGCACCTTATCTTTTCCCGATTATATGTTGACTTTCACAATAATTGTCAGTCAATGTCACTTTTATTATCACTATTTAATACCAATATTAACTATACGCTAAGTCAATGTCATTTGGCATAATAAAACGTTGTAGGAATTAATTACAGTGATTTCAGTAGGCAATCATTGATTAATTTCATTGTTGGGTAAATATGCAGGTCACTGTGGAAACCCTGGAAAAAGGATTTCTAGTAAATGTGTATTCAGCAAAGAGTTGCCCAGGTTTGCTGGTTTCAGTACTGGAAGTTTTTGAAGAGCTGAATCTTACTGTTGTTCAAGCTAGGGCTTCTTGTACAGAGAATTTTCAATTGGAAGCCATCAGTATGGAAGTAAGTCTTTTTTTTTGGCAGTCTTGCTCTTCTATCTTAGTTCTTTATTTTCGGATTATTAATACTCCTAGTTCTATAGTTTCAAATTATAATAAATCGTAAAATGACTAGTTAAATTTAAATCCAACCTTTTTTTATCATCACTTGGATACCACACCTAATTAGATCACATATGACCTCTTAAATTTTAATTCAACTTAGTATTTACCTAAAATCCAATCTAAAACCGATTGGCTAAAACCAATGTCTTAGACCTCAAACTTGCTCGACCGTTCTGAGTTTCTGACAATATATATATATATATATATATATATATATATATATATATATATATATATATATATATATATGTGGTTAAGTTTCAGTGAAAATTAGACTTATATGAGAACCGTGAGAACCAATCTACCTGATAAAAATGTGTTATTTTTTTTTATAGAAAATGTGTTATTTTTGGGCAAAAAAGTGTTACTTTTTAGCAAAAAAGTGTTACTTTCAAAAAAAATAATAATACAAAGTAACACATTTTTATCGAAAAGTAACACTTTTTTTATGTAAAAAGTAGCACCTTCTTTGTGAGTTTTGTTTATAATTTTTTTTCTAAAAGTAACACTTTGTTTGGGGAAAAGTAACATCTTTTTAATAGAAAAGTAACATTTTTTCGTCAAATAGATTAGTTCTCACGGTTTTCATATAAGGATGGTTCTCATTTGAACTTCTTTATATATATATATAATATATATAAAATATGTATAAATATATATAAATAACAATGAAATTGTTAGAGCATATATCGAAAATACGAATTCTGTGTAATCCCCTAATTTGATTTTTAACATTACTATCAAAATTGTGATGTTTGGACACTCAAAAATAGTGGGAAAAACAAAGAAAAATCCAAGAAGACAGCTAGCTAGCTCCGATCATAGGATACATTACTGGATCATATCCGATCCTAATTTTTGGTTGAGTACCATAGTCCAAAATGAGCTTTTCATCCTGAATATAAAAAACTATGACATGTGAATGTTTGTTGTTTTATTCACATGCTGCATGCATCCATGCTGGTATTTGTCTTACAATTAGTTTTACTCCGTCTACTTCTAATCAAATATCACATTTGGTTTCACTCTAAATTTAAGATAAAGAGGAAGAGACCACATAGAATCACGTGAGAGGAGCAAATAAGGAAAAATTAGTAATACAATAATGATCGTGTAAATAGTTAGATTTTATGATGACATAAGAAATAGAAAATGTAGCCACATAATAAATTAGAGTTAGACATTTAATGTGTATATACCAAAAAAGGAAATGAGACATTTGATTAGAATAGTAGCACGTAATTAAAAACCTCAAATTCTTTTATACGATTGAATGTAGTTGTATACGATCAATCAGCTCAATATAGGTAAAAATCATTCCAAAGGTGCTTATTGTGAGTTATAGTTGGAGATTAAATTTTCATGTTGAGGTTTTGACAAAGTAACACTCTAAAACAACGATGACACAACTGAGATGGAACTTACTAGCTTTGCCCTTGTTTGTTTGTTATGTTTTATGAAATAAAGGTTCGAGAGAAAAATAAACGAATAATTATCTCATAAATGATGAATCTTACTTTATGTAGGGTGACGAAAATGTTGGAGAAATTGTTGATGCTCAGGTAGTAAGGCGAGCGGTATTGCAAGCAATCATGCATCTAAATACAAATATTACGGATGATTAGCAAGACCAGTTTATTATTAATTACTTGCAATATTAGCTTATTATGTCCTTTTACCCTCATTTTCCATGAAGTTATGTAATTATTTTGTGGGTAAAAATTTTTGTATGGACTTTAATTTACTATTTTGCTCACAAACGTAATCAAAGATTTCACGTGAGCTAATGTCAAACGTCTTGCCATTCTTTCTCCAATGTTATGATGATTGCTATAAAAGTTCACTATTCTCTATTGTTACCTTAAACAAAACAAGTATCATTGTAATGGTATGATAGTAGGAGACAAATATTCGATACTCATAGTCTCATACCCTCTCCAAAGTGTTATAATAAAAGGTTTAATTTGTATACCCTCAATTTTTATATTTCACTTATTGTACAACATTTATATTCAAAAATTTTCATACTAACCTTTATTATAATAAAAGGTTTATATACCCCAACTAAGTGTGTGCAACGGGGCGGGACCCATGAAAACCTCTTATTACTTGACCCATTTTTGAAGGTTCAAGTTCATTAGTTTTCTAAACACAAAAACTTATATGCATCTGGTGCATATATGCGGCTTTTTTTTTTTGAGCTTTTATCTAAATCAGCCCAATAGCATTATTTAACCCAACTACAACAACTACTCCCAATTTATTATCAGGCCCTCTTTTGAGAGACCGTCTATAGTGTAGACGTCTCTCAAAAGAGTCCAGCCCACATTACTATATTTAGTTAATACTTTAAAAAAAAACTGATGTCTCATTCATTAACGCGCGTGAGATTTGGGAAGGAATATGAAAAGTCTAATGATTAACTACTTCTTCCCTTAGTAAAATAAAGCCTCGATTATGAAAATATCATATTTTCATCTTCCTTCTTCAACCTTCAACTATATCCTTCTTCTACAACCTAAATATTGTCTAATAATGGAAGAATTGATGCTTGAATTCGAATGTACTTATTCGAATTTGATCATGATTCTTTTTTTAAAAAAATTAAGCTTTATCAATGGTGGAAAATAATGATGTTGAAGAAGACAACAATATCTATTGTTGGGAAAGGTAATAAAAGCAATTGTGGTTCTTATGATTTTTTTTAAAAAAAAATTAAGCTTCATCAATGGTCAAAAGCAGTGATGTTGAAGAATACAACAATGGTTAATTTTTAGAGAATGGTCAAAAATGCAATTGTGGTTATAAAATTCATTATTTGGGGATATAACTGTCAACAATTGACATAGGTTGATGTAGTTGCGAGTATAACATTGTCTAGTAATATAACATATTTGGGTTATAACATAATATATTTTGGGTTATAATAACATATATTTTGGGTTATAACATTATATATTTCGTGTTATAACAACATATATTTTGGGTTATAATATAATATATTTTGTGTTATAAGAACATATATTTGTGGTTATACCATAATATAATTGGTATTATAACTGCGAACATTTGACATAGTTTGATGTAATTGCGAGTATAACATTGTGTAGTGTGGGTTATATCATTTTTAGTTGGGGTTATAATATAATGTAGTAGGGAGTATAACATTGTTAAGGTGGGGTTATAACATAATTTAATTGGGCTATAACATAATTTAAAAGGGTTATAACATGTTTAATTGTGATTATAACATTGTTAGTTGGGGGTATAACATTATATAGTTGGGATTATAACATTACTTTATAAACCTAAATATTATAAACTACACACAATTATAAACACAAATGCATACTATTATAAATCCAAATATATAATATTATAAATAAAAGTACACATTGTTATAATTCCAACATAATCCCAAATATGAATACATAACAAAGTATATATCATATTGTTAATAACAATATGACATATACAAACTATTATAAATCCAAATACACAATATTATAAATTCAAATACACATTTTTATAATTCCAACATAATCCCAAAATATAAATACATAACAATACGACAAATACACACTATTATAACCCGAATACACATTATTATAAATCCAAATATACAATATTATAATTCCAACTACTATAAGCCCTTTGTTTGGGTACTTTATCAGCCACATTTAACTATTAAGGATTATCATTTTGATCCTTAGAAGAAACCTTTTTTATCTTCTTTGCGAATACAGAAGCCAAGACAATAATATCACTTATCTTTTTTATTTTTTAGACCCTAAAACAAGAACAAGTAAAAATCGAAAAAAAAACAAATTTAACCCCAAAAAATAAATGAAAGCTTTAAAAACAAAAATGAAAAATTATATATATATTTGATGGAATTGCAAATATTGAAGATCGAAAATGAAAATACATTTGGAAAAGAAAAAACATAAAATATATACCTTTGATGAGAACCGCAAATGGTGAACATGAGAAAGAGAAACCAAAGCATGAAAATGGAAAGCTTGAACATCAAAAATGAAGATTGTAAGAGCAAAATTCAGAGAAGGAGATAATGTTTTGAGAAGTTTAGTGGTTTATCAGGCAAGAGATTGAAAAATGGAAAATGAAAGTTGAAAAATTATTGGGGAGTGATTAAGAAACCGTGTGTCAGAATCAGTTTTTATTTTATTTTTTTAATATGAAATATGGGCCAAACCATATATTGACAGTTCTTTTGTAAAGACCGTCTCAATTAAAATTTGTGATTTATTACCATTGTCTCCTCTCTGTAATTGATTCTTCCTCTTCCTTCTTCCCTTGTCTCATACTATCATCTGCGATTTCCGTCATCACCTGCACCACTGTCTAGTTCACCACCGTTTATCATATAATTGTATGCATTGTGAAGTAAGTTTCTATTTCTAGTTATTTCTTATTTTTATTTTATAATTTTCATCACCTTTTTTTTTTTTTTTTTTTTTTTTCAGTTTCTTCACTTTTCTTTAGGTTTGAATTTGAGATTTTAATACTTGGAATGTAACTTTTAGCATTTAAGAAGGGCTTCAAAGTTCTTGAGTAATCATGCTAAAAAACTATAAAGATATGTATATACGTTTTGAAATTAAAATTTTAATACTTGAAATAGGACTTTTATGTCTTTGAGAAGACTTTTTAAGTACTATAGTAGTCATACTAAACATTTATAAAGGTTTGTTAATATCTTCTTCTTTATACACAAAGTAATCCGTTTGATTGAAAACAAAATATATATTAGAACTCAAAGCTTTACATAAGAAACTATTTACAATAAAAATCAAATACTATGGGTATTTGGAGTAATTATACTAAACATCTATAAAATTATGTATATACTTTTTGAAATTGAAATTCTAATACTTAGAATAGAGCTTTTATACCTTTAAGAAGGCTTTTTAAGTTATGAATTAGTCATACTAAACAGTTTTGAAGTCTAGAACTAAATTCATAAATAGACTGGGCTTTTAGAATTAGGTCGCATATAAGCAACGACCGCACAAATTATATTTTCTATTTTCTAATTAATTGCTATTTTCTAAAAGGCTTTGAGTCTATACAAAAATTAATTGGCCGAATTTGAGTTTTAATTCTCATTCACGCATTTAAATTATATCTTCTCATATATACACGTTTCTTTTACTTCCTTATTAGTTCTTTTCATTTACACAAAATTTGTAATTGGGCTAATATCGTAGGTGGCGAGGACAAAGGAAGTATTCTGTCACATAATTTAAATTAAACTATACTTGTGAGAGATTATATTTTGATGTGACGATCCCAAAACAATCGATAATAATTTGTATTATAATCTACTTAATCTATGTAAAAAACACGTGTTACGATAATACTATCTCATACGGGAATTTGTGATTTAATTTCAACAATTGGTTGACTCCGTCCCAAATAATCTAGCCCAGTCGCATTGATCACCTACTTCATCTCAATTCTCAAGTATCCAACACATCACAAATCATCGTCATACAAACTGATCTAGAAAATTGCCGAAAGAAGAATTTCCCGCCATTTCAACTCTATTTAAACTTCACTTAACAATCAAAGTTGGAGCATATCACAACATCAACAATGGAAGCTCAGCGAAGATCATCATTGAGATCGAAGAGAAAACCCCTTTCCGATTGCACTAACACCCTCTCCGATTTCTGTAAAAAGCCATCCTCGAATATCCTCAAATCACAAACCCTAATTAAGCCTTCGATATCCTTTAATTTCACTAGTAATGCTATCAAAAACAAGTTCATTCCTCCAATTTCTAGCTCCCCGAGATCTCCGACTAGTACTGGATCGAATAGTGTTCCTAATTTTAAGAATGTTTCATCGATTCCTCAATCTCATGAACCTCCTCCTCCTCCTCCCACTCCTGTTTTTGGTGCTGGTATACTCTTCATTTATCTAACTTCATTGAAACCTATGTTTTTATTTTGTTGAATTTTGTTATTCGAGTGTGGCTTTACTTGATTTTGATGTTTTTAACTGTGCATGTTTGCATTTATTGATTTTGTTAATTTAGTAAATTGAACTGATTGTGAGGATTTTAGCTGCTTATGGATCAATTTTAAGAAATGGAGATAAGCCTTTTCAGATTGTGTTTGTAGACCTTAAATTTGATATTGTTGTTGATTGTTCGAAGTTGATGAGTGATTCTTATCTGGCGATGCTTTTTGTTGGATCTCTAATGTAGAAATTAATGTGCGAGGAGGGAGAATGTTATTAGGTATTAACATGAGGATTATGTTTTGATTGATATGCTCCTACAAAGAGAGCAAAAGCATAGTGTGAAATCAATGCTTTATCATATCGTATCAGTCGATATGTACAGACTTTTTTATCTACCGAACAGATACTACACACATCCTAAAGGTATACCACATTTTGGGCCGGTTCAAAGGATATTATATATGATATTTCACTAGAGGGGTTCAAAATAGACCCGATGTTACATTGCTCGGCCTTGTATGACTGAACCCGGCTTTACCCCGAAATGGATTCAAAACAATGTAAAAATCAATGTAAATGCAAGACTTGTTTTGACCCAACCAGAAACAACGGACTTGAACTGATGATCCGAATGAACACCTCTAGTTTCGTTCAATTAATCACTAAAACTGCACTATGAATGGAAGGTTGAACTTTGAGGAAACTCTTAAGGTTTCAAGTTTTCACTCTTTGTTGTGAGTTGTGATGATAGCGGAAGCGTTCACCCAAAAACAATAAGGAAACAATAAAACGAATAACAACAATAAGAAAACACACCAAGAATTAACATCATTCAATGTGATAATACATTTTCACTATGTAAGGAGATGAGAATACAAGATGACAAAGAATTTTATCTTGCTCCCTAAACTCTCAATTTTGTGCCTCTCAAGATTTTAATCCTCTCCTCTTAACCCTAAACTTAAGTATTGGAGGTGTTTATATAGTAAACCACCTTTACAGAGTATAATTAGGGTATTAAGAAACTAATTAAAAACTTAATTGTTGAATTAAATCGTGTAGAAATGTGCAATAGTCTCGCCCGAAACTCCAATGCCCTAAAACTTCTGTCTTTTACGCATGCTCATCTCGACCGAGATTAATGGTAGTCTTGGTTGAGACTAAGCCCAATGCTGACGAATCCTCTTCAACCAACTCCACTTGTTTCTTTTCATGTTCTAGACTTAAACACGTCATAATTCAAGTTAAACATCAGCACTCTTAATGTATTTCTATGGTTTATATAAGTAACTTGAGATGTTTAATTTTATATTGCTTGACTGTATCATGAGATTGGAATTTTGAGGACTAGGAATCAGCTTATAGTTTCGAGGTGCAGAGAGCTAGGTTTCCTTGACTCAGGGACAAGGTAAAGTGAGTACGGCTTTACAGGTCAAGTATCAAGTATTTGTTGGCACCTGATGCTTAATGGACACCAGGTAGTGAAAGTATTTGCCACACACTTTATCTTAATGTTGAGTGTATCCTGCTTATGAATTGAACAAATTTACTACTTGATTTGTTGGCATCTATTAATACTTTTAAAAATGACATGATCTAATAATGTAGCAAATCAGAGACACTGGCCAGGCCTTCCGCATGATATGGAGATTACCACTGGATTCAGATTGGGAAAGTTCAAATTATGGATTTATGTATCTTTAAACAATTTTGAATTTTGATCTTTAGGAAAGAGGCAAATTGTTTTCTTTTTTGTTGATCGTATTACATAGTGCAGATGCAGTCATGGGGGAAGTTCAATTTCTCAATGTCATTGATATTCATTCTAGTGTCATGTTGGTGTTGAGTTGTTGACTAGTTGAGTATGGTTTATGTCACTGATGCACCCTAAACCTTTGTTATTGAGTAAAGGTCACAAATGGAACTGTTAAATGATTTTTGTAATGTGCACTGTGATTTCGGTTCCTAGATATGCATCATATTAGCATTTAGTTTATTTTTTGATAGTACCCCATTTACCGAGGATATTTTACTCATTTATTTAGGTGGCATGGATGGTAGGAAATCTAGGTTTCCAAGTGATCAGAGTCGGGAAAATGCAACAGCAAGGAAGCACAAGGGAATTATGATTGCGGATACTCCTATCACCGAATCATCTGCATCTTTGACATCTAACCTTCTACAGAGATCATCATCTGCTAAACCTGGCCATTCTTTTCAATCTGGTATTCAAGCTGTTGAGAGTCCAGATGTGCATGTACAAATAATAAAGAATAAAGGAAAGAGTCTCGTAGATGATTCTGTCATCAAAATCTCTTCATCTTTGACACCAAAGTACAAGATGTCATCATCTACCTTTGATGATTCTCTATTTGAAAAATCAGCAGCTCACAGTCAGAAAAAACTGCATGAAGAAAAAATGAAAGATAAGGGAAAGACGATTTTGGAGAATCCCAACATTGAGCCATCTAAATTCTTAACTGCTCATGTTTCTCATGCGTTAGTTGCTGCATCAGGTAATTCTCTCCTGTGAACCAAGTTCTAAACACCCCCATCCTGAAAAGAAAAGTAACTGAAAATGCTGAATCTAGTTGAATCTTGTATTTTGGCCTTTGCTTCTGAGTCCCATTTTTCTTTGGAGGCTTGTATCACTTGTAGATGCTAAATAGTGTAACTGTATGGAAAACTTCCTTTGGGATTTATGTTGATGCAGTACACGTCTGCTTATTGTGGACGATGATCAGCTATGAGCATCAGTTACCCTACAGGCCTTTACCTGCATACCTCGTGAACCACTAGTATACTTCAAATTTTGGAACGTCGACATTTTTTCATTATACTCGCAGGAGGATCTGAAGTAGGCTTTAAATCCTTTTTTATGGTGGTGACATATACATTAAGGCTTTGGCATTGTTGTCATTACATTAAATTTTTACTGAATCTGTCATTATATTTAAAATGGTTATATCTTGTTGCAGTATTCTGTATTTGTGTAAGCTACTGTTTTTCCTGTATCAGAAAACTAGTCTTGTTTTCTTTGATGAAATCATTCTTCTCTTTCCAATTGAAATATGTGAAACAATCGAGTGTTTGAATTTAACGGGTCGATTATTACATTACTCATGGTTATAAGTTATGACACTTTTCACTATTGTAGTTTGTATATTGTAATGTATGCAGGTTTTGATCTGACTTTTTCAGGGCTGTTTTTTGCCACCTTGTTTTATTGTGAAATACTAGGAACTTGATCTGATTCCATGTTTATATGCTTTTGATCCATTTGTTTTCTGTTAAGTTGCTATAACTTTTATGGGATTTGTTTCATGTTGAATTCAATGAGTTTTCTCTTACTGTTTTGAAGGTACTGGTGAAAGAACTGTAACTGTGTATAATCAAAGTAGAGGCCATCCAGGAAGAAAGCGAGCAGCTGGGAAGATCAATTTGTCTATGCATTACCCTTCTCATGACAAGATAATGAAAAATGGGTACTTGACTCCCTCAATTCATCCTCCCACGTCTCAAAAACATAAAATAAAAAGAAAACTTGAAATTCCACCCACTCTTTTCCCCTTTCCAATCCTGTGCTTGTTGATTTGTTGATATGTTATCTTACTAAGAGGGAAATTGTTAGTAACTTCTGTGATGTTTATTAAATTGTGTCTCCTAGACAGGTTTCTACCTTAGATATAGTATTTGATCACATTGTATTTAGTATGATGGGATCTGGTTTGGATTGGGGAACAGAAGGGGATAAAAATAGAAGTTTTCTGTTTCCTTCTCATATACCTGATCAAAGTTGGAAATACTAGGAGATAAGCGGAAGTCCAGTTTTTTGTCCTCTCCTTCCATTCTCTTCTCTCTCTCTCACCGTCTCTCTGTTGCCTTCTTTTGCTATTCTGACCGACCTTTTAAAGATCTTTAAAAAGCTTGTCACTGATTGTTCGCCTCTTCATCGGCAATCATCCAAGTCGAAGGATTTTTGGAGTTTAGATGAGGGGATCTGGAAGGACGGCTAGTTAGGGGGAGATATCCATTCTTCCTACATCAGGTTTGGGACGGGGAATTGCAAAGGAAGGGAGCTGGAGAAAATCATTTCCCTTTCTCTTCCGAAAAGCCAAACGGCGAAATCCTTCCACTCTAGTAAAGATCAAGAAATTGCAAATTCTTTTTCCCCCCCTCCAATAAGTAAGTTCCCTTCATGATTTACAAATTCAATTTCAATAACGTTTGAAACGTGAATGTCATTGCTCATTTAAATGTCAAACTCTCCCCCCTTAATACCCTGCCTAGATAATGGAATGTTGTTTTAAATGTAAATTTTACGCTTGTCCATCAAATTCCTTATTTAAAATGTCTTCTGCAGATTTGAATTTGATTATGAAGAGGGCCTTATTCAACCTGAATCACACCTTGATCCTCTTGCAAGGCGTAATAAGAAGGTTAGTCAGTACTAGGACGAGCATCTTTTAACTATCATCTTCACCATTCAATCCCAAATTATGTTTTTTTGATGTCTCATGGTATTCTACTACTTGAATTTCCCTTTGAACATGGTTTTTTTTCTTCTTTTTGTTCTCCCTGAAGCTAAATTTGTTGAGTTTTCTGCAATAGTCACCTCATTCATCTTCATAACTGGAAGTTTTGTTTTCCTCTGTTATAACTGTGCTTTTCAGCCCTTTGCTTGATAAACCAAAATTCCAAACAGTTCAGTTTCCGATATGGATGTCAATCCACAATTATCAGTTTGTACTTTTCTTCCCGAGTCGACTGATGCTAAAATCTTTTGTTTTGCATGTCTTTAAAGCTCAAATGAACTTAATTCACTCACCCCAACTTCATAATGTGCTTGCAGAAGCAGTCTCGTAAAAAGCATGATGGTTCTGTGCATCTTTTACCTCAAGAAATGGTCGAAAAGCTTCAGTCATATTATGCAGGCATAGATGCTTTTGAACTACAAGAGGAGGAAGCATCAGAAAGTGAGCTAGAAGGGAATCGACGTAAGTGTTAGGCTTCAGAAAGCAAGCATTCCAAGTTTTGTATAGCTGCTGCTATTATACAACTACGGTAAGTAAAGACTGGTTACATAGTGTACATCAGAGTACTTACAATGCTAACATCAAAAGGTATATAAAATTGTATAAAACTTCAATCTCAAAAGTGATAATTCCAGCTTTAAATCTTTAATTTGAGTAAACTATAACAGATGCATATTACTTTGCCATTGAAAATTCTTGTCCTAATTAAATGATCCAATTCATAATGACACATAAGTCTAACACAATTTTTCATGTGAGACAGTCACACCGTAAGTCGCTCTCCATATATCATTTAAATAGCCCAACTAATACAGTTATGAGCTTCTTGTTTTGAGGTCGTCTCATCGAGAGACGGCCTTTCACAAGAATAGCTATAAGTTTGATTAAAGGGGATTATATCTTAATAAAACCAATTGTTACAATAGTTGTAATAGTTCATTAAATTGTTGTTAATGGATAAATGTCACTTACTCACACCTCACAAGTGTAAATCATTCAATAATAATGCAATTAATCTTTAGCTGCCGAGTGGGCTAAGGGAAAGGGAGAGCTAGGAGATGAGGATAGTGAGAAGAATTGAACTCAGGTTTTTTATGAAAAACTGGTACATGTTTTAACTTAAAGAAGACCTAATTGTCTCAATTCCATCTTGGATAACGTATAGTTTCATTCTGTGGGATAATACTTAAAAATATAAATAATTGATTTCGATGTGACCACGCATATGAATTTTAGAGTCTAATCTCACCACATGGGATGAATGATAATTAGGTAGCTTAGAACTACTACTTATCTACTTCTATTGCTACACATGGCTCCAATTCAAAACATTAGGACATGGGTAACCCTACAATTCTAGTACATACTAAGCTATGATGTAACATTTTAGTAATTAAAGTTAAATCTTTTAAATCTAATTACAAATTAGTACTACGTGATCATTTGTGGAAACGCTACCTCATCTCATTTAATGCTATAGTTCACCGTTTTTCATCATCATCATGATCTTAATTATGAATGATATACGTTGAATATAATGATCATGATTTTGAGGATTTGATACTTTTATGAATAATTAAAAGGATGATTATGAAATAATAATAATAATAATAATAATAATAATAATAATAATAATAATATAATTATTAGGATTTGACATTTTATATGATTAAGAATTATGAGCAATGAAATATCATTTTTTTTACAATACATGATTAAACATGGTCAATGAAACTATGATTTGAGAAAAGTGAAATAAACTATTGAAAATATTTGCCGCTTAATAACATAATAAAGAATACTAAAAGATCGTTTTCTTAAAATACCACCAATCATATAAGTCATTTCTTTTTTGAAATTATTTGTCGGAAAAATTGACATCAATTAATTAGATAAAAATAAGAGTACTTTAATTAGATTTGAAGTAATTAGGTTTGATTTCTTCGCCCTATACAAATGCCCTCTCTCTTAAATTTAAGGCGATATCATGTATTTATTGCGTATTTATAATATTTTTTTTGTTTTTTAAAAAAGTAATTAGGTTTGCGTGCATGAATGGAAGTAGAGTACATTATACATATGTACGTTGCACCATGCAAGTTGCCTTCTTTTGGTGAGCTTTCAGTTTGTATAGAAGAAAATGATATAAGATTGTAATGAGTGTTCTTTTCACGGGATACCCAATTTTATGTACTCTTACTAAATAAGACTACAGTAGATTATATTAATGGAGTAATTAGTTGATTGGTCAGTGTTAGAGATTTAGAATTATGCATTCTACGACCAAAATTGCTCAAGATATACGTAATTGAGTTGTATTTAGAATTGAATCTTGTCTGATAAGTATTATCTTTTTCAGATAAGATTTTGGGTTTAATTTTCTCCTAGTTTTTTCCTTCATTCAGCTTATCTTATATTCCTCCGTTTTTTAATAAAGTTCCCTCAAGTAATACTCATGGGAATTAAGAAAAATAAAATCTTTTAAATAGTAGATATATTAATTTATTAAAAATAAATTTAATGGAGGAAAAGTTGGGATAATAAACATTAAAAAAAAAATAGTGAAAAAATTCAGGGACCCAACTAGTAAAAAATAGTGTTATAAAGTTAGTGGAAAATATATGGGGACCATTAGGATATAAAAATGTTAAAATAAAGTTAGTAGAAAATATATGGGGATCATAAAGATTATTAAAATATTAAATTGAAGATGAATAAAATTATTTTTATCCAAAATTAATAACGTAAAAGAATTTTTTTATGTAAACAACAAATAAAACATTAAAAAATTAAGCTTTAATTGTACGTTTCCAATAGTAACAAAAGTAAGTGAACAGTCATTTTGTATTTCTAACAATTTTCAATTAGAGTTCACTTTCAAAAGCTTCTAAAATCTGACGGGTCATTTAACTAAGTAAGTGTACATGCACTATAAATAAATTCTCAAAAAAAATAATTCATTAATTTAGCTTAAGCAGCTGAGTAGTTTGACATTATATACTCTTAACATGATATTAACTGATCATTATTTTCATAATCGATTTTAAGACGTCTAAAAATTAATCAGATTAGGATTTATAGTAAAGGACGCTTCCAAAATTGATTTTTTTTTTCTTTCAATAAGTATTATTCTTGACTTAATAAGTACTATTTTTTTAGAATCATATAAAAGCCATATTTTCGGACTTTTCTTTATGATCACTATCTGTACTAATAAAAACAAGGAAAAGAAAAAAACTATTAGACTGAGCTTTCCAACAATTCATATTTACAGATGTTTTAGTCACTGTGAGCTGGAAATGGACTATTCATTGAACCAAAGCATCTAAGGCAATTATTTGAACTAAATATCCGAAATTTTTTTTATTATATATATATATATATATATATATATATATATATATATATATATATATATATATATATATATATATATTGACATTTTGAATTGCTACTAAAAGGACATATATACTCCATATATATGAAGCAATGAGAGAAAAATTAAGAATGGATTGGTAGTCTCAAAAAAACAGCAATTGATTATGTTAATTATTTTATTATATATTCATTTGTTCTCTTCTAATTGCATTAAAGAGAAAGTGGGTAAATTTTTAAAAAGCGCTAATAAATGAAGAGAGAGAATGAATTGTATGAATGAAATTAAAAGAGAGTTGAAATGTATGGATGAAATTAAAAGAAAGTGGTGGATTATTGTCCAAAAATAGAAATGATGTAAATTAAGTGGGATGGACCAAGATGGAAAATAATACAAATCCAATGGGACAGAGCGAGTATTAATTTATCAAAAAAGAATCATGATAAAAAATTCTATTTCATGCTGTAATATACTCTTTCCGTTTTCATACATTCTTCTCAATCAGAATTTACAAATTTTAATGTCAAACTTTGACCATAATTTCTCATCAATCTATATTAAAAAAATATTCATGTGGGATCTTGATAGATTCGTCTCAATATATATTTTATTAATATTTACTTAAATTTTTAAAAACTCACAATTAAAATTATTAAATTTTTAAGTTTGCATTGACATCTGCGCAAAAAGTAAATGACAAACTTAAATGAAAACAGAGAGAGTAACACACATATATTCACGAATTTCATAAACTTATAAAGCTATTTTCCACAATTATAACATTAATAAATATCTCTAAACTAAAAGATATAAACACCACAAAAATAAACAATTCAAATATACTTATCAAGATATTTTACTTAATTATTAATTAAATAATAATTACCTTTAAAAAGAAAATAATAATATCATTAAAAAAAATATCTAATTAGGCTTACGACAATTAAGCCTAATTTCTCCATCAGTTCCAGTAAGTGGTTTAATATTACCCATCCTAACCATACTCTTAGCAAAGGCTTTGAAGAACTTGCATTGGTCATTTGCATACTTCTTAACATCATAATCAGCCCTTTGATTCCCATTATAAAGCACTTGATCTGAGTGAAGTAAACCCTTTTTAGCAATTAAATTTTGATAATATTTTTCGTCGAATCGAAAATTTGTTTGGTAATCTAAAGGCTGTAAAGTATTGTTATTTCCGGTATTTCTTGGACATGTTTGTTGGAGAGATTTCGCAAAGGCGGGATCGATATTGTTGTCATTGTAGATATGTGCTCGGTATGTTGCGCACCTCGCCACTCCAATTGTGTGCGCCCCTACACATTTATATAAACCAATACACGTATGATATCTATTTTGTTTCTTTTTGTTTATCGATATTTACCAACTTTTGCGATCAATTTTCTAGCTTTGATGATAATTTAATATCTTCATGATATTTATATTTTAAAAAACGTTGAACAAATAGTTTTGTTGGAAATTCTAAAAAAGTACAATAGATAAGTAAAAAAATAAAAGTATTAGTAAAATAAATAAGGAGGTCCAATAAATAACGGTAATTTATGAAGTTAACAAGTCATTTTTATGTGGTAGAATTTAACAGGGTGAGAGTTTTATGATTTTAATTTACCTGTAACTGGCCAAAAGAGAAAGTCCATGTAATAATTGGTTATACTTCCTTTGCAAATAAAGTACTACTATCATTTTTCAAGTTGTCTTATTATTTTGAAATTTCAAAACCAAAACATTGTAGCAAAGTGCCTTCTTTTTATTCTCTTAAATTTTAGAAATTAACTTTTCAAAACATAAGCAAAAATATTTAAAACGTTAAAATGTTTGCAAAATTATATCATAATTCAAGTGCTTTTTTTGATGACTGAAAATAATTTTAATTCTTACTTTATTTACTACAAGAATGTATTATATTAATAATTTTTTTTTTTTTGAATTGAAGAAGAAAATACTTTCTTCCTCTTATAAAACACTACCTTTAAAGTGGCATTGCTAGAGTGTTTGTTACTCCAATTAAATAACTCATGATCATGCTTCTTAACTCATCATTAATTAGCAAACATTTTTCTTAAAAATATGACTTAAATTTAATAATAGCAACATAAACATTTTATTATCCTATTTTTCACGTCATTAAGGGATATTTTAAAGTCAAATGTAGTTAACTATTTAATCTAAAGAAGGAAAATTATTATACGTTATTATAAACAAAAAGAAACAGAAAATTCTCGACCATTATGTGAACCTAAAAATATTGAAATGTATATAATATAACTTTTGTAATATGAGTATAAGAAAGAAGATCAGTGAAACATAATTCGCTAATTAGTTCACTTTTTGAATTTGCGATTCGTTCAAAATGGATCAAAAAGAGCATGAACCGATTGTAGTTCACTTTTTCAATTCGCGATTCACAAAGCAAATAGCAAATTATATGACACCGAGAAAGACATAAGACAGAAAAATTATAGAGAAAAAATAAAAATTACTCAAGTATAGAGCTTACCAGAGAGAACAATGAGATCCCTAAAGGATAAACCAACATTAGCAAAATTGGTGGTGAGATTATTAAGATCAAAGCTTGGTCCAGGAAGGAATGCATTGGCTGCACTTCTGTTTGCTTTTAGAGAATCTCTTCTTCCCAATCTTACTTTCCATGTGGGACCTCCATACTACAATTTTTTATTTCCTATCTTTAATTATCTAAGTAATTATTACATAATTGAAAGAGCATTGAATTACTAAGTATCTAATTAAATTTTTTTAAAAAACTTACATAAACAACAGCATCACGAGCAATAATAGCAAGTATATCAGCACATGATACAATTCCAGGGCAAGCCTTCTCTACTTTAGCTTTAATAAGATCTACAGCTTCAAATCCACGGGCAGAATTATTATTAGGTGCTGCTGTTTTCTCACTTTGAAAAGTTGATGTATTGTCCAGTAAGATTGATCCATCGCATCCCTAGGTAGTATGAAATATAACACATTGTTAATTACCACATAATCATCATCATTATACCAAGTATAATAACTTGCACAATAAATTTATAATCAGAGTAAATAAAAAATTCAAAGACAGAAAACTATATCCCTATAAAAAGAGATTATAAGAAGATTTAGGCTAGTTAAACTCTTTCATCGTTAAGATTAACAATTATAGCCTTATATTTGATCAAAATAAAATTTTAAAAATTTGTATATTAAATCACAATTAAAATAAAATTACTTACATTAACAAAACAATCATGAAAATGCAGACGAAGAATTGAACCGCCAACTCGAGTCTCCTTTTTTATAGCTTCATCAACTCCTTCCTTGATAATATTGAGAACATTTGGGCAAGTAGAGGAGTAAAAATTAGTTGAAAGCTTACCATAAACATTTAGAGAAAGGCTAAAAATGACAAGTAATAGAAAATAGTGTTTGATAAAAGCCATATTGGACTAGTCTCACTCGCTCTATTGCTTGCCGACTATGACTTATTTATCCTGTTTAGATAATGAGTTCGTCGACTAAATTATCATGTGGTGTGTGGTGCCTAAAAGCAATAGACAAAATAAAGACATCAATAATTTTAATATAGATATTAATCTAGAAGATACTTAATCTATATATATATATATTTCATGTTATTTAAAATAATGATTGATTGAGCAGTAGCAGATTTAGGATTTTTTTTTTAACTAACAAGGGGTATTAATAAAAATATAAACAAAAATTCAAAGCATCAGTAGAATACGAAAACAATAATTTTAATTGCTCTCGTTGAATTTTTATTTTTAAATTCTACTTATAATTATAATTGATGTAACCTCTAAAAGTCGTTAATCCCCCTCTAAAAAAAATAGGTTTAAAATTGTTTACCTTCCATACTTGCACAACTTACTTTAATATTTTTTAATTTTTATATTTTTTACGCTATGTCCGACCAGGTTAACTATAAAACAATTATTTTTACTTTTTGAGTAATTTGTAACCGCATTTGACACAATAAACCAAGACTTAAAGGATTGTAACCCTAAACCTAATAACGGTTGACATAGAAACAATTATTTTTTACCGTGAGTTACAACCTCTCACCTATTTTTATTCCTTTAAATAGAGGCCTTCAATCCACCAAATTGTACATTTCTCTTACAATCTTTCTCTGAGATTTGTAGCCCCCACTTTGTTATTTTTGAGTTGAGATGAATAATTAAATGAACTCAATAATTAACACCGAAAAATGTAAAAAACTATTATTGGTGTATTATTAGTTTCTTTATTCTAAATTGTAATCCATGGAGTATAAAGCTAAGATTGAAGGGTCCAATTAATACAAATAAACAGTAACATCCCAATCATGTCATAATTATATTCGAATACATCTTAATTCCCAATTTCCATAGGTGGCAATAGCGAACTTTTCTTTGCGTAGTAGGCCGGCCTGCCTGCTCTGCTTTGCTTTTATTTGGAATGTTTTTACATTTATACACTTTATTCTTCTATCCTCAATTGTAGTAGAAGCGACTAGGTTGCTTTAAAATTTTTTAAAAATAATAATATCTATGTTATATGCAAAACAACAAAGATATTTCAAAATTATGTAAAAATGGGTAGTAGGATTTTTAATTGTCAACATTATTGTAGGACATACAATTATAGAAACTACAAATATTTTATGCATATAGAGAAATTAAAATTAGCTAAAATTATGACTTACTTGAGAGAAAATAAAATATGGAATAATTAATGATCTTATGCAATTGTTTTTTTATTATAGGGTAGGCCTGAAAAATAAGAGAATTAAGTGAAATTCGAAAGTAAGACATTCAAAAAGATGATATTTAGTATTTACTCTTCAAATAAAACATGATTCGTTTCTCTTTTTTAAATACTCACTTTATTTTATATTATTTGTTATACACTTTTTTAGTTTGACTACCCTAGTTCCAAAAAACTTTTATGCTTAACATTCTTATTTGTCTCCTCCTAAATTTAAATAAAATTTTTTTTAAAAATATATTCTTTAATTTTCTTTACATGCTTTTTCATGAATTTTTTCTTTCACCACTTTATATAAATAAGGAAAAAAAATTACTACCTCCTATTCACCTAAAGAGTCCCATTTGACTTTTCACGGATTTTAAGGAGAGTCAAAAGTGAGACCCTAAGGTTAAGAAAGAGAGTGGTATTATGGGTTTTTTAATGTAAGGAAGGAAAATTAATATGGATAATGGAAGGTATAATTGAAAATAGGATAAAGTTACTAAGGGCATAAAAGTCAAAAACCCATACCAAAAATAAAAATGGGACAATTAAGGTGAATGAATTATAATAAAATGAATTATGTAGCAATTTGGATCATAAAGGGTTGTTAAGAAGTTGCATGGAAGTTGTTTACAAACAGTAAAGCTAGCTGCCCAGCACTAAATGGTGACTTGGTAAGGTTTCATTTTCTTGAGCAGTGCTAATCTGGTGATGAGGTCCCTGGTCCTACCCAACCAATTCATGTTTAGTTGTTGCATAATTGTAGCTACGATAGGATCTTCTTTTGTTTCGTTACCTATCTAAATCATTGCTTTACACGTAAATAGATACATTTGCATTTTATTGTAATTATGTCTAGTTTTTTCCGTTTTATTATACTTTCTATTGATAGTCACATTTTCTCATATAATAAGTCACAATCGATATAAGTATTTCAGAACGGAGAAAGTATATATATACTCTCCATCCCAACAAATTTACCTCTTTTTTATTTTAGTCTCTTTAATAAATTTGATTCATTTTTATTTTTATCATGACTTATATTTTTTTTAAATTCTAATCCACACAATAAACTTGTATTTTCATCTCATCCATATATTTTTCTCATTTTTTGTAAAATATTACTCTACTCACTTTTCTTAATTTTCCGATCATTTGCATGCGATGGGAGTAAAACTGGTTTAGATGGACTTCACTCTTAGATATCTAATTTTATAAAGTTGAATTTATTTCTAATTTTTAATGGTAGTTTAGATGGACTTCACTTAGATAGAATTTTCCAAGAAATTTTTTTATTGAAAAGGTATGTTAATTATTTGTCATAATTTTAAAAATAGGTCTAGGCAACTCAAATAAGAAAAAGAAAGTAACTCATATACAAACTCAAAGGAGGTTTACTACTAAAACTAGCTAGTAGCAGGAAGAATATATTACATTACACTTTAAGTTTAATTATAAATTGACATATTCTCTTCTCTTTCTCTGATTTAAGACAATTCATATGAGAATAATAATAAACACTTTAACATTATAAAAAAAATGACTGAAAAATCCAATACAATAATAAAGACAGTCATCCAAGAAACACCACCCTTATATCACATTTCATCACAAAAACTAGTTATCAACCCGCATTTCACAAGCTGATGAGCCACCTCATTACATTCACGATAATTTATTAAAAAAAAAGTAAATAGCAAAATAAAAAAAAAGCACGAAGTACATTCTAATTTGGTTTACGACAATTACGCCTAATTTCACCATTAGAACCCGTAAGTGGGTTAATATTTGCCATATTAATCATACTCTTAGCAAACTCAGCAAAGAAATGGCCTGGTTTTGAAGCAAACCTTAAAACAAGTTTATCAGCCTTATTTCCATTATATAACTGTTGATCTGAATGTAGCAAACCCTTTTTAACCATTAAATTTTTGTAGTAATTGTTGTCGAAACGAAATCGGGTTTGGTAGTCTAGTGGTTGCAAAACGGCATCGTTTCCACTTCGAGGGCATTTTTGTTGAAGGGATTTGGCGAAGGAAGCGTCAATGTTTGTGTCGTTGTATATGTGCGGTCGGAAACTTACGCACCTTGCAAATCCAATTGTGTGCGCTCCTACACATCCATATATATAATGTTACTAACATTATTTTTATTAGGTTGACTTATAAATACATAGTAAATTAAAGTGATTATTTTAATTTTAAAGTGATTAATTAAAAAAATTAAATAATTTTATAAGTCAATTTTGTAGTAAGACGGTTTCATATAAGATGAGTTTAGAAGACGAGTTGAAAAAATTATATAATTCAAATCATTACCACATGCATTGAATTTTGATTTTTTTTTTCATGAAATTCAAAATCATAAATAAATATAATTCAAATAATTTTCTTTTTTTTTTTTAAGTATACACAAAATTTTGGTTTTTATCTTATTGTCCCAACAATTTAAATTGATTGGTGGTGGGCACTCTAGACTTGTGTTTGAGGTGATCTTTGTGATGCTCATTAAGTATTCATGTTATAATTACCGAATTACCGGTACACTTGTCGTTGTCTATTATAGATGTATGTATAAAAACCGGTTTATTTAAATTAATTTAATATAAATAGTACTATAAAATCTTGTTTATTGTCGGTTGTCACTTTTCAATATCAACTTTCAAATGCATCATTGTGAATATTGTGACTTCTCTTAAAAAAATTGTCTCGAAATTAATTGTACTTCTAACACTTTAATTAATAAAATTGTTTAATTCATAAGGTTATTATTTGTAATGATATTAACATTTTATAAGTTATAAAATAAAATATAGCGATAACAAAGATATTTTTAATAGCAAAAAATATTTAAAAATTCCCAATATATTTGAGAGTAATTAACTTATTAATAAAAGAGTAAAAACATACCAGAAAGAACAACCATATCTTTGAATGATAAACCCACGTTGGCAAAATTAGAGGTGAGATTATTGAGATCAAGTGAAGGTGGAGGGATAAATGCATTGGCTGCACTTCTGTTGGCTGTTCTTGAGTCTCTTCTTCCCAACCTTACTTTCCAAAAAGGACCTCCATACTGCAATTTTATTTACAAGAGAACCTCAACTTTAGTAAAAATTAATCTTATAAAAAAAACACAGAGAATTGAATTTTGTCTCAGAAAATATAAAACAATTCACTTTTTAAAAAAATTATGAATTCAATATTCACATAGTTTAACTGTAACCCCAAAAAAAGGGGCATAGTACAATATATTTAAAATTGTTGGCATAGTATAATGTATATGCATACTAGTGTGTACCCATGTAAAGTAGATTTTGTGAAAAGGGTTACGAAAACAAAATGAGAAATAACATCTAAAATGACTTACATAAACAACTGAGTCACGAGCTCCAATAGCAAGAATATCAGCGCAAGAGACAACTCCGGGACATGCCTTCTCTAAACTAGTTTTGATGTCGTCCACTACTCCAAACCCACGAACAGAATTGTTATTAGGTCTAGCTGTTTTCTCACTTTGAAAAGTCGATGTATCATCTAGAAGAAGTGATCCATCGCAACCCTACATAATTTACAACACGTGAAATATATATAACTGACACGAACTATATATATAAAAAATCATCTTATAGATAAAGTGTGTCCTGTTATTAACATAAGAACTTACATTGACAAAGCAATCATGAAAGTGTAATCGAAGTATCGAGGCTCCAACACGAGCATCCTTCTTTATAGCTTTAGCAATCCCTTGCTTAACAATATTGAGAGCATTTGGACAAGTAGAGGAATAAAAGTTAATAGAAAGTTTGCCATGTACACTTAGAGAAAGAACAATAAGATTAAGCACTATGAAGTATAGCTTTTTGCTACAAGCCATTTTAATTTGTCCTTTTAACAACTTCTCTTGCCGACAAAAGATCCTAAGAACACCTTACTTTATAAGGATCTAAATTTGACTATGTCAACCATTTTATCCTAATTAAATGGGTGACTATTAATGGTGCATTATTTTTTTATGTGTTAGATAAGCAAATTAGTTGAATACAAAGTCCTAGATCATTCTTGTCATAATCAAGTCAAGGTGGATATATAGTACATATTCTATTGCCACCTTTCAACATATCAAAAGAACATCAATGTTATGGTTGATTCACTAAGCCAATAATTGCAAGACCATAGACTTGTCAAACTAAGTTGGTTTAATTTTGGTGGTCGATAAGGGGAATTTAGGCTTGTGCCTATATACGTTATGGCTTTGAGTTGGTTTTGCATACATGAGAATTGAGAGAAGATGATTCGACTCACCTTATACTAGAATTTCGAATCTGCCTAATGGTCGAATATGGTTCAAGTCTAACTTTCTTTTATACTGTTGTAGAAATGTTATAATTAGTTCTATTATGTGCTCCATTTTGATGCTAATAAGTTTTACGTATTAAGTGGCTTCCATCTAGATGAGTTTTGAATGATAAATCTACACATTTCAATCCTTCTAAAAAGAAAGAGATTGCTTAAATGCTAATAGTATAGCTAAGTGCTAGGTTGGCACATATCATTAATCATCAACTCATCTTGTATATGACTGTTTCACCATGAGATGAGTCAATATAATTAGTCACTTTATCTAATTGAACACTTTAAACTTATAAGTCCTAAACACACTAAATAGACATGAGTTAGCCAAATAAAGATAGTCTCACCATGAAAACATCTCATTTAAAAATTTGTATTCATCTTAATACCAATCAAAAGAAGCAAATGAAAAGTACACGAGCCACCTTACTCATCCATCAATATCATGCATTTAAGGTATGGATCATCTCAACAAACCTAATTAGTAAACTTTCGAACTAAACAACTTGGCAAAGAACCCATGATGCATATATAAGCTTTTTGACTAGTTCTCACATCTTCTTTATACGTTAAAAAGAATGATTCAATTGCAAAATATAACTAGTTGAATTGGGGATTAACAAAAATGAGGAAGTAACTAACATGCAAAATGTATTGCTAATTTATCTATAAATCTATAATTAATATGTAAATAAATAAATAAATAAAGCAAAACAAAAGTACATGATCAACTCTTTAAAAAGCTTGTGTCAACTTTTCATGACATAAATCCTCCCAATTTCTTATAATTATGTCATTGATAACAAAGGTCTGAATCCAAATCAATATTGTCACATAGCAAAACTCCGCTTAACTTAATCAACATATATATTAGCATTTAAAGGTATATGGTTTTATACATAAGTTGTATGCTGTCAGATGACAATATAAACTGGTCATGAATTCAGCCTTGATTGATAGTTTATCTAACAATGGACTACCAAAGTGTGATATTTATATATTTTTTTAAACATATTTATAAAATTTATGGTTTTCGCATATCTTCCACAATTTTATTTTAAAATTATTTTTTATGCTTATGGTCCTCATATTTTTCCTACTTTACATTAAAATTTATAAATGTTTATGATCCTAATATTTTCTCTCTTTTTTTATTATTTAATATAATAATACTCCCCTAATCCCAAAAAATTATCCTCAATTACAAATAATGTGAATAAGTGGTAAAATAATACTCCTAGTTTATAGAAAAGTGATAGAAAATGTACCAATATGATGAATATTTAAGTTAAATGTCCAAACACAAAAAAAAACTTTGATTCTAAAGCATTAATAATTGCAGTATGTTATCCCAATATATTTATTACTCAAGCTAATAATTAATACAAATCCAAAACCACTAAATAAACAAAAAAAAGAACAAAGTCAAAAAAACATTAACCAATATGAATATGGTTACAAGCACCAGATCAAGCTCATTGTATACATCAAATCAGCTCCAAAAACTCTGCATTTCAAAACTTAATCCAACTACATTTAGTTCGAGCCTCAATAGTACGTTTGAGAACGGTATAAAATGCAATGATAACCGTTACAAAAAATAATAATGGCTATAAATAATTACATTTGAAGAATGAAATTGTATACAAAATTGTCACTGGCCATAAGCTGGTAAATTTACAGTGATCATCAGGTGAGGAGCGTGAGGGTGGAGGAACCCTAAACTTCATGACAGCTGAGAAGAGAAGAATTCAGAGTTAGCATATAATTCAATCCTTTAATCTTGTATCTACGCATGTAAAACTTGTTATTTATCCAAACCTGTAATTAGATGGGTAAAAATTGGTGGTTCAATTCATAAATTTACGGCAATTAGGTGCTCTACAAAGGCAAGGGACTTTTGAGTCATCGCGTTCATCAGGATCAAATAGGTAATCGTAACTGTAAGAGAAAAGAAATTCTATTAAACCAGAGTCTTACTCACGGTTTCATTATTAAATTAGAACATAAAGCAGAAAGTAACAAGTCAAGATGATGGATGAACGAGATCAGAGAAAGAATACATACGTTAACTCTTTACCGGCAGAAACACTAGTCCTGGCTATAAGCACTATCCGGCTTTCGTTGTTCTCCATGCTCATAATCCTAGCGTAGCAGTTGGGCATGCACTGCACATGATAAAATAGCATGCCCTTGTAGAATTACACTTGCAGAGAAATGCATTTGATTCAAAATTCTAATGATACGGAGCACATTCACATTTTTATCTATCAAACAGAAAAAGGGTATTGGCAAGAACTGTTTGGGCAAATGGCCAAAATCAGCCATCCAGAAAAGCAGAATTGGTTACCCTTGTTAGTTGTTACTCAAAAGGTTGCCATATTTTAAGACCTTTGAAATTTCACAAATAAGCTGCCTTGAGCCCAACATTGGAGCATTACAAATACATAACCAAATCCAGAAACACATGGTTTAGCATAAGTCACAACACAACAAAGAAAAAAAAACCACAACAGCACAAGCCTAATAACTTGTATGCAATAAGAACTTACAGAGTGGTTGATTAAGCGAGCAATGTTTCCTTTGCTGGTAGCATCAATTACTAATTCCTCACTAACCTTGAACAGCTACGGAAACAAATGAAGAAAATGAGTTAATAATTATTGCAGTTATTCTAAATCGCTAATGTGACAAGCCATGAAGCAAAAAGAAACTTGCACACAGTAACAGTAAATAGAATCATTTCACAAGCTACAACTCAAGCAACCAAAAAGTGAATAGCGAAAAAATTCAGACACTGCTATTTGGCACCCAAAAAATTACCACAATTTCCATGGTTCAATATTCAATTCCCAAAGCATGAAAAAAAATCTGAAATTACTGGGGCACATACACCTTGTAACATAAGGTATGTAGATTTGATTTTTTTTTATTTGTTCAATTCCAATTTGCATAAGCTAAAAGGAAAAAGGTATAAATCATACACGTTCATACCAAGATAAACCAGATTTCATTCTACAAGGTGGTGGTCCTGTGGATCCAAGACTTTAACTTTGGGGTCCTCAAAAATGATCATATAATAATTAGGAAAAAAATTGGAGGGGCCATGATATTCAACATTTTTCTTAAGCAAATAAGTATAAATTATAATTTATGGTAGGAACTGGGCCCGTTAGTAAGTCCGCTGATTATTCTACATATAGGCCAGGTTATACAAATAGCATGGTGATTACAAACTCTACTGATGAACACAGAACACAAGGTATCTAGCAGTTCCCAAAAGCAGTAAACCCCCAACCCACTCCCAAAACAATGCTGCAAGAGGACGGGTGTTTAAGAAAAGAACCTAAGAAATTATTCACTTACATAGCAATCTTTTCCTTCTGAGCGATAATGTGCCTCTCTCAAGTCTGCAACACTGCGCCTCACCTGTTCACCGCGATATTCAATGACCTGCAAAAAAAAAATATTTATCAATGCACTTTAAGAAGGCTTGACTACTAAAAGAACACTTGTCCCATCAAATCAAGAATCAAAAAAACCATACAAAGGTTTTTTGGTGGGGGAGTTAAGGTTTGAGAATCCCCTACACGAAGGAATTTATCCTTCCTGTGGTGAAAATTAAACCTTTATCATAAGGGTGAAAGGAAAGCTTCAACCACTAGACAAACCCATGATTCGCAAACCAGCCTAAGTTTTACTAGGTATTATCAGCATGCCAATGAACCAGTTTCATCCCAAACTATCTGATAGGCAAGGAATTAGTAGGTTTCTGAGATTAAAATCATACAAGTTGGTCAGCACTCAGCAGGAATGTTAGATATCAAAACTATACATATATGTAGATGCTATGCCCACTAGCGGGTCCAGACATTATAAATGAGTTCAAAAGGTCAAAGTGTAAAAGTCAATGTTATATAAGTGAATATTTTGTACTAAGTAATGTAAATAATTTTATTTGTCAATTTATGTCCAATTGCCATACATAAATAAGATGAATATATAAAGCTTAGAAATATCAAATAGTTGTTTGACTGAGAATTATAAACTTGGGCCACATTTTTTTAAAGAAAAGTAGTAATTTATATTTGCCCATATACCATTAGCTATCCTACACAAAAAATCATAGCTTATTATACATTTTTACTCATTCAAAATGATTAGTATATTAATTTCAATTTTAGATACTTGGTCAAGTGAGTTCAATACAATAACCTTAATGTGCTTTTCTTTTTCTATACATATCAATAATACATAAATTTTTCATAAGTCCGAAGAATCAAGTGGGGGTCAAAGGACCCCATAAGACAATAGGTGCCTCCACCCTAAACTATGCCAATTGCCAAGGCACCGCAAAAAAAAGACCCTTTGCTGGGCAGCCTAGCATAGTTACAGTCACGAGCCCACGAGTGTCAGGTATAGTTGAACACGCAAAACTCTGGAAATGTCATAATCGCCTTCCTAATCCCATTCTCCACATCACCAGTTGCACATTTAACATTAAAATTAAAAGGCATGAAGTATTAAAAACTAATCTATTCCCTTCAATTCTTTTGAGTTTGAAAATGCCACCGAAGCTTTTTTTGGTGGCAGTTGCAAACTCAAAGGGGACATTGACACTACTGTTTATCTTCCTAGAATAAGGCCTAATTGCCTTGTTAACATCTTAAGATGGCAATTTTCAAAAGTTGATTCAAATGGATCCAAACCTCATGAATATTTCACCTTCCTCAATTCAAGGGGGAGTATTTCTGGGTTTAAGATCATCAAAAAAATTTTCAGTAGCTCATAAATGGGAAACAGAAATGAAAAATAATAGACGCCCTGTTATTTCTAACTAATACCCAAAACGGTTCAAGCATCTGATAGACAAGACTTCAGAACATGAGCAAAGCAGTCTGCAGTTGAAACAGAAGCAGATGCAATCAACAATTTTACTAACCATTTCTCCTTCTTGGATATTACGCCGTGCAAAGAGACCCCAACCATGGATTCCAGATTTCCCAAAACAAACCCGCTGGTTCTCTGTTTTCTGCTTCATAGAAACTATTAGTAAGAAATTTCAACATTAGTATCAGCATTCAGAAATCAAAGGCAGAGAAGATATATTGCCTTCAACTGACAAAGGCGCTCCTTGAGTGAAGAGAACTGCTTTGAAGTATTGGACTCCTGAAAAGAAAAATTAAATCATTAAAATTTCAATTAACCAAGTCATCAGCAACGCACGCTAGTGTGTTTAAGTTAACAACCCCATAGATAAAAAGAATACAAATCTAAAAATAAAAATGCAATTATGGAGGACCATTTAATAAAGTACCAAATAAAGAAAGTGCAAGAATTAAAGGAAGCAAACAAGAAATTACCTTGGAAAAATTCATAAGATCTATCTTAATTATATCATGATGAACTGGGCCCATCAGACGATGGAATATTGGATCTTTGCACACAATCTGATTGATCAAAAAAAAAGTAAAATAACCAAGTTTAGCTGAGGTGATATCTAGAGAAGATTTCCAAATTATAGTAGCTTAACATACACTTCAACATCAGACAAGCAACAAAATGGTGAAGGAGAGGGGCAGTTAATTGCGTACAATTAGAAAAACAAAAATACCTTATTCTTTGACTTAGTATACACTTGGCACCTTGCAGCAGATAGGGAATCAAATTGAACAGGTTTTGAAGGCATAGGATCAGGAAGTTCAATTCTTTTAGAAATGAGCCTTGAACTTTTGCAATTTCCTGATTGCCTCTGGTCTTGGAGCAACAATCTTGTTGAGAAAAAAGCCCCTTCTGGAGTTTGCACATCTAACACTGCATCTGGACTAGGGCTCCTGGATCAATCACACCCAACAATAGTTGGACTTATATTTAAGTGCAAAACATACAAGGTACAGTTGCTTTTGACTCAAAAAGAAGGCCTAAAATCTGCATCTTGCTATGCAATCATGTGCCAACCTTTCCCTTTCACCCTTGTGATAGGGGTTTGATTCTCATCACGTTCAAGAAGGACTAACTAACTCTCTCTCTCTCTCCCCTATGTCTAGAATTTCTCATCCTACCCGCGAAATAAAAGAATAAATAATAAATAAACAGATACGCCAAGAACATCACTAAATAAAGGGCAACCTTGGGCACAAAACATCTCCGTATAGCGAAGGCTTGGGGAAGGGTCCCACCACAAAGGTTAATCCTTAAATTTTACTTAATGCACCTACAACTTTGCATTCGCATTTAGAAACAATTTCAAACATGTATACTAATATCAAGGGATTATAAATTATTGCTATAATTTCTCAAATTAACCAAGACACAGAATCCCTAATCTGTAATTTAAAACACAATATAATCGTAAGGCAAAAAAAAATTTATGGTGGGGTGCTTCATCGTCGTCTTATGACACTGAATATACATTAAATAAATCACCATTCACCATCTTATAGCATGTCAACAGACATCAGTATCAAATTTGTCAGCATGTCAAACAAGTTTTGTTCTCCTAGCTTATGATCCTACAGGAACTATCCACCAACCAGTTTGACGATCACTATTACTTATATAGTTAACAGAGAAGCAACACTGATACTTCAAAGTGTTAAGCTTCAAATAGTAAAGATTTTAAACCTTGCTGTGACCCGTAGTATAGGTCAAGAAACAAAAACCCACTCACATTGAACACAAAATCCGTTTCACGACTGTGACTAAATTTGAATTTTTGCACTATTTATCGGATGTCCGTTTGTGATCCAGGATACAATGGTTTAAAAGCACCAATGGAGGCAACAGTTTAGGAACAAAGAGAATTATACTGCACTAGTCTGCCACAGCCAAGAGTTGATGGAATGAGAACAAGATGAAATTAATTGAACTATGCTACAGAATAAAGAATGTAGATGTCAAATTTTGGAAAGGCCTTATTCTCTCCAAATGAGCTAAGGGCTAAGAAGCTCTAGCAAAACACTACCAATATTCAGTTGCCTAGCTTCTTTCCTAATCTCCCCTATTTATAAAATACAGATTATATTTCTCATTTTTCATTTACTTGTTCCGTACAATTAAGTTGTGATTTGTATGTAAAGCCCCTAGCCTAAATTTTTACATATAACAATTGAGGAGCACATAAATTCTGTGATAAATAGTATTCCCCAAAAAGAAAAATAACATTGGAAAAATAAGAACATTTGCATAAGAGTCCGGCATAAACCAAATACTCCTATTTTCTTTTGCCATTCAAGGTTCTCCATCTAAAATATAAAATAAGTTCATGAGTATTCTTAATTGACCATCTAAATGCACAAAAATACATCATATTATTGAGATGTCTTGAAAAGGGAAAGAAACAAAGGCTCAACAAGATGATAAAAGTGAGATCAACAAGGAATCATTTTGACATAACATGAACATCTGAACAAAAGAAAACAAAGAGAAAACATATAAGTTACCTATGGACAGCACAGTAAGACACCTTTCTTGTTATCTGTGACCCATTTTTCTCCATACACTGCAGCTGTAAATTCAGTCAAAAAAACAATGAGTTCAGACGTCTGAAAACAATGTATATATAGATCATGAACTATCTACATAAACCAAATCAAAGAATCAACCCCGTTAGTAGTTAAACCACCATGCACATGGGTAATCTATCAGATTGCAGATCAATTCACTACAACCAACAAATATGATAATTTATAGAGTAGAATATGCAGGATTCAACTAAGCTATTAGCTTATTTTCATCATAAAGAAACTACAAACCCTTGTCCCCTAAACTTAACTAGATTGTCTAAGGATGAAAGGAGTTCAAACAAGTGCAAAAAGTTTAGCGCAAAATTTTTAAAACCAGGATTTATTGACTCCCCTAGAGGAGGTGGTTTGGACTTTGGAGCAGGCAGGGAAGGAGAGACTCCAATTGTTCTTTAAAAAATAAGGGGATGTTTGGCTCATAGCTAGGATAGGAAATGGAACTAAAAAATAAACAGAAAATGAATAAAAATTATACCCCTTAAATTCTTCTAATGTTTGATTAGAGTTTGAAAAGGAAGGTCAGCACCTTCATGTCTTCTCCTTTAAACCACAGAACCATCTTCATCCTCCATTTCCAAAAGAGGAAAAAAAATCTAATGGACAACCCAGATGCTAACATCATGTTCATCTCCGCCACTGTCATGAATCTCCACCATTATTGTTAATTTAGGTGGTTGAAACCAACCATGAAATCCCTAGACCTGGCTTTTGTAGCTGATTTTGTACTATCTACATTTCATTGATATAATTTGAAGCCATATTTTGCATGGGTAAGCTCTGTCTTTCTCTGTTCACAAATTTGTGGGTTTTCCAAATATATTTGCTTCCTCCCATCAATTCATGATGGTTTATTGTGATTTCCTAGTCATGGAGGTGGTTCTAAGAACGGTAAGCAAAGCTGTTGGTCGATGGCTTAGTGTGGGGGATTGTGATGCCCCAATAGTAGGGCTAGTTGGTGGTTGACCTATGGTGGGCAGATGGTAGAGGGAAAGAGGTAAGCCTCAAATCCCAGCCCCCCTTCAAACTTAAGGTACAAGACTTTGGGCTACTCTGGATAAGAGGGAAGAATTTTGAAATTAGTCAATAAACCTGACACTTACCGATAATATTTCCTATTCCCTTGCTCTATTCGCCCCAGCCAAGAGCCCCTCAAGAGTAAGTCAAAGAATACACCAGAAACATGAGCCACACTTGTATTTCTCTCACAGATAAACCACACTTGTATTTCTCTCACAGGGATACCAAAGAACCTAACTGGGAACCGGACCTCAGAAGGTCCTACAAATAACTTTAGACTGCAGCGAAAACAAGGACCTTTCAAGATCAACTTTTATAAGGTCTGTTGGAAAAAAGGACATGGAAGTTAAATATTAATTCAGGAGTCATTCCACCAAAATAACGTGTTTATAATCATAACAGAATCACTCAGTCTGAAAATGGAAATTGATCACGTAAATTTGCAATTTTAGCAGCCTTTCAATCATTGATGAGGATCTTAATTCTAGTAATAGCAAAACTCAGTCATCAGCCTATTCCACACTTCAACTTTCTAAAACTCAGAAATCGAAGACATTATGAATTTACAAAAAGGAATATCACAAACTAAAGAGCAAAAATAGCCCCATCAAAAAAACCTCAAAGTCCAGCAATACACTTTGTCATTTGTTGGAAATAACTTACTTCCATGCAATATCCTGCCCTTGCTGCACAAGTTGCATGATAATAGGTAGCACACTTGCAACACTGAATGCAGGATCCATGAATCTGTTTACATATAACACATTTCTGCCAAAATCCAAAAGGCACAATTAACAAACACATGAAATTCATCCATCTATGATATCAGTTATCAGTTATTAGAATAAAAACCAAAAATACGGTTTCTCGTCCAAACTAAGCAAGGTTTTAAGAACCCCAATTTTTCCGAGGGGAGGAAAAATAGGAATGAAAAAACAAAGTGCATATATGTATATATGTAGAAGATCATTGCAATCGACTTTGCTAGTTGTTGACTAGTATTTGCTAGGGTTTGACAATCTTTGTTAGTAACGATTTCCCATGATGATGTGATTGGTCCATGTAGCCAACCTCAAACTGTTGAGATTAAGGTTTTAGCATTGTTGTGTTGTATCGTGTTGTATGGGAAAAATATTAATACCTTCATAAATGAGTTTATAGGAAGTCTCAAGATGCCCATAGCCGGTTCCATTTTCTCATGATCTAGGAAGGCAACTTCAGGTTGAAACCAAGCACATGTGACATGAACCCATAAAGTGTCTATATCAGTAGGCTTCAGAGCACCACCTGACGAGAAGAACACAAAAGAACATTTAGGGACTTGAATTGAGTAGTAATAAATAACTGATTTGCAGAACAAATCAGCTAAGTTCACACATAAAATAAAATAAAGGCAAAACAAATAATTTTAGTTGCACCAAGACACAATTTGCCTCTTGGGGAAAGAGAGAAATGGAGCAACCGAAGAGGGCAAAATAAAATATTTTTCACACATGCAACTAGTATAAAAGAAGGATTATACAATTTTGTCCCCTTTGCAACATTTGAATTTTTCCTCTTTATGAAGTTTTTGGTTTACTTGTGAGGAGAATATGGCACAAAAATTGAATTGAGTGGATGAGAATTAACGAAAGTAGTACAAAAAATTCTATAAAATATAATGTAGCAAAATCATTGGGACAAACCACAATAGAAAATGTGGCAAATGGAGAAGTACGAAGGGATTATAAAGCCAATCAACCAATTTATGAGGGCAAAGTAACCAATAAAAGTTGGAAGCATGCCTTTAACAGGACAAAGGCAACACTCTCTGTTCACATCAGAAATTTCACAAGATCTGCAAACCCAAGATGTGAAATCGTGAACATTTCTGGCCCCGTAGCATTCTTGGTGAACAGCTATTTGACACCTAGTCAACAATAACAAAAGGTTGAACATATTAATGATAGGAAAGGAAATATTAATGAAAATATGATAAGCACCGAAAGAATTAGATAGACAAGAAACTGACAGCGAAATTTAATCTTGTATATAGCTTACTCACTTGTTGCAAATTATTATTTTATTGTAGTCCCAATCTTCAACCCATCGGCATATGGCACATCGTTCCGTTGTCCATCTTGCATAAATAGGTTCATATTTTTCTAGGTATAAGAACAAGACATCAGCCTCATTGACGCAAAAAAGGAAAGAATGGAAATAATGCATAAGATTGTGTGGCATAGCTAATAGTCCAAATAAGAATCACCTCTCAAAAAGGCAAATAGCCTAAACTGATCCAGCTTTTGAGTATCACAATTACTAGCTCCAATATTAGTAAGCTGGGGAAAAAAGAAGGTTACAACAGTCAGCTGTTTCTGTTATTTCAGTAAATACCAGTACCAATGTGCTGCAGTAGCTAGCAGTAACAATGCACATAACTTAAAGCCATTAAGGTTTAGAATTTTGAAAATGCAATGACATAAACCAGAAGTATTTGCTTCCAACAAAAAAAATGCTAAATGCATGTCACATATTCTCCCACACTAGGCATGTGATCAACTGAATGAAATGATACATTAACAATTAACAGCAAACTCCTGCTCAACGATTACATCAAGAAAGATTTCATATGATAGTCCACCAGCTACGAAACGACATTAGGACAATCAATGCCATAATATCAGAAAAATATTTATTACAGATAAAGACTAAACTAAAAATTCAAGGTCTCAACAAAAATTTTTAAAATCCAACAGAAATTGATGCAGCAATGCTGTTTAGTAGAAAAGGATGAAAATACATAAAAGACAATATGCATATACATTTGTGTTATCCCAAAAATAAGTCACAAAAGCAAAGCTTAATTAATTGCCCAATCCAAACCAAGTTAATTGATAATCAGGCTTCCCAACACCAATAATGATCTCAAACTTAGATTCACTGAAGTGCAACAGTTGAAAAGCAAAATGGTTGACACATTACATGCATGTACACTTCATTCCATTACCATGCCATTAAGAGGCTCCCACCTAAGAAGGTTTGAGGGTCGACTCAAAGTTGTATAGCAATCTGAAGTTCTAGATAGTAGATTAAAATACTTTTATCAAAGAGATAGTAATATTGTTACAAAATCAAAATAGCTCAAGGAAAGATGAACCACCACACTCTTCTAACATTTACTTGAAGGGATGGCCTTACCCACTGATGCAAGGTGATCTTTGAACCCTTGATTTTGACACTATACTTCCACTTCTTCGCTCTACAACCTGTGTGCTTTTCCCATTCACTTAATGACTGCTTCCGAGTCCCACATTTACCACAGTTACATACAACCCTGAAGAAAAAGCAATATGGAAAAAAGTAAAACATCAAGAGAGCACAAAAAGTCCTCGATCAACATATTTTGATGACAAGTAAAGAGGAGCAAAACACATTTTCAGAAAGCATAGCAAGTGTTCATCATGATCAGGACTTACAAATGAAGGTTTGGAATATAAGATGCTTCCATACCATTGCACACAACAGTTACCTGAGTGGGCGGCACCGTTTGTCTGCCATAAAAGATTATTTTACATCAAAAAGATATTAGTAAGGATATACCAAAAAAGGACTTTGCCAAATATTTATTTTGCAATAAATGACAGTCCGTGATAAAAACATGTACCTTACATCAGGTAACACTATTGAGGATGATGGCTTATATGCAAACTTTGGCTTGCAATCAGGGCAGTAATACTCAGCATCTTCTAAATCCTATCATAATATTTTTTTTTTTTAAATAAACTTTCAGAAAGCGCTCAACTTGAGACAATTACAAAGTCCTGTCAGTAACTCAACACAATTGAAGAGCAGACTATAGAGGATACCAACCTTGAGATTTTTACCACATATTTCAGCACACTCAGCATGCACCCAAACATCACAGCCATCACAACACACCTACAATGAGGAACAAAACTCAGAAACATATCATCAAAATCATAAGAGATCTACTCGAGATTACAGAGCCTCACCCAGCTTCCACCATCAGAATGGTGCCAGATTTTCTTGCACACACCACAATACTGCTTTGACTTTAACAACTGCACTAATTAAAGTAACAACATTACATAATTTTATTCTACACATCCATTCAAAAAAAAAGCAAAAAGCTCCAGCTCCAAAAGCAAACCTTCACACAATGTTTACACAGCAACCGCCCTTCATGTGGGAGAAAAGATCTGTAAGAAAGAAGTAACCCACAACCATTACAAGGGCGTGCATCTCTTTTTTTCTCATGAATGTCCTGAAATGAGATTTAAAAGATATTAAACATCTAAGAGCAAAAGTTAATGCGGTTATTTGGCTAATGGCTTTAAGGTTTGCTTTTTTGTTGAATTTTGGCTTTTGGCTTTTGGCTTGTAGGTCAGTCAAAAAGCCAAAATAAGTGTTTGGTAAATGAATATTCAGCCAGCTGAAAAGTTGGCTTTAAAGAATGAAAAGACTAATTTTGCTACCTTTTCTCAATGATTTTGGCTTGTATGCCCACTTTTTGTCAATACCTAATTTTACCAAACATCTCCCATCATCTCTCTAAACAACTAGCTTAAAGGCCAACAAAACACCCAACACCTTCAAGTGATCAAACAAGCCAACTAAAAAGTCTTTAGTCTAACAACCATTTGCCAAACAATTCCAATAGAAATAGCAAATTCTTTCTTTTCACTTGGCAAATGAAGACTATCAAAGGCAAAAGAAAGCAACCAAACTATAATTTCATCATAAGATCTATATGTAGTTATGTACAATGTTGCATAATGAACAAAATAAACAAAGTAAGAAAAAATTTATAAAAAACATGGAGATCATCATAATTTCGCATAAAAGAAAAGATTAAAAAAAAAAAAGGCATGGTCATCTACGCTAGCAAGGTCGCATCTCAAAATGCACCTTGTGCCCCTCCATATATCACTGTCAAGAGGTTTACAACCACGCAAATACAAGAATACTAAGTCATGGATCAAAATAAAGATGTTATGGATCAAAAATAGCCAAACTATCATAAAGCTAGACTCATCACTAATAATAATATCAAACATATCAAATTTCTTCACAACCAACCACATCAATCAATGTTATCTTTAAACTAAAAAAATTTATAAAATGAGCAATAAGGGGGCTTAAAAAACATACCTGGCACTGAGAAGCACATTCTTGAAACTGGTTGGGACCACTTGCCTCATGAAATCCATCATAAAGAGTAGTTGGTGTTCCCAAATGCCCATCCATAAACCCTTGCTCTGCTAGAAGGGCCTCCTCAATGGCCATCCTAAA
This sequence comes from Amaranthus tricolor, assembly GCF_026212465.1. NCBI lineage: Eukaryota > Viridiplantae > Streptophyta > Magnoliopsida > Caryophyllales > Amaranthaceae > Amaranthus > Amaranthus tricolor. The sequence continues at coordinate 16,633,389 of NC_080063.1, read as the reverse complement.
ATCACTAGGTTTGCTCTTATGCAAATCAGTCTGCCCCTGAAATCTGAAAGAATACAATAAAAAGCACATCAAACCTCGTGTGTCAAACAAAGCTCAAATGTTGAAAAATAAGATAAGAGAAAAATATCTCTAATTGTGTGTCAAACAAAGCTCAAATCTATGGCTAGGCCCTTAGAATTTATAAGCTTCCAAAAAACGCCACTATGTTAAACACTTAACAAAACAGCTACAAATAAAATTACAAATACAAAAGCAAAAAGTTCCAAGCAATTTGTGGGCAAGTAATGCGGGTCAGGAGGTCAGATGTTCATTGAACACAATCTTACACTTATAAGAATAAAGAAGTTGATTTTAATTGACCCTTGATAAGAAACATTATCTAAAACTTCACATATCTATAACTTCACATAAATAAAAGAGCACGTAATTTAATGAGTCATTTTACCATAATCCATTATAACACAAACCAAATAACTAATTTTTTATCTCAATCAAGAATGGACAAAACTCTACTCTCACATCCTTACTTAAATTGAATGAAAAAGTAAGACGATCACCATTAAGGTATTAACAACATAAATTAACTAACCCAATTTTATTGAATGCCCACTGATTCATACTACAAACTCCTTTTTATCCTTTTTCCAATACTTCGCTTAACCTAACCTTTATCTTTCCTCCACCTTCATCTAAGGACTAACATACCTCCCTCTCCCTAGTAGCCCACCATAACCTCCCCTCTTCCCTGTCTCTTTGCTACTTTCCCTCTTCCTACCCACCTAATTTCCCCCTAATCGCACAGCAGAGCCACCCAGCCCACCCCATCAAAACGACCAAAATGCCTTGACCGCCAAAATGTGGCTCTTGTGCATTTGGATTTGATCCAAACGAGATCAAGTTGCGTTTGTCTCGGGGAATTTTTAAAAGAAAAAAAGTTATCACTTGGTAAAGTTGTCCGCGTGACTAACATGGTATCTTCTAGGTGAGGTGAGGTCCACAAGGAACTTTAGTGGTGGTGGGTGGGTCAAGAAGGTTGTGAGTTAGCGGCCGGGTAAAGGCCGGAAGCAGAAAGCTTGTTGGTGGTGGTTGGAGAAAATGGGGAAATAAATGAGGAAAATAAAGTAAAATAGGGGGTGGGTACTAATACAGAATTCGGAACGGTATGTCATAAAGCCTATCCAAAAAATTGCAAGAAATCTCCTTGATTAATATAAATGTATAAAATAAAACAAACTTATAGTACAACGTGTTAACTGACAAGTAAGACGCATAGTGCAAAAAAAGGTTGTCTCGTAATGGCAACTGCTATTGCAGTTTTTCACTATGGTTAGATGAGAAGTGGCAAATAAACTGTCTTGGAAGAAAGTTTTTGTCTAGGAAAAATACACACCCAAAATGAATAACCAGTACATCCAACTATTGAATATTGAACATAACTGCAAAACACTCTACTCCTATCATGAAATTAACACTAACAGACATCTTCAGGACAAACATTAATCAGGCTACTGCAACAGAGTTAAAATTCCTACAATTGACATTATAACTCAAACGTAAAGCTTACCTTTCCAGATAGTCAAAAAATGGGAAAATCATTCCACCTTTGACCCATGAATAATCCTGCACATCACACCAAGCAATACAATGCAAGAATTCAGAAATGTAAAAAAAAAAAAGCAACTGATTTACAAAAATGCACAATTAAGTTCAGAAAATTAAAAAATTCACCCTTCGCTTCCCATTCTTGGAATAACCAAAATACATGACACAAATTGCACCGGGAATACACGAACTCAATACCGCCTCGGGTGCTTGAAGCATTGGATCAATCACAATAGCAGGCCAGGCAGGGTACCTCTTCCCTGATTTAGCCCACACTATGTCACCCACTGAAAAATCTTGCGGTCCATAAACTGCTTTCTGCTGTTTCACCTTGGTGATGGATCTTCTGCCCACACTCTTGTCAGGTCGAGCAACTGGAAAATACTCATTACTTCCAACAAATGCTGTTGGGTTCCATCTACTTATTGAAGGAGTACTATACACATATTCACTCATTATCCCATCTTCTTCTATGTCCTGACAATAAGGATGATATTTATAACTCGGCAACTCCAATCTCTCCTCCTTGAACTCCTTTTTAACCAAAAATGTATCGCAATTCAAATCTAGTGGCTTATTAATCTTCTTATTATTCCTTCTTTTCAGATAAATTTCATGTACACCTGACTCAATATCAGCAAATTTCGACTTATTAACCTTACTTGAGCCAACAACAGAATCGTTAAGTTTTGAAGACAACACCGGAACTCGACCTCTCGAAGTTCGCCTCGAATACACAGCAGTATACTTTGGTTTAAACTCAGTTTCATCACCAAATGACGAGCCCTCGGTATGAGATGAGCTCATTGTGGCATCGTTTTCGCATTGAACCAAACTACCTTTCCGCGCATAGCACAATGTTGTAGTTCTTTGTTTCTTGGGGTAGATATACCCGCCATTATCATCTTCCTCGAGAGCAGAATCATCAAAATCACATCGTTTAAGATCCCGCTTTTCGAAACTCGATGCTTGTTTAATAATCATTTTCCCCCAAAAGTCCTAAAATTCGAAAAAAACGAATTCTCACTCGTAAAACCCTAATTCTTTACCATAAAAGACCGAGAAAACATCGAAAAACAACAAAAATAGTCCCGATTTTAATGATTTCCCCAAGAATAACCTTAATCGCTGCAACAATGATGCAAGACAACAAGAAATTTAAAGGAAAACCGTAATTGAAATCGTCAATTACATGGAATAGGAGGTTTCCAGAAAAATGGGAGGAAGTTAGTAAGGGGAAATAAGATTGCAAAAGGAAATTGAATGCGAAAAGTATGAATAAATGGTGAATTAGCAGTAAACCTAGATTAATTAAACATGGAAAGAGAGATAAATGGATTGAAATAGGAACAATTGGATGCTTGATTTGAAGACGATGATAAATTAAAAACCCTAAAAAAACGAATTTGGGTATTTGCAAGGTTAAGGCGTTGAGGGCGTAGAAATTTTTGGGTAAATATAGAGGATGAAGTGAGACGATGGGTTTAAGGGAGAATTGCTGAAAATAGGCATTCTTGGCAAACTACCTCGTCCACGTCACCAAAGTGCGGGTTTAACTTTGAATTCGTTTCAATTTATGTTTTATACCCTCTTCCCTCTCTCCAACATACTCCACATGATACACCCTACTAGTTTGGAGTTGTAAGCTCACCGGTTAGCATAGTAACTCTTCTAATATACTAATTTATTAAAATGTAATATATAAAAATATAACTTTAAATGATAATGTATGTATATATTATTGTGATTAAATTTATTAAATATATTATTTTTAAAAAAAAAATTAAATACTTATTTTTTAAAAAAATTATTTATCGAATACATCACTTTTTTTATTGAATTGAAAGTATCAATTCTAATGTTAATAAATTACGTAAACATTTTAACTAATTTAGCTCCAATTAAGAAAAATTAGAGTCTAACCTTAAGTAAATATTGTCATGTAATCAACTATCGTCAACTAAAATAATTTCATTTGTCAAGGCTCCCTAAAAATGACATTTGTCATTTTCCAACATTTGTATAGTATTTTGAAGTATAGAAACTTGTACAATGTACGAATTTGTTAACATGTAACATATAAAAATATAACTTCAAATAATAATGTTTGTATATATTATTGTAATTAAATTTATTGAATACATTATTTTTGAAGCAAAATTAAATACTTATTTTTCAAAAAAAAAATTATTTGTCGAATACATCACTTTTTCATTGAACTAAAAGTATCAATTCTAAGCATATAAAATTTCTATAATAAAATATAAAATACTTTATCTAATTTAGCTCCTATTTAAAAAAATAAAAGTCTAAATTAAGTAAATATTATCATGTAATCAACTATCATCAACTAAAATAATTTCATTTTTCAAGGCTTCCTAGAAATGACATTTGTTATTTTCCAACATTTTTATAGTTTTGTGTGATGTGATGTGATGTGATTTGTCAAGGCTCCCAAAGAATAACATTTGTCATTTTTCAACATTTTTACAACATTATATGGTATGATTTGTCAAGACTCCTCAAAAATGACATTTGTCATTTTTCAACATTTTTATAGTAATGTATGATGTATGATATGATATTTTTTTGTTAAATATACAATAAATCATTCAAAGTACAAGTATTTGTTAAATATACAATAAATCATTTTTATAGTATTATATGGTATGATTTGTCAAGACTCCTCAAAAATGATATTTGTCATTTTCCAACATTTTTATAGTAATGTATGATGTATGATGTATGATGTATGATGTATGATGTATGATATGATATGTTTTTTGTTAAATATACAATAAATCATTCAAAGTACAAGTATTTGTTAATATAAAATAAATCATTTTTATAGTATTATATGGTATGATTTGTCAAGACTCTTCAAAAATGATAATTGTCATTTTCAACATTTTTATAGTAATGTATGATGTATGATGTATGATGTATGATGTATGATGTATGATGTATAATATGATATGTTTTTATAGTAATGATATGATATGGTAGGTGAATCAGAGGTGTCCATTGATGAAGCAGTTGTTAAAAGTACGACCAAGTCTAAATATTTGGGATCAATCATTCAAAGGGATGGGGAGATTGATGGAGATGTAAACCATTTTATACAAGCGGGTTGGCTCAAGTGGCGAGTAGCCACCGCGGTGCTATGTGATAGGAAATTCCCAAGCAAGTTAAAAGGAAAATTCTACCGGGCGGCAATCAGACCTGCTCTGCTGTATGGGACCGAATGTTGGCCTGTAAAGAAGATTTTTGAACATAAGATGGAAATTACAGAAATGCGTATGATGAGGTGGATGTGTGGGCACACATTGATAGATTGAATTAGGAACCAAGAGTTTAGGGAAAAACTAGGGGTAGCCCCTATTTCTGGAAATATGTGCGAAAATAGATTGAAGTGGTTTGGACATGTGCGGAGAAAGACTTTCGCCGCCCCGGTGAAGAGGGTAGAAAGCATTATAGTAGAGGGTAAGAGGAGTCGGGGAAGACCCAGGAGAACTTGGGATGAGCAAATAAGAGTTGACTTACATGAGTTAAACCTCTCTGAGGGCCTGACTAGGGATAGGGGTAGTTGGAGGCGCCATATCCATGTTTTAGACAACTGATGTCCCCTTAGGTTACCTTTGGGTGTTCTTGCCATCTTGCTTCTCTCGTTTCTTTTATTATTAGTTTTGTATTCTTTTTGTTTTATTCTGTAGTTGGTTCTACTTATTTATTTTATTTATATGCACTTCATTTATCTTTTCTATGTAGCTACGTCTTATTATCTTTCTCGAGTTGGGGGACTCCTTTGGTAGCGCTCTCCTTTATGGATATGAGTTGTCGCCGTCCTTCCCTCCCCAGACCCTGTCCATAGTTTTTCTATGAGCGGGATACACTGGGTAGGATGATAATGATGATGATGCTGATACAATAAATCATTCCATTACAATATAAGCGCATCAAGTATTTGATGTGTAGTTTCTTTGTAAATTGAGTTTCGTATTAAGGATGAAAATGGTGCGTTATTAGACGACATTTCATCCATGATCCAAGTCAACTTTGGTTGGATACCATTAAAAATGTAGATGTTGGGTCAAGCACAAAGAAGAAAAAAAGGAGAGAGGTCTTTGGGGTGGGTTCCGCTTCTCATATAATTTATCCAGTCGGACTCAACTGATAATCCTTCCTCTTAGCCTGCACAACTTAATTTTGATGCCATAATTTAACAAAGGTTTTAAGAGATGGAAGCACGCCAAACAGAATTTAATAATCGATTCTGGTAAGCAATGTAAAGGGGAAATTTCCAAAATGCGTTTGAGACTCATCAAAGGCGCACTCAAGAAATCGAAAAAGAACAAGACTTTTTTTTAGAGATTTCTTCAATCGCATTTCAATGCGTACCAACCCTCACCACCACCTCCTCCTATGTATTTATGTAACTTTTGTGACTTTGTTAAACTTTATTTTATAAGTAATATGTTTCTTTTTTTAATTTTATTTATTATTTTATGTGTATATTTTAACCTTAATATTATAATATATATATATATATATATATATATATATATATATATATATATATATATATATATATATATATATATATATATATATGTATCATCATCATCATCCTACCCAGTATATTCCGCTCATAGAAAAATAAGGCCAGGGTCTGGGGAGGTGTAACGGTCCGGTTTAAGTGACCCGGAAATCCATATGAAAATACAAACTCTGGTTCACTCTTTGGACTTTAGAGAAGACTTTTCTCTAGAATCGTCAACGTTCCGTCGATAAAGAAATATGGCTATAACAGAAAATAGTACCAGCGTGAAAGAAAATAAGTCAGCGGAAGCTCTTACGTACAACTCGAGAGCCTAAAGGCCTCTAGACAAGCTAATTGAAATAAGCGGAAGCGAAAAGAAAACTACACTATCTCCTGTTACATAAGTACAGAGTTTCTTTCTACTCATAATCCAATACAAAAATATAACATCATAGTCTTGATGATTACAAGTTCTAAGTCGAGACTTCACTCCAGACCCCACCTGCAATCAACCTACTAGTCGTCGTATGACAACACACAGTGGGTTCCAAAGAAACAAACCAATACACGTCAGAGACTTCATATAAATATCAATCGGGTTGAACACAAGCAATATGTTTATCCTAGCATGCATAGGCTCTAATACATTCATTATTAGTAATCTCAACTTGTAACGTTGTCCGTCCTGTTCGGATCGTTCAAGTATAAATCATTCAATATTAGATAATTCCAACTTGTAACGTTGCCCAAACTGTTCGGGTCGTTCAAGTATAATTCCAAATCTTTTTGGAGGAATACTCTTAGGAGAGCTAATCCCAAGGCAACCACCGACCTAAGACGTTGTCCGTCCTGTTCGGGTCGTCAAAGGCTAAAGTATGCATACCCCCATGGTGACCGTAATGATCCAAAACTGCCATGGGAACAATAATTGTAATAATCAAAACTAATATATTAACCCCTTTGGGTAACATAATACAACCAAACATCAACCCCTTTGGGTGATAACCACATAATTTCTCAATTTCCAATTAATTTCTTTCAAATTATTTGAAGTGTCTAATCCTTATGTGATTTACAATGCCTCGATTAGAAATGAAACAACATTACTTGCACAACCACATAAACAGTATGGTCTAAGCGTGTACCTTTAAGCGCTGCAACCAAAGGATATTTAACCACAATAGAAATTTTGCCCTCTTATGAATCGAGGTCCTAAATATCACACACACACAAAACAATCACGTATTAGAACGTGTTTACACATTTAATCCACTCCATACTACTAAGACATCACTAGAATTTGATGATTTTAAATGTTTTCATCAAATTCCTAATAGTTCCAATTTTGTAAATTTTAACCAGAAACTTAAATGATCGATTTACACAGTTTAATAAATTCAAATGAAAAATCCGACTTCGCCGTTGCGTTTGGAACGCGTCAATTACCTTCGGTACCAAATTTCATAATTTCTAACATCCAATTACTATTTTTAGTTATTTTAAGCGTTTAACGAGTTTTTAACGCATCGGTACATAAAACAACGGAACACGACTAACATTTTCGGATCGACACCTTTACCGAGACAGAACTGCTGTTGCCCGAAATTTTTTTTATCATTATTATTATTATTATTATTATTATTATTATTTTTATATATACATTATTCAAAAGATTAACCTTTTAAATCTCATGACCAAAATACATTTAACAAGGTCACATTCACAAAATCCTTCAAGAAACTTAAAATTTCATAAATTATGATAATTAAATTAAATACTTTCTCTTGACAAATTAAAATTTTGTAGAGAATCATAAAACCAAATCACCCTTTTAAATCAAAACGTATATGTATAAACACAATCCTTCAAACAAATCAAATTTTGCTAAAGGATTTATAATCTCTTGAATAACTACACTACTTGGTCTATACCATTTAAATTTCATCTAACAATTGAAATTTTGTTAGAGAAAAGTAAACCATAAAAAAAATTATTTAAATATCATTATAACTTTAATTCTTAATTCTTATAACAAATTTAAATTTCGTTAAAGAATATTGATCAAGAAGTTCTTTTCTTAATCCTTTTAACAAATTAAAGTTTATTAAAGGATTATTAGAGAAAATTTTCATTTATAAAAGAAAAATATTCAATCCTCTTATAAGTCATAGGATATCATCATACATAAAATATAATTCTTTTAGAAATCTTTGTATATAAAATCTATAATTAACAATTCAATTAAACTTACCCTTTCATCAAAAGATTGGATTGAACAACAAGAATTTTTTTTTCCTTTTGAATGTGCCGAATTCAAGGAGCAAAAAGGGAGAAAATTTCTGAATTTTTTTTGTTTACTTGAAGTTTTGAAATGATGAGGAAAATCAAAGGAGTTTAAGGATTAAATAGGCACTTAAGATAATAGTCATAATTGTGCCATAATAGAGTTACAAGACTCCTCCCATGTCTCCAACAACCGGCCACCCCCTCAATTTCCCCCTAATTATTATTTTTTTTTTAAATTAATTAATTAATTAAGTGATTATTATGATATTGTTAAAACAGAAAAGAAACGTCACGCGATGACATCGTACGTGATAAAACTCGTTACCGTTAAAATTTAATTTACTTTATTCTTAGAATTATCTATGTAAAATAGTATAATTTAAAAATCTTACTTATTTTTTTATCTTATTATATTTTCTTTTTAAACCCGATAAATTACGGGGTGTTACAGGAGGGAAAGACGACGACAACTCATACCCATAAAGGAGAGCGCATCCAAAGGAGTCCCCCGGCTCAAGGGAAATAAAGAGATTGTTAAACAAGTCACCAACCACTTCTCTTTTATCAATGCATAAATTAGTCAAAAATTTACAACCAAAGGTGGTGAAATTGTAACATTTGGAAAATTAATATTTTAAGACGAGTAAGTTTAAGAGAATTATCAGTGCGAGAATGATCTTAAATACACATGACATAAAATATTCTCAATTTAATTCCCCATCTTTTCCTTTTCTTTTAAATTAAAAAAAAAAATAATAAACCCTCCTCTTTTTCCCTCACACTCAAATAAACTCAAAGCAAATCAACAACCATTTCCTTCTTCCTTCCATTCGCATAACCCAAGAAAAATCAGCATCACACTCCATTGAACACATCAGAATCTCAAGAACCCTTATCTTCCTCCTTTCTCTCGCCATTTCCTCTGAAAATGGCAGAATCATATTGAAATTATTCAAGCTAATAGTCGATTTTCCCCTCTCTTGGTCCCTGAGATCGTGTGCTCAAGAACCATCACTATTTCTCGGTGGTTACTTCTCCTTAAAACAAGCGACAATAGCCGTGACAGCAAGCCCATTTCCGGTCGATTTTTGGTGTCCTTTTTCTGGGGAAAAACGTAGCCAATCAAATCTGTATCTCCTTCACAAAATCAGTCAGGTATAACACCTCTTCTTCTCTTGAAATTGTGCCTTTCCCTTGCCATTTTATGATACTCTATTGAATCAATTTTCTATTGTTCTTTCCTTGAACCTTATTATTGTGTTAATACATTCAAGAATCTTGTCACCATGAAAATAATGGAAACCTCAAGTATAATTACATGTGTGTGTTTACTTTAAATTAAATGAATCTAGTGATGATTGATATGTGATCATAAGAGATTGTGATTGAAGAGTTTTGGGGAAGAATTCTAAAATCAAATGTAATTTGGGTTTTATGATGTGTAAAAGGTAGATTGTGGAATATTGAAACAATTTGTTGGAATTATTAATTAGTACGTAATTTACAAAGATTAGAATATCGATAGGATGTTAAATGTAGAAAGATTATAGAAATTTGATGTTCTTGAATATTAGGAGATTCTTGTGAAATTACTAATGGTGGATAAATCTTGTTGTTGTTATTAATCGAATAGTTGGATAATTGTAAGTGTTGGATATAACTTTTGATTATATTTGATTGGTTGTTCTTGAGAGTATTTAGAGTTTGTGTGGAAATTATTAGTTGAATGGATAAACTAGCTGAATCTTTCTTTTGGATAGTTTGTTAATCTTGTTTAGTTTCTTGGTTTTGAGTTTAGATGAACATGAAAGTGTTTGAATTGGAATACAAAGGGAATTGTGGAGACGTACGATCATTACAAGAATATAAGCTAGTTTTAAATAAGGTTATATATTTTCTAATGATTTTGGGGATTAGAGTTAGAACTTGCGCAATCTTTGAAATTAGAAATATTATAATAGAAGATGGAACTAAGATGCGGTCTTAGGAGGAGATGCAATGAGCTATATGAACCTAGTTTGTAGTATCGAACGCTTTGTTGTGATGTGATGTTTGTTATGCTTCAGGAGGCAACGTCATCGAGGAACCTTTCTAGTGATCGCGGAGAAACGGACTTAGCTTCTTGAAGCGTCATTGGTGAGTAGTAGCAGTCCCTTAAAGGGACTGATCGGACTACATTCTTGAAAATAATTTTTTTTTTACTAAAGATCTTTTGAATTGGAAATTGTTGAGACAAATGTTGTTGTGAATGCTTGTGCTGATATTATGATATGGTCAATGGATCGGGCTTGCGACCTGGTCATTGACGGAGTTGAGGAACATTGTTCCCTGCTCCCTGTTTTGAAGCGAATTGTCATTGAGATATTGACTAGTTTCACCCGAGAGTGACATAGCCTTAGAGCTATGGATGTTCCTCTCAACTAGACTCCTTGTGCGCACATAAATCTAGGGAACTGATGTTGCTTTTAAACCTATGATTTGATTTACTGTGTTTGTCGTTTTGGATTGTTACTTCTCATTCAGTTTGATCTGACCCTTTGTTGTTTTCAACTTTTAGCTTGTTTGCGGATCGGAACCGATCAGGAAGGATGGGTTAGCAGAAGTGATTAGAGGTTCTAAGGATGTATATTGAGCTGAGCACGTAGGAATTTGTAGATTTGTATTAGAATTTTGGATAAATGTATATTAGATTTGGTTGTGTTGGTTATATTGGTCTTATAGAGAATTATATGATTATCTTGTGTTTTAGTTAGATGTTATTTTTGAGAATTAGCTGAGTTAGTTACGTCAAAGAATTGGTGACTCTTTTGCTCAAGTTATGGAATTTAGATTTAAGTTTCTTGGGAAATGAACCTCGTAATGAACCTGTTTACTCAGTCAACGGTAAGTCGGGTTGTTACAGAAATTCTACTCTTATCACATAGCACTGCGGTGGCTGCGCCACTTGAGCCAACCCGCTTATATATATATATATATATATATATATATATATATATATATATATATATATATATATATATATATATATATATATATATATATATATATATATATATACACACACACACACAGACGAAAAAAGCAAAAAAAAAAAAACAAAAATTCAATTGAAGACACGCGACGCCTAGGTGGTTGCCCCTTGCAACAAAAATCAGGCGATGGATGGGCGACAACGTATCTAGTCGCCAACTGTTTGAAGATGATGGTGACGGGCTATCTTGTCTCCAACTGGATGAAGAATATGGCAACGGCCACGCGTTCGTTTTTAATTTAGTGACCACCAAAATAATGTCCGTCTTGTGGGCCATCGCCACCCCGTCGCCACCCGACTTTTTGACCATTTTGCAATAATTTGGCGATGAAATAGATCGAAAATTTAGAGTTAACATAATTTTCACATTTGACACAATTTCCACATTTTTGTTTAAATTTGTAAAAACATAAAAAAACATCATAACATCATACTCTTAAGTCTTAAAAATATTTTTAGCGTCAATTAAAAACATACAACTTCTAGGATCGTAGCAATCCACAATTCAATTCAACATATGAGTTGGAGTACTAGTCAACTCCAAACTCAAAGATTCCAAAAAATTAATTTTTTTTCACTTTATTTTTCTTTCATTCTCAATAAATTTTTCATTTTATTATTTTAAAAAAGTGGTGACATTTGCATTTGGTTTTAAATATAGTTCTTAGTCTATCAGAATTAAGAAAAAAAATATACGTTTATTTCAAAAAAATTTCATTAGTCTATCTTAAGCATATAAAAATGAATATATATATATATATATATATATATATATATATATATATATATATATATATATATATATATATATATATATATATATATATATATATGTGTGTGTGTGTGTGTGTGTGATGCTGCACTTAGTGTTTCTAACGTAAGAGTCCAACACTTAATCAGTCAAATATTAAACTTAGATAACAAATAATCATGGTAACATACAAAAAAGTCACCAATTCCCCATGTGTCTAATGAAAGTTACTACGTCTTAAAATATGGATACATGAAAAGGCATATCGTATCTTAATCAAAGGAGATATATTGAGAATTTAAGATATGTTATAAGGTTTTTGATGGATAGTGCAAAGATTACTTTTACTCCGCTTGGTTCACATTCTATGTTTTCAAAAATTGGTGTCCACTATCCAAGCAAGAAGAAAACTATTTGAGGGGTGTTCAATAAACAAGTGTCGTTAGTAGTGTGATGTAATTATGGTATTCACAATGTGATTCGGACTCAGGGGTAGTTTTAGGCTCATTTAAGTTGTCCTACTGCTTAGGTTTTAAAAAACAGAGGCCTCATATATCAACAAAGTCATCAATCATGCGTAGCTCAATTGGTAATGTACTTTTCTGCGATATTGTTTGTTAGGGGTTTGAAACCTACCAATGTTAATTTTTTGCAAAAACTTTAGTCATTATTTTACCATTAAGTTTTTGTTCCATTAATTTGATAATAAGTACTACTTTTTATTTATTGTTTTGATTATTTTTTTAGTTATATTTGGCATTTAAGTCTTTTACCCAAGGATTTGCTAAATGATTGGGATCCAATACATAGTCATGATTCATGCGCCGACAATTGAAACTTATGAATGCAACTAATAAATTCTCTTTCCAATTAGCTAATAATTAGTCAATGGAGATTAGGTACACAAGGTTTGATTATATGAAGTAGTCAACATATCACTTAAATGTTCGTCGAAGTTTTGACTACTAATGACAAAATGCACCCGCGAATTTTGACTTATGATAAATCTCCTTATATTCATATGCAATTCAAAATAATTCATCATAAAATAATTTATTTATTGAATAACATAAAAATAGTTATAATATCTAAAATTACTTTAACTTTATATAATTTATCACCAAATCAAACATCAAAATTTATTACTATTATTATTATTATTATTATTATTATTATTATTAATAAAGGCCTTTAAAATTTTCCTTAGTAACTGAAAACCAATAAGATTTTTTTTACAGAATAACTTTACAGTTTCAACATTACAATTGTACCAAGGTAGGCAATAACCCCTTAAAAATAAGAGGAATGTTTCAGCATTACAATTGTACCAAGGTAGGCAATAGCCCCTCAAAAATAAGAGGAATGTATCAACTAGTAGAAGTATATGTATATGAGGTATTTGAAACATTTTAAGTTACTACGATATAGACAACCAACTTTTATATTAATTTGGAGCAAGTACCACTTCCCTCAAATAAATATTATGGGTTTAACTAGTTGAACTAGTCATGCTCATGCTGTCCACGGGTTGTTCCAACCCGACCCATATGTCTATGTCGTCTAAAAGGGAAGGAAGGATAATCATGCCTCCGGGCCGGGGCCGGGGCCTGCACCAAATTGTTGTTTGTTATTGTCTATGTTAAAGGTGTGTTTAGAAATAAATAAAAAATTTAGGTCAAAAATTATTAAATTAAATTAAGATAAATTAACATAAATTCGACTTAAAGTTGAGTTAAATTAAATCATTTTATGCAATAATACTACATGCATGCGTACATTATGTAGCTTTGAACTTTATGATTATTATTAGGAAATATTCTAGAAAAAGTCTATCGATGTTATTTTTGCATTATGTTAATATATATTCTTATGTTCAATTTATTTTGTATAATTTTAAATTACTATGTGAGACTATTTCCATTCAAATAATGCTAAATAAGTGAATAATGTTGATTAAACTTGATTCTTGAAAAGGTATAAAAAAAGGAATATAGGTAGTGAAGTAGACACTGATACAGTTATTAGACCAGAATCTTATAGCTAGTAAGAAATCCAGTTTAACCAACTAACAATTGGTGGAACTTGGAAGGTAAACTTAGTTATTGCTCGGATCACTTCCATAATAAATTCAATTAAAAAATTTAAGCTAAGCTGATATTTAAGTCCTAGTATATTTAATTACGAAAATTCCTTGAGATGGAAATGTGAATACAACACATGCTTTCTTCATAAATGATGCTAATTAACCACTTGACATGATCACATGAAAGGTGAATGAAATTTGAGCGCGCGACTTTTTTGTCACTTTGACTTTTGATACATTGTCAAGAAACCAGTTCAACTAAAAATTTCAATTGATATATTTTCTCCGTTCTGAAATACTCGCTAGAGTACTGTTATTGACAGTATTATCGTTCAATCTTGTATGTTGCGGCTAATATGTAAGAAAAAATATATCAAGTGTTGAATCATCTAATCGCATACTTTCATAATATTAAATTTTTATACTTTTTAGATGTATATAATTCAATACATAAAATATCAAAATAACATATTAAATTACGTAAGATGTCAAATATAACAAATATAATGTAATAGCCAGTATGTTAAAAGAAGACATAAGTTGATTATAGTAGTAATTAATTGTTTAGTTAATAAAATTGGGTACAAAGTCTATGGAGTAATGGTGGGACAAAGACATTGTGATTACGTCCAAAGAGACATGATGAGTGAAGGTTAAACGATTTTGATTGGAGTACAAAATTGTTGACTAAGCATGTCATATTATATATATTGTGTTGACAATATTGTTTGTGATGATTGGATATTGTCCAATTTATTTTCAATTTATGTCCTTATTTTTATTGCTATTTTATTCTAATTTAATATATACTTTTTTTTATTTTAATCAAATGTCTATTTTCTTCTTTTGGCATATTTATTCCAAATATCTTTTTTTTTATTCGGTAATCTTTTTTCTATATTTATACCTCGTTTTCGTTGAATCCAACTATTTACACAATTGATATTGAATAATTATTTTTTTCCTTACTCACTCTTATCATATCACACCCACCAATTTATTTAAATTAATATCAAACAAATTAATATGAGACATTTGATAAGAATAGAAATAATTAAAATTAAAAATTGCACTTACTAACGGTTAAATAAGGTACTGTATTATTAGGTGATTATTATTTACGATATTTATTATGAGATGTTTATAAGGGCACATCTCAAACTATTATTAATATAAAAAGATAAATACCAAAGAAAGTTAATATGAAGCATATGAGAATTTTTAAAAGAAAAATAATATAAAGGTCGATTTTTTATAGAATAAATAAAAATGAGATTTTAAAAAGTGGATCAATTGTGAGATTTTTATTATTCTTTTCCTATTTTGATCATGTAGGGACGCTACTTTAGTCTTTTTACTTTGCATAACAATAACACATACCAAAATTTTAGAGGTGAAATTTGAACTTGACGTAAGTCCTAAAAGTGAAGCATTTAATCACCCATTTACTACCTAGTTTTTATATTTTTCATTACTTGTAGGCAAAAAATTAAAGAACTTTACAAACTCATTATTTTGACAGAACATTAATTTCTACTTCGATCAAAAGTTTTCTTATGGTAATATTTATCACCCTAAAATTACCGACTAAAAATATTGTTATCTTTTTAGAACCTATCTATCTCTATTCAATCTAGCTATGTTGTTATGTTTGTTGAAGTGGCCATTTGTTACATACACGTGAGTTGTCTTATATCGAAAATACAGAAATGTGTATATCATTTTATAAACTGGAGAATAAACTCTTACTACTATAAATTGATTTTAGTAGTGAATCTCCTTTGAATTTGTAAGTGTTTATTTATCCTCCTTGTTCGACGCTAACATAATATACTTTTAGTGGAATACATTTAGTGATATTTATTAATCTTTTTAGCAGCATAATAAAAATTATACCAATGTTTTTCGCGGCATATAATCTAGTGACATTTTTATAAATGACATTATAGACTATAGTAATAATTACATATTTCACTAAAGGCCAAATGAAGTGTCACTAAAACACTTTATGGTGGAACTTAAAATAAAAACCAATAATTATTACACTAAAAATTATAAATTAGTGATATTTTTTTCAATATCACTAAATCTTATGTCGCGAAAAGTTAATTTTGTTGTATTGTGAAAAAGTGCTAATAGGCCTACAGTTATAAGTGTTGCTTGGACTCATTAAAATTATCATTAACAATGACTTTTCTTCATAGAATGCCTATCACAATAGCCTACTTCAAACTTTACGTTCAAATTTCAATGACATGCATGCAACTAGGCTTACTAGTAGGGCCTCTAATGATATAACTTAGACATACCCTTATCTCTTAAGACCATTATATATATACATGCAATTTCCTACATGTTTTCTACAAGAACACGTCCTAAACTCCTAGCTTATTCTTTAGAAATATTTGTTTGTTATTTTGCCAACATTCTTATCTTTCTATAGAAATGGCTACATCTTTCTCTTTAGCCTTTCTAGTTGTAGCTTACCTTGTTGTGGTTTCTATTGAAAGCTCAAATGCCCAACTAACTACAAATTTCTATTCTACCTCTTGTCCCAATCTGTTTTCAACCGTGAAATCTGTCATGCAATCCGCTATTAATAAAGAGGCTAGAATGGGTGCTTCTATTCTTCGAATGTTCTTCCATGACTGCTTTGTTAATGTAAGTATAATGGTGTATTGTTGGATAATTTTTTTGATTCAAATACTTTTTGTTTAATAATACGTTTGTATCGAATAGGGATGTGATGGATCAGTTTTACTAGACGATACGTCTACCTTTACTGGAGAAAAGAATGCTATTCCGAATAAAGATTCACTACGAGGATTTGAAGTTATTGATCAGATAAAAACTGCAGTAGAAAAAGCTTGTCCTGGTGTTGTTTCATGTGCGGACATCTTAGCCATTGCTGCAAGAGATTCTGTTGTCATCGTAAGTCATAATTACAATAAAAGATAATCCTTTTATATATATATAAATAAATGATACTTTTAAGTTCTCATTATTTTTTTTTCACAGTTTTTAAAGTATGTATTTGATGCTTAATATCTAAAAATATACTATATTTTATAAAAAAACATAAAGAAATATATAATCAAACTATAAACGTTGAGGCGAATCAAAAAAGATCACAAACGAAAATATTTTAACTTGTAGCTAATTATGAAAAATCGTATGCAAGTTTCTCTCTTGAAATAGAATATTTCAAATGGAAACGTTAAATGGGAACAAATTGAGTAATAGTCTAATTTATTAATAAATTTTTGTATGAAACGATCCCTTCGAAAAACATGTCTCATGTATAAGTTGAATAGTCCAAATAATATAATTATTAGTTTTGAAATTGTGTATGGGTGTGTCTGATAAGAAAAGTAGCTCTAATGTGTGTTTGTATATTGGCTCAACTTGTTTATGTTGTTGTAGCTAAAAGGACCCACATGGAATGTGAAGCTGGGTAGAAGGGATGCTACGACGGCAAGCCAATCAGCTGCAAACAACAACCTGGCACCACCAACTTCAAGTCTTAGTGATCTCATTACTAATTACAAAAATCAAGGCCTATCCACCACTGATATGGTCGCATTATCTGGTATATATAATATTCTTTATCCCTTCTGTTTTACATGCTACATAAGAATTTTGGACAATAATTTAAAAATGGGTATTTTGGACAATTCGTCACATAATCTCATCGTGGCCCACTCGTGTAGACATGAGATATCTGTGGGTTCGGACCCACAAATCCATGGGTCAAAAGTGTTGACTTGCACATACATTTGGTGAGGTTTATTGTTTCTCAAAACCATATGGTAGTAGGAAGATTAGCTCACCTGCTATATATGCAAGTCAACAACCCATTATTTTATCAATGTGAGATCTTGTTTCACATGTGAAGTATTTCCAACAAAAGTATGGGAAAAATAGACATTTACATATATAGTGATTTTTTGTCAAAAATAGTAATATAAAAAGTATTAAAACAGCAAATAAGAAAAATGTAGTAAATATAATAGAACGGAACAAACATGATGTTTCTTTTATACTTGCAATGCCCCACTAATTTTGCCCTAATAGAGATTAAAAAAACTGAGATAATGGGTTTAACATTGAAGTAATTATAAACAGAAAAGAGAATGTAGAGAGTAATATATATGGTGAGATCATATCCATTAACAAAATGAAATAAGTTAAAAGAGTATATTTTTTTAAATTTTTTTGGTAAAATAACTTAAGTTTATAGAAGCATCCATATATATTCATGGAGAAACTATTCAATTTGCACCAAAGAAATAATGTTTAAATAACATACGTGTGCTTGTTTTATTTGTTTGGAAAAATATATGCTTGTTACTTGTTAGACCCAGTTAAACCACTTTTTCATTCCTCATTATTAATTAATAATTATCAAAAATAAAAATGTAGAAGTATACTATACGGTTTATATTACATCAATACATGCTCATTAGTTTTGATTAGCTAAATATTTTTCTAACTTTCTTTACATATTGTATGAAAAATAAGTTAGTTAAGGGATTATAAATTCAAATAAAATTCAATAAATTCAAATAAGGTCAAGTAAGTTTGGATATGTTACACCAAATAAAGTAAATTTGGATCTAAAAAATTATCAACAACTATAAAAGAAAAAATTATTTGAGGACTAAAATTATTAATAAAATTTATATTGAAAAGACTCAAATAAAATCATACTTGATTATGTTTTAATTTATAGATTAAAAATAAAATACAAACTAATAGTAATTAATAAATAGTACAAAAATACTAATAAAATATTTAATTAGAATAAGAGATAATAATACTATTATTAAAAAAAGTTATTCTTCAATGTGATGAGTAACAAAATGTTGACCAAGTACATCATTCTCAATAATTGTGTTCAATTATGTTATTTTTTGTGTTGATTAAAAGGTCCACTGAATGAGAAAATGAACCAATTTTTTGTTTTTATATGTGAAATTTAATACTTTCTACTAATTATAAAATAAAAATCAATATTCAAAATAGCACACAATTGGTAATTTGACTATGTAGGCACTTTTATTATCATTGATTAGAATATGAGACTTATGTCACATATATGCACTTGTCAAAATTAATACTTTTAACATAAATTCCCACAGTGTTACTAAATATACTTTGAAATGTGTTTTATACATAGGTTAAATATGGTAGAGCTCAACTCATTTTAATATTAGGCTGTGACAATTTGTCACATAATCTCGCCGTAGCCCACTCGAAGATTAGCTCATCCAATATATATGCAAGTCAACAACCCACTATTTTATCAATATAAAATCTTGTCTCACGTATAAATTATTTCCTAACACTTAACTCTATTTCACTCTAACTACCTTTTATTAATAGGATCTTTTTATGTGATAGAATCTAATCCAATTATCAATGATCGAATTAACAGGTGCTCACACAATAGGACAAGCAAGGTGTATTACTTTTAGAACTCGCGTAAACAATGAGAGCAACATCGACACATCTTTTGCCACAACAAGGCAATCAACTTGTCCAAGTGTTGTAAGCAACACAACCAACAATAACTTGGCTCCTTTAGACGTCCAAACCCCAAATACTTGGGACAATAACTACTACAAGAATCTGATTAATCAAAAAGGACTTTTACATTCGGATCAACAATTATTTAGTGGTGGTTCTACTAACGCTCTTGTCCAAACCTACAGCACCAATCCTACTCAATTCAACACTGATTTTGTCAATGCCATGATTAATATGGGAAATATTAAACCACTTACAGGAACCAATGGCCAAATTAGAAAGAATTGTAGGACCATTAATTAGTTTAAGAGTTTGGTGATCAAGGGTTGAGTTAAATTTATGCTACAAATACTTCACAATTGGAGAATTACGTTTCATTTTTGTATCTTGGCTCAAAGGAGCCCTAGTATGTGAACTTTAAAATAGTTTAAGGTCAGATTTATATCACCTTACTCTTATAAATGATAATATTAATAAATAGATAGTTTTTAATTAAGCTTTAGTAAGAGCCCTAAAATGTAATCTTTTAATAGTACAAAGGTTTGAAGTATTCCTTTTGTTATGTTAATTATAGATATATTTCTGTTAAATGAAATTTTACTTGATTATCGAGGACGACCTACACACAAGGACATTCAGATTCGACAACAATAACTAAGACTCTCTTCATTCGCCACTTTTAGTTCGCTAATCTGAATTTGCCTTAGTGCAGGTTTTAGACATGATATCACCACTGGGGGATCTTTAAGGGTGTACGAGATGATCGACCGC